>NC_141158.1:124231213-124565141 GCF_053477565.2 Lygodium microphyllum
TTTTCTCTATTATATATTTAGATTACATATTTGGTGAGAGTGGATTAGAATGGACCCAAAGAAGGTGCACTGTATCAAGAATTGACTTACCCCTACTAATTACATCTTTGAGAATATTCCTTTGATTATCATCTTTCTATTCATAGCACATTGAAAGCTATGTACATCTTGCCACTCCATTGACTAATCAATTGGAAAAGGCTTTTATTTGGATTCTATAGCAAACAAAAGCTTCAATGAGCTAAAGTCACTCTTAATTTCAACATTAATTTTTGTACATCTTGATTTTTCTATATCATGGAATCATTGCCTACGAAAGTAGAAAATTGGATGACAAAGAGCACCAACTTCATATATATTAGCAAGAGATTCTTGTAATTAAAAAGTAGCACTACATCTATGGTAGCCATTCCAAGGTCAATATAGATCAACATGTGTTGTAGAAATATTTCTTCCCACATCCTAGTTTATCTCCTAAGTAAAGATAATGGTTGTCTATACTTCAAGGCTATGATTTTAAAATCTCCTATATGGCAAATAAAAATAACATTGTGATGGATGCTTTGTCAAGAATGTGGGCATATTTACTTTCTTCAATCTATACTCTATACTAAGGTTGGATCCATGACATGTAAGAAGAGTATTTGCTTGATGAGAAAGTAGCCACTCTAATGAGATAATCTTAGTAAATAAAAGATGAAGTGTATCCTAAATTTTCATGGCATAATGGGCTTCTATGGTACAAGGGACATGTTTATTTGATGCCCAAAAAATCCTTCAAGCATGGTATCTTGTAAGAAATGCAATGTTAAAGATTATGTCATACAATGTTTACCATGTAAACAAAATAAAAATTATATGCTTCTACCCAGTGTTTTGTTTCGCCGTTCCTTAAGGAAAGTGGAGTGATATATGTATAGATTTTATCATCACAAGATTACCTACTATGAAGTATGGATGGAATAGCATTTATGTGGTTGATGACCAATTAACTAAATCATCCTATTTGATCCCAACTAACATCCACTTTTCTGCCAAATTGATTTATGGAGGGTCTTCTCAACCTCCATAGGAGGCTATTAAAGATTGTATCCGATCGTGATACTAAGTTCATGGGGAAATTTTTGGTGGACTCTATTCTCATTTATAAGTACCAAATTGACTCCTAGCATGGCATATCACCCCCAAATGGATAGACAAATGGAGCACGTCAATAAGTGATTGAAAGTTTATATTTGTCACCTTTGTCATGATACTCAAGTCTCTTAGGACCAATGCATATATTTGGCTGAATTTTATTACATCAATACTCATCATATGAGGATTGGCATGTCGCCTTTCGAAGCACTTTATGGTTAGAAAGTATAAATATCTTCCACCTTTTTCCATGATAACATGAATCCACAAGCTAAGGCTGAACTCGAGAAGATGAAAGCTTTGATGAGTCAATGTAAAAACAACATTCACAAAGCTCAAGATGTCATGAAGTCTTATGTAGATGAGAAAAGAATAACATTGGAATTTCAAGAAGGTGATTAGATTTTTTTTAATGTGCCTAAGTCTAAGTATGCATCCTTGAAAGGAGCCCATAACAAGCTAGCTCATCAATTTTATGGGCTCTATCAAATCTTGAAGAGAAATAAAGAGCTTGTATATAAGCTTGATTTACCTTCTTCAACGCATACATTTGTGATATCTTCTATGTTTCTCAACTAAAGAAGCATGCGGGTCTCGTCATTTAAGTTTTGAAAGAGTTGCGTCCCATGGATGTTGATAGTCTCATTACCCATGAACCCGAGAAAGTCATTCAAAAGAGAAAAAGTCTTGAGAAACCAATCAAAATTGCAATACCTTATTAAATGGTTGGGTTTACCTATAGAAGAGTCTATTGAAAGCCATCCTCATATCTTGACTTCTTTCCTTGCCTTTTACATGAAGAATAGAGAATTTGTGAATAGATTAGCTTATGGTATTAAAATTTTATCACATATTTTTTTCTAACTTGGTTAAAATATCATTTTTATGGATGGAGAAGCCTTCATATGGTCTTTAGGCTGGGTAGGCTTGTAATAAATCATAAGCTTAGGGAAGAGCATAAAAGGTTGAATGTAACATGTGAATATATTTGTGCCATCAATTAGTTTTTCTCTTGAGGATTCTTTGTATTTGATCTCCCACCATAGCAAAGGGGTGTGTATCTTGCTCCACCATAGCAAGAGGTGGGTATCTTGATGCCATACACAATTTTCCTATTGTATTTTTTCTATACAATAATCTAGTAATTAGTGATGGCCAACTTGATTAAGGCTATTCTATGATTTCTTGGTATATTTTGTGCATTTCTTGTTCACGAGAACTACCTTTCTTAGAACCCTACTATCTACAAGCAAATGGCCAACCTAAATCAAAGAACAAAACCTTGATAAACATACTGACAAATTTGTGATAAGGTAATGTTCAAACTAGAATAACAAATTGATGCTAGCATTACAAGCTTACAACACTACTTGTAAAACAGCCACAAGGCAAACCCCTTTCAGGTTAACCTATGGCATAGATGATATCATGCCTACATAGTTCTTAATCCCTAGTGTGTGTATCAAAATCCAAGAACAATGGAAAGGAAACAAGGCCTCAACCAAGCATCTCTTTGAGCTAGAATGGCTAACAAAAAGTTGGCCACTCGTGTGCTTATTGTGGAAAAATCCCACAAGAAAGCTTGGTTTGATAAACATGTGTGGCAATGATCCTTTGAGCAAGGAGTCTTAGTATGGTATTCCCCAAGACCTCCCTTGAGGCTCTCTTCCAACATGGATAAATGGGATCACAAAGAGCAAAACAATTTTATAAAGGGAAGATACATAATAAATGCCATTGTAAACTTGTGGGAAGGCCTAGTGTATGCACCAAAAAACAGTGAAGACTTTGTGTTCTTAAAATTTGACTTGGACAAAGCCTATCACATGTTGGAATGGGACTTTTGTGTTATAAACTCTGCTACAAGGTATTAGACATGCATTTTACAAAATTTTCTCAGTGTTATTTGGAAATGCTACCACCGAGATTTCAATGAATGGTCACAACAACCTCCTTTTTGCTACCTAGAAGTTCCATATGATAATGATGTCCTTAGCTTCCCACTTTTTACCATAGCAAACTGATGGGGTGGGATGGCTAATTGATGAGCAAGTCAAGCTAGGCAAGAAGGAAATAATTATTAATCTATTCATAGAAAATACAAATGCCAGCCCAAATAATGATCGTGTCTCACCAGCCATGTTCTAGAAATGCCTTTAAAGTTTTTGCCTTGTATCAAGCTCTAGGGTGAACCATAGTAAAACATGAATCAAGATTTTGATTGATAGACACTTTTGATTGGTTATTACAAGTTGGGTGTGAACAAATTGAAGAGGGCAAAATATTTATGCTTCTTGGCATCCCCATGGGGTTGATCATACTAGCTTATGAATAAAATGCAAGCCAAACTCAATAGATGGAATGATCTGAAGGTCAACATTGCATCTAGGGTGGTAATAATCAATGATATAAACCTTCCCTCCTACATCTATTTTTTAGCCTACTGGAGGCCTCCCAAGAATATCCTCAACTAACCTAAAGCACTTTGTAGGAACTACCTAGGGAGGGGGAGGGGGGTCGACCCAATTTAAAGTTCCTAAAGTATCCTGATAGACTTATATCCTACATTAAAAACAAGGGGGGTTGGGCATAACGAATATACATAGCATGGCTGATAAGTTGGTAGACAAGTGGGTGCATAGGTATTGGGATCACTAGGAGGAAACTTGGGCCATCCTCCCCTCCCCCTACACAATTTGAGAAGCTTTAGAGCTACCAACTACCCAAACCAAACTTTGAAACACAATGTCATTTTCTCCATAGCACAATTCTCCCCTATAGGAGCCTCTCCTTTAATCAAATGCATTTGGGAGGCTTGGCAAAAATACAAACCATGGATGGAATTCCCAAAACACTTACTTAAAGGCAAAAACTTGGGTGGCTAAAGACTTGATTTGGTACAACAACATAGTGAATCCAAAGGCTAAATAGATTGAATATGAAAGGTGTCAAAACCTAGGGGATACATGGGATTTTAGCAATAAATATTGGCCACAAGATAGAAAACTCAAAGAAATATTTAAAATAAATGCTATGGATTTGCACGTCCTAAGTATTAGAAAAGCATGCTTGGTTCAATCTAATCCTAAAATTATCTAATGTAACTTAAAAGCTAATATTATTAGCAAGTTCAATTGGAAAATGGAGGCAAAGCAACTCTCTATTCAAAATACAAATTATCATGTATAGTGTTGCAATATAAAGGTTTTTGACATTTCTCACGGCATGTGCCATGGTATCTATGGTAAGTATGCATATGGTCTTTGTTGTATGAGGTCCAGGGTATTGTTCTGAGGAGAAGCATGTAATTGGTGTACTAATAACAAAAAAAAGATTAAACCTTCCAAAGACAAATCAAGCGAAGGCAATTTAAAAGGTTTTCTTTAACATCTTATCAGAGCTACCCTATAAGCACTACCTTTAATGTAATTCACCATGGCTATAGCTAAATTCTTGGAGTTTGCAAAAAGAACTCCAAAAATGCTCTTAATCCTTCCAAATAAGGCCTCATTTCTAGTGCTTTCAAATGTCACTCAAAAAAAAATCCCAAAGGACATTCTAAGTCTTCATTTGTTTATTATCCAAAGTTGCCTTCATCACTCGTTATTGGGCCTAGGAGAGGGAATCGTACCATAAGACATCCCATTGATTCAGGCAAGGTGCCAAGCAGGTGCAAGTTGTCTTTGAACTCAATACCCTATGACAATAGACTCTTCATGATAGCATGAAACTGACTGAAATGAGATGAAAGGGAGGTCCCCCCTCCTTCATGCGAATGTCCATTAACTGCTTCAGCCCAATACATCTATGAAGCAGGACTCTACTGCACATAGAGCTCCTGAATCTTCTCCCATAAATCCCATGCACTCTGATTTTCATATTCAACAACATTATGATGGACCTCTGCTGAGAGTGACAAAATAATGGTAGACTTGCATGGCTCATCAACTTCCATCCAAACATCATCATCCATATCCTCAAGTTTAACACCCTTGAAACGTAAGGGTTTAATCTGCAACTTCTACACCAAAACCTGCCATATTTGGGACTTCCAATACCTGTAGTTGGTACCATCCAACTTGGCAATGTTAAAGAGAGCTGTGTCTTTCAGATGACCAATCATATTGTCCCAAATCAAAGCAAAAAAGCAAAAAAGCAAAAATTGCAGGTTGTTGTAATTAGCAGAAAGTGCACTAAAACCACTGCTAAAACTAGCTGAAAGGGGTGGATATCACCAAGAGAAGCACCTATCCACCAAATATAACCAAGATAACATCAAACAGTAAGCATTACCCTCATAGAAGTGCTCAAAATCTACAGATTTTAGCTTGCTATAATAAATGACATCAGTATGTAAAACTGTCCCAAAATGAAGCAATCACTGATACATATGTCACTGCAACTACCAGGTAGCAAGATACATCCAACAATGAGTGTCCAGGGGCAAGAAGGTACCAAGAACTGTCAAACCAATCACCTAGCAGGCAAGAGACATCTCATAGGTCTAGAAGTCATGCATGTAATGGGTCTCAAGGTAAGAGAAGAGACCAAACACAAGCATAACTAATAGAGTAAGAAGCTCGATACATAACCATCCAAGATGCATACAAAACTGACAAACTTGTGATAGAGATAGGTGCCGGCCTCAATAGGCGTATCAAATCAACCCACTATAGACTAATTGTAGACATAAAGCTCTCAAGAGAGCAAATGCATGTAACTGTCCCACAAGCTCAAGCTCAAGTGTAAATAAGACTCTATATACATCCGAATATACCAAGAGGCTTCCACTGGAAGTAAATTCAAATACAAAGAGAGCGAACGACGCTCTAATACATCGAATACATAGCATCAAACATGCCAAATCCTAGTAGGGTACATCTAGAGCAAATCCCAAGCTATCTCAGACCCATAAAGCATAAGCCTAAAAGCATTCCAAGAGCATGTAATTGATAACCAAATGTAATTCCCAGTAGATCCAAAATGCTCAAATACATTTGAAGACGAAGCTCCAAGTAGCTGTCAAGCATGGGCAAACCAAGTGGCATCCATATCTGACCAAAGCATAAATGCAAGAAGCCTAAATGTCAAGCAATAGGCATAGATTGGTCCAAAGCATGCCAACTGAAGCCAAATGCCAGTGAAGAATGACCAATTCAAAGCCTAATCCAAGCTCAAAAGCATTCCAGAACCAAGAAGAAGCATTTGACAACCTCCAAATACATCGATATGATCATTCAAACCTCCAGTAACCATCCCATATCCAAGAACCAATGCATACACCAAGTAAATGAGCTTCAACCCACTATATTACAACAAGCAATTTACCGTTAAATGAAGCTCAAACGGTGCTCAAATATGCTCCAAATAAATCCTAAAGCATAGACATGGCATCCCATAACATCCGGGCATCACCGAGCATCAATAGGCATCAAACGGGCAATGCCAAGAAGCATCAAACAATAAATGTCAAGTGCTGCCCTATTTTGACAGTCCTGGGACTATGTATACAGCAAGGGCTGAAGGGGAAAGCACTCGAATCGATTATCAAGAGCCAAGCACTAATGCCGAGGAGTCAAACAAGGGAAGGTTGCCAAGAGTGCCAGGAAGCCGAGGAAGAGCAGGGAAATGCCAAGACCATGTCAGCCCAGCCCCCTAAAAATGAGCCAAAATTTGTGTTGGTTGTTCCTGGGGGCTGGGGGGTCTTCAACAGTCCTCGTGGGGACTTGACAATGTTAAGGAGGCTCCAATGCAGCCGGGAAGAAGCCAATGAAGGTCTGGAAGCTCGGGGAGGAGGCGGGAGATCAAAACATACCTACAAATGAAGGTGCCATGGTTGCCATTGAAGCTCGGATTGAATCTCTTCAAATCCGGGTTGAAGAGAATGATGGGCAAGCTCCAATGCCTTTGCGCTGATACCAATTGAAAGGGAATTGGAACCCAGGAGGAAGAAGCTTGGCGGTGAGAGCTATCGTGGATGGAGAGCAAGAGCCAAGAGAGAGAGAGAGACTCAAAAGTGGGAACTCCAACAACCACAATGTGCGGTTGGGCCTTCCTTTATTCAAACTATCACTAAAAGAATAAAGAATAGGTGACTGTGATGGGCGCCCGCCACCTGCAGTGTGCAGTGGTGGGTACTGTCAGTGTAGTAATACACGGGCGGCTAGGCGGATGCACCTTTACCCCCAATAGACTTACCCCTACTAATTTTACATCTTTGAGAAGATTCCCTGGATTATCATCTTTCTATTCATAGCACATTGAAAACTATGTACATCTTGCCACTCCATTGATTAATCAATTGGAAAAGGCTTTTATTTGGATTCTATAGCAAATAAAAGCTTCAATGAGCTAAAGTCGCTCTTAATTTCAACACTAATTTTTGTACATCTTGATTTTTCTATATCATGGAATCATTGCCTACGAAAGTAGAAAATTGGATGACAAAGAGCACCAACTTCATATATATGAGCAAGAGATACTTGTAATTCTTCATGCGATTAAAAAGTAGCACCACTACATCTATGGCTGCCATTTCAAGGTCAATATAGATCAACATGTGTTGTAGAAATATTTCTTCTTACATCCTAGTTTATCTCCTAAGTAAAGATGATGGTTGTCTATACTTCAAGGCTATGATTTTAAAATCTCCTATATGGCAAATAAAAATAACATTGTGATGAATGCTTTGTCAAGAATGTGGGCATATTTACTTTATTCAATCTATACCCTTTACTAAGGTTGGATCCATGACATATAAGAAGAGTATTTGCTTGATGAGAAAGTAGCCACTATGATGAGATAATCTTAGTAAATAAAAGATGAAGCGTATTCTAAATTTTCATGGCATAATGGGCTTCTATGGTATAAGGGACATGTTTATTTGATGCCTGAAAAATCCTTCAAGCATGGTATTTTGTAAGAAATGCATTGTTAAAGATTATGTCATACAATGTTTACCATGTAAACAAAATAAAAATTCTCTGCTTCTACCCAGTGGTTTGTTTCACCATTCCCTAAGGAAAGTGGAGTGATATAAGTATAGATTTTATCATCACAAGATTATCTACTATGAAATATGGGTGGAATAGCATTTATGTGGTTGTTGACCAATTAACTAAATCATCCTGTTTCATCCCAACTAAGGGCCACTTTTCTGCCAAATTGATTTATGGAGGGTCTTCTCAACCTCCATAGGAGGCTATTAAATATTGTATTCGATTGTGATACTAAGTTCATGGGAAAAATTTTGGTGGACTCTATTCTCCTTCATGAGTACCAAATTGACTCCTAGCATGGCATATCACCCCCAAATGGATAGACAAATGGAGCATGTCAATAAGTGATTGAAAGTTTATATTTGTCACTTTTGTCATGATACTCAAGTCTCTTAGGACCAATGCATATATTTGGCTGAATTTTTTTACATCGATACTCATCATATGAGGATTAGCATGTCACCTTTCGAAGCACTTTATGGTTAGAAAGTATAAATACCTTCCACCTTTTTCCATGATAACATGAATCCACCAGCTAAGGCTGAACTTGAGAAGATGAAAGCTTTGATGAGTCAATAGATAAATGGGTTCACAAAGAGCAAAACAGTTTTATAAAGGGAAGATACATAATAAATTACTTTTTCTTAGTCTTATTTGGAAATGCTACCACTAAGATTTCAATGAATGGTCAACAACCTCCTTCTTTACTAGAAGTTCCATATGATAATGATGTCCTATGGCCCCCCACTTTTTACCATCGCAACTAATGGGTTGGGATGGCTAATTGATGATCAAGTCAAGCTAGGCAGCAAGGAAATAATTCTTAATCTATTCATAGAAAATACAAATGCCGCCCTAAATAATGATCTTGTCTCACTAGCCATGTTCTAGAAATGCCTTTAAAGTTTTTTCCTTGCATCAAGCTCTAGGGTGAACCATAATAAAACATGGATCAATATTTTGATTGACATACACTTGTGATTGGTTGTTACAAGTTAGGTGTGAAAAAATTGAAGAGGGAAAAATATTTATGCTTCTTGGCATCCCCATGGGGTTGATCATACTAGCTTATGAATAAAATGCAAGCCAAACCCAATAGATGGAATGATCTGAAGGTCAACATTGCATCTAGGGTGGTAATAATCAATGATATAAACCTTCCCTCCTACATCTATTTTTTAGCCTACTGGAGGCCTCCCAAGAATATCCTCAACTAACCTAAAGCACTTTGTAGGAACTACCTAGGGAGGGGGAGGGGGGTCGACCCAATTTAAAGTTCCTAAAGTATCCTGATAGACTTATATCCTACATTAAAAACAAGGGGGGTTGGGCATAACGAATATACATAGCATGGCTGATAAGTTGGTAGACAAGTGGGTGCATAGGTATTGGGATCACTAGGAGGAAACTTGGGCCATCCTCCCCTCCCCCTACACAATTTGAGAAGCTTTAGAGCTACCAACTACCCAAACCAAACTCTGAAACACAATGTCATTTTCTCCATAGCACAATTCTCCCCTATAGGAGCCTCTCCTTTAATCAAATGCATTTGGGAGGCTTGGCAAAAATACAAACCATGGATGGAATTCCCAAAACACTTACTTAAAGGCAAAAACTTGGGTGGCTAAAGACTCGATTTGGTACAACAACATAGTGAATCCAAAGGCTAAATAGATTGAATATGAAAGGTGTCAAAACCTAGGGGATACATGGGATTTTAGCAATAAATATTGGCCACAAGATAGAAAACTCAAAGAAATATTTAAAATAAATGCTATGGATTTGCACGTCCTAAGTATTAGAAAAGCATGCTTGGTTCAATCTAATCCTAAAATTATCTAATGTAACTTAAAAGCTAATATTATTAGCAAGTTCAATTGGAAAATGGAGGCAAAGAAACTCCCTATTCAAAATACAAATTATTGTGAATAGTGTTGCAATATATAGGTTTTTGACATTTCTCATCACGGCATGTGCCATGGTATCTATGGTAACTATGCATATGGTCTTTATTGTATGAGGTCCAAGGTATTGTTGTTAGGAGAAGCATGTGATTGGTGTACCAATAACAAAAAAAGATTAAACCTTCCAAAGAAAAGTCAAGTAGAGGTAATTTAAAAAGTTTTCTTAAACATCTTTTCATACCTACCCTATGATCACTACCTTTAATGCAATATTCATCATGGCTATAGCTAAATTCTTGGGAGCTTGCAAAAAGAACTCCAAAAATGCTTTTAATCCTTCCAAATAAGGCCTCATTTCTAGAGCTTCCAAATGTCACACAAAACAAAATCCCAAAGGACATTCTAAGTCTTCATATTTTTTTTATCAAAATTTGCCTTCATCACTCGTTATTGGGCCTAGGAGAGGAAATGGCCCACCACGCCTTTAGAGCTATCCTATTGCATACCATATAAGAATCTAAAGGAAAGGATATTCTTATCCAATAGAGAGAAGTTTTGAGAATCCATATTGATTATTATTCTATGAAATAATACCTAAGTCTGAGCTTGACAAGGGGTCTACCTTTGTGATTTACCCAATGGGATAAAGGATCTTAATCATCAAAGACATATGAATTAGGCCATTTTTCATTAAGTTTACAACATAGATTGAACCTAGGATAATTCTTCATCAAAAGTCCAAAGCAAAAGGCTATATTCTAAATACATAACATAGAAAGAAAAAAAAAATCTTTGAAACATCCAATAATCTCCACAATATCCTTCTTCTAGCATGGAAGGGAGAGTATTGGATTCTCCTCATAAGGAATAAAATCATCCTCAAAATCCTCTTTACATAGAGCTGAGCCAAGGGAAGAGTCATCGTGTAGACCAAGAGACCCATTCAAAATCAACTCTCTAAGAATGATTTTACAATTATCAATTAGCTTTTGAGTTACATGTAATTGTGAGACATTAACCTTACCCCTAATATTAAAAAGTTGATCAAGCTAGGACAAATGCTTAAGAGAGTATCCTAGAGTGGTTGGAAAGTTGAGCCACTAGAGCATAATGACAATGGTCATCAAAAAGGTGCTTCAACAAAGATGATTTAACCTAATCTAATAAGCTCGTATCACCTTCCTTCTTGATAGAGATCCCTTACTTCTAGAAACATGTGTTGTTACTGCATGTCCACCTCCTTCAGGCTAGACTTGGGTAGGCCTCAAACATTCTTTAGATAGGAGAAGGATATCTCCTCTATTAATCCTAGTGCATGACAAGAAAAAAAAAAAAAAATCCAAGAAAATTTTGAAATGTGGATCCAATGAAGGCAACAAGAAGGAGAAAGGGCAAAAGGCGCAAAGGCAACCTCAATAAAATGCAAAAGAAAAAATGCGCATTTTTTGAAAGATGCCCCTAAAACTTTATAAAAGAGCACCAAGCTCCCTCCTGTGAAAATTGTAAAATCTAAACAAGTATAGGTGAAGGAATAAGGTAAACAAAAGGGAATAGGAAAAGAGGACCTTGGCAAGATGCCTGGTCATGTAAAAAATGGGATGGCTACCCAAGGGATTTAGGACTTGTATATAAACCCAAAAAGTGAATGAGAAGCTCATTTTTGGTGTGTGGCAAAAGTAGCTCTCTTCTTCTTATCTTCTCTTCCTCTTGCTGTGCTTGTGTTTGTGCTTGAGAGTGGGAATGGGAGAGTGTGAGGGAGTGAGTGTGCGAGGGTGAGGGACCGTGGTGGAGAAGCTCTCCCATCTTCTCCTCTCTTCTTCTATTCCTTTCTCTCCTCTTGTCTCACACACACGGCTATGGTGGATGGAGCTTGACAATAGAGGGTTGAGCTTGCTTGAGCTCACATCACGGATTGTGAAGCTACTAGAGTGCTTGAAGGAGGAGGCTACTCAATCAAGCATCAAGGTTTGCTTATACACTCGTAGGATTGGAAGCGTATTGGCTAGGTGAGAGATAACCATTAGAGCTTGCTTGAAACAATAAGCGGTTCGTGGGTCTTGGCAGTCAAGCGTGAGCTCCCACTTCATTTTGGTTCCATTGGCGAGACCACAGATTCAAGCTTGAGCACTTGCGCACTTCAAATTGAGCGTCAAAGTAGGGTTTCATTCGCGAACCAGTGCTTGATATAGGTAGAAGATTTGGGAGTTTAATCTTCGAAGTAAGTAATTGTTTTGAGTTTTTAATGATTAGGCAAGTAGAATAAATCATTTCAGTACTTGAGCTTTGATTTTTGTTGCATTTAGAGTAGGATAGGATCAAGAAATTGAAGTGAATCGCTCTGGGGTTGCTACTATAAACATGCCCAAAATAGGGTAAAAACAAGGGAAAAAAGGGATTGAAATCTATTGACAAGGTAAGAGCATGAACAAAGCAACACTCAGGCACTAGAATGAGGGGGTTAAAACCCAAGGAAGAGGGGGTGAAGTCTCAGTTTTAGTCTCAATAGTATGAGTGAGAGAGAGAGAGAGAGAGAGAGAGAAAGAGAGAGAGAGAGAGAGAGAGAGAGAGAGAGAGAGAGAGAGAGAGAGCTTGAGAGAGAAGAGAGAGACCTAGGCCAAGCATAGATCAATCGTCATGTATGGATGTTTCCTAGCCACATCAAGTATATACAAACCTCGGCCCTGGTCTATTCTTGCAATCTGGAAATTTGTGAGGCTTGGCTTTCCCAAAATCATTGTTGTTGATTTGATTTTTTTATCGTATGAAACCAGGACTGTCAGAATCTAATTCATATAGGTAGAATCGGACTCAAACATCTGATTTGAGATAATTGGACAATTCAATTTTGAAAATTCGACCACTTGAACACTACCCAACCCATGTGATCAGACACGTGATTCATCCAATTTGGATATGGATAATCAAATGGCTGGACAATCAAACCACCCATAATTGGACAGTCTGATTCTGAAAATTAAACATCTGCAAATCGGACATCTTCAAATCGAACCAAAAGCTAATAGGAAAGTTGCCAAATCTTGCACATCTTGGGGCTATGTTGAGTGCAACTCCCAGTAGGGAAACCTTTCGACTGCCCTCCAGACACGTCAAATGGCTCATAGAGCCTCCTAACATTGAGAAGTGCAACCTGATGACCTAAAAGTGACAGTCGACAAACCTGTCAGCTATCCTCCCATTTAGGGCCCCAAATCGACCCACAGACCCCAATTGCATCTTGACCAAGTTAAGAGACGGTGTAGAGGCCCTAGTGAACCCATGAAAGCGGCTAGCAATTGCACTTAGAGCCATAGTTGGTCGACAACAGAATGAGGGGAGAGTAAGAAAATTGCATTCATCACCCTGCATGTGCACTTGAAAGCTAAAAGCTTGATTTTACACCATGCACAAAAGGATCATCACACACACCTTGAGTGAACATAATTTTAGGGCTATTTGTAATAAGAAGGAACACACTCAGACATAACAAGCGAAACAAACCCACTAATAGGAGATCACCCTTAGACCTAGATGCATAATCAAGAACCGCATCCTAGTAGGACCATGAGAGATCCAACACACAATGCCAAAGACATCAAAAGACTAACACCATTACAGGTGCAACACTGCCTGACGTGATTAGCCTAATTGATAGCCGAGTGGAGCAAGAAGCCACAAACATGTTAGGATCCAACTATAGATGCGAGAATGACAAGCTCGACTTAGGACATTTTCCAATTGACATCCAATAGATGGTGGACAAATACGATTTACGAACTAGGATGAACCACCATGATAGGCCATCTAAAGACATCATAGCAGACCTCAAGGAGAAGAGTAGATAAGCACAACAAGCGCTACAGAAGATAGTAGCTTACAACCACAAGGAGCGAACTAGGAAGTTGCAGCAAGACATTGAGATGTGGGAAGTCCAATGCATATTAGCTCTAGCCAATAGGAATCGTATAGGACCTAATATGGAAAGGGAGAGAGCACTAGAGGTAGACTTGACACTGAGCGAGGTTCTCACGAAGTGACTCATGGACAATACGTCTATAGAGAAAAGTACAATAGCCCTAGAGACCTCATTGCTCGCAGGGTTAGGAGCCACCTAGGGCTCCAAGAGCTAGTCAAAGATCCCCGTAGTCGCGAAGCACCTAGAAAAATACCAGCCCATACAATTTCATAGAGCATTTCGTGCAAGGTTGCAAGGCTAACGGCCTCATGGATCTTGCCCAATACTCGCAAGCCTTCGGCCTTTGCCTAGGTGACAAGGGTACGACATGGTACACTAGCTTAGATGCAGCGAAGTGCAACAACTTCAGCAATCTCAAGAATCTCTTCATCAAGAGGTTTTCTAAGGCTGGTATTCTAACAACCTCATCGTTAGGCTAATGAATGTCAAGCAAAATGATAAGGAGGACATCAGAGACTATGTTACCCAAGTGCAAAGTCTCTTTAAGAGAATCTTGACTAATGAACGAACCCACTGAGAGAGTGATCACCATAGTCTTTATAAATGGAATTTGAAGTAAGAAACTACAAGGAAAGGCAGGCAACTCAAGCTTGTTGAGAGACATACTAGCTAGGGTCTTTGAAGAGACCATACAAGTGGATGACCAGCTCAAAGTGAGAAGCTCTAGGAACTTGAATGGAGAAGATGATGCTAACTCCAGATCCTCAGAGACAGCCACAACATCTGGTGAACGGTCAGTCCCAAGCATCCAAGATAAAGGAAAAAGTGTTGACCAAAGCCAAGAGCTAATAGAGATGAAGATGGAGTTGGCAAGATTGTAAGAGATGGTGAGAAGACCTACATGCCCACATGTCCAGTGCATGCATTGTGGCAGGAAACACCTGTGAGTAGACTATCAGGACCCTAGATCCTAACCTTGTGCCAATTGTGGTAGGTTCGACCATGACGTCATGCATTGTAGGCTACCAAGGAGACTTCCATACTCACAACCATACAATCAGCCTTACTACCTAGGGAATATGCCACCAAACTTTTTTGGTGGAGGGGAGTCCCATTGGCTCTTCCAATGCCTAACAATATGAAATCGTCCATCCTAGAATGGAGATTAATCCCACAGACATCCCTATAGGCCACCTAGACCTTTCATAACCCACCCACCAAAGCAATGTTCCAGTCCATTACATGGAGGAACCAAATGATGAGGAGGCATACGTGAACCCTTACATCTCGTACAATTAAGAGGCTAACTCCATCCTCATGGACTATCAAAACTAGTGCTAGTGGTGATAGCTTTAGGCAGAGATAGAGGTAGGGACCTGGGAGGGCAGAACCAAGAGCCAACTCGTGATAACCTAGGGCACATTTCTTTGCATTGCCCTAAGAGGGAGCAAGCCAATAGAGAGAAAACTGACCTTAGATTCCTAGAGTATGGAGTCACCCATCTGTTTGCTGATTGCCCTAGAAGGAAAACATCATCTAGTTCGATAATCATGCCATCAGTGCCATTGGGGCTATTCAGAGTTGAAACAATCAACCAAAGAGGCTATGCCCATTCCATTGCATGTTATGACTCGAGCACAGATCAAGCAAGCTAGCATATCACTACCAGGGCCTAGTAACCTAGATAGGAAAAAAGAGACATGGGTAAAGGAAGAAAAGAACTAAGGTAAAGGCCACACTTAAGATGGAGAGTACCATGACACTACCCATAGGAAAAAGAGTCACAAATGCAGAGGCAAAAACATCTTCTTTGAAGACTGCAGCAAAAAGGAGTGCTAAGGTTGGGGAGTATCATAATTTGAAGCATTAGCTTGAAGCCATAGATAAGGTCAAGGAGTGGGTGAGTGAAGTCCAAGAGCACTTAAAGGATGTAGAACCCATATTAGAAGATGAAATTGATGAGCTCTCTAGTGTGAGCACACTAGTCTCACCGACTTGACTGAAGTCAAGAGACGCATCTGCACCATGAGCAATACCACATAGGCAAATCTTAGGCACCATGGTCCAGCAAACTAGCCAAGACCATTGGCCAAGAAGCATGGAGTTAGGAGGGAAGTATGTAGCTGGCAACCTTCTTACAATGCTAGTGTCAACCCCTATGATTCTATGCTTGGGAGTCCTACTTAGGTAGCACCTAGTGTTGTGGAAAGAGTTGAAGTAGTGGGTAGAAGGACAAATAGAGCAAGGGGCAGCTAACATGCATGATCTCGATGCAGTGACTCAGATACTGAGCTTGACACTGCACTCAGTACCCAAGTCCTTACATGTTAATGCTTTCTGAGAAGGCATTGAGATGCATGTGGTCTTTCCTGTCCTAGCATTAGGAGAGATGCTGCAAGAAAGGGCATCGTAGACACAAGGGTAGGAGTCAATGTACTTAGCCATGCACTGATCCAAGCTTGGGGTAATCCGCCTATCGAGGATGCTAGATTCCATGTCACACTGGCCAATGGGATGAAAGTTAAGCCATTCGAGGTATTGAAGAATTGGCCGTTGAAGATCGTAGGAGTCCAATTTTCAGGGGATTTCATCGTCATGAAGGGGGTAGACTACGGCATCCTAGTAGGCCAACCCTGGATGCTGAATGTGTGAGTCATAGAAGACTAGGGCAACGGTTTGATCTTCTTGGGCAATCAAATGGAAGAAATAAGGGTAGAGATGGATACCTAGACGACCACACCGGTCAACCTAGATACCATCTCCACCATGCTAAAGGGTGACGCTCAAGCTAAGAAATCTTATGGGCCACTAAGGAAGTATATCCCTTTCCCTGAGGCTGAGCGGGATTGTACGCACGTGCTAGCCACAATCAATCTAGCATTCTCAGATAGGGAGGAGGAATACAAGCAAGCAGCTAAGGCAGCTAATAAGCCCACAACTAAAAATCCCTTAGTACCTTTATGTATGATGGCTAGAAGCTCTTGTAGCTGGCCCAACCGTGTCACGTTCCACATCTCAAACAATAAGCGAGAGCTCCACAAGATCTTAGAGCACTTAATGGACAAGCTAGATGGGCAACCTAGCCACTAATCTGAAACCCCTCAAGGATCTCATGAGTGGAAATGGACTAAGATACATGATTTGAACCTGAGGTAGAATTGGGCCTTGGCCACAGATAAGAAGAAAGAGGAGTGTAGAACCTAGGAGATGACAAGCAATCAAACAAGGATAGTTCAAATGACAAATATGTGGATTGTTGTTCCTTCAATGAAGAGAGTGAAGAAGAGATTGGCACAATAGAGTAAAACACTAATGGATATGAGAATGGGAAAATATGAGTAGATTCCAAGCCAAGAAAAGAGAATACCTTTAGAATCTAGAGAGAAATCATGTGAATGGAGTGTGATTGCACATGGTTGGAGCACACAAGAGCAATTGACTACAAATGGGCAGGGCTCACCCAACCCAGTGTTACACTACTACTTAGGACGAAATCACCTTTGGAGCTACGACCACCAAGAGAGACTCCCTCTTCTAGTGAAGACAAAGAGTTTGACTCTAAGTCCGAAGCTCAAATAGAGACCTTGAGATACCTCAATCGCCTAAGACTAAATGCACAAAGGGGGACCCAATCAACCTAAGGCACATGTGGTTGAAGGAGAAAAGACAAAGGCAACCTAGGGAGTTGAATGCTAAGGAGCAAAAAAAACTATAAGATCTACCAAAGTGATTCACAAAATTTTAGAAAGGTGATAGAGTAGTGATCTTGATGGATGCCGAGGCAAGGACAAGTGAACGAACTCATGGAAGGGCCTATCAAGGGGTCAAGGAAGTCAACTTGTATTAACTTCAAATCGGAATGGCGAAAAAATAAAGAAAAAAGCATAAAAAGAACAGAAAGAGAGCAAAGGCATAGAGGCGGCCTCGAAAACTAAACTGAGGCAAAAAGAGCAAATTTAAAGGAAAAGTGCCTCAAAAACTCTAAAAACTCTTGTAAAAGAGCGCCAGGCTCCCTCCTGTGCCACTTGTAAAGAAATAGATGGGTATAGGCATGAAGCAAGAAGAGAGAATTAGGAAAAGGGACCTTGCCACAATGGCTGGTCATGTAACAAGGGATGGGCGCCCATGGGGGTTTTAGGGTTTGTATATATAAAGTTCAAAAAATGAATGAAAACTCATTCTTCAGTGTGTGGCTAACAAGAGTCCTCTCTTCTTCTCCTCTTCTTGCTAGTGTGTGTGCTCTTGAGGGAGGGAGTGTGAGAGTGTGAGGGAGTGAGTGAGTGTATGGAAGTGAGGGATCAAGAGGGTGAAGCTCTTCACCATCTCCTCTTCTCTTTTCCTCTCTCTTCCCTTCCCTTCTCTTACCTTACACGTAGCTATGGAGAATGGATCTTGGAGATGGAGGAGGCTTGAGGATGCTTGAGCTAGCATCTAGGATCGTGGGGGTACCGACTTGTGTGAGAGAGGAGGCAACTCGTTTCGGAATCAAGGCAAGCTCACTACACCCCGAGAGGATCAATGACGCATCGGCTAGGTGAGAGATAGCCATGAGAGCTCGCTTGGAACTCTTGAAGCAATAAGCCGTCCGTGGGTCTTTGTGGTTGAGCGAAAGCTTCCACATTTTGGTTCCGTTGTGCCGAGACCAACGGATTCAATCTTGAGCCCTCGCATGCTGCATATCGAGCATCGAAGTAAGGGATTCATCCCCGAAGTAAGGGATTCATATCGAGCATCGAAGTAATGGATTCAAGCTTGAGCCCTCACATGCCGCATATCGAGCATCGAAGTAAGGGATTCATCCCCGAACCGGAGCTTGAGGTAGGTAGGAAGTTTGGGTTTTTTTTTGGATCTTCCAAACAAGTAAGTATTTCGGGTTATTTTGATGGTTTGATGATTGGAAAAGATGGAAAAATCATTTCAGTCTTTTGCCTTCGACCATTGTTGCATTTAGAGTAGGATAGGATTAGGAAACCGGATAGGAAAAGCATAGGGTTTGTTGTTGAAAAACAGGGTAAACAAGGCACAAGTCATGCAAAAATGGAAAAAAAAAAGAGTGCTTGGGATGTTAATGTGGGCAAGTGAGTGATTGGGGACACCGAAACCTTACTCAGCAAGAGATTTAAGAGCCAAGGGGATTGGGAAGAGCTCATTTCATGCCGTGACATTGAGAGAGAGTGAGAGTGTGCTTCCAGTATTGATTCGATTCGATCTTGCCATTGAGGAGCTCTTCACGCGATTCAGGTTCATCAGGAACTCTCTACTATGTATTTGTTGTGATCTAGAAGGCGTCGTACTCGACGGTTGCGAGGATTGTTAGATTTGATGAAATCATTCTCGACACGGCCGTCGTCGTGCACGGGTCAGCCCGTCCGAGTGTTGGCAATTCTGGGCCAAGTCCCAGAATTGGCTCAGCCAATCGGCCCTCGGACCATTCGACCCATTCGGGCTAGTTATCATTCAACCACTCGGCCCTCGAATCATTCGGCCATTCAGCCCACTACACTCGGATGCCTTTCACTTGGCCCATCCAAGTGAAGCATTCGGACCAACTTTGAAATTCAGCCCTCGACTTCGCCAACTCGGCCCAACCCCACTCGGACAAATTGACATTCGGCCAAGCCGAATTCATCACTCGGCCCTCGACCCACTCGACTCGGCCCACTTGCCTCCGCCACTCAGCCTACAACACCATTCGTCCCTCGGCCCATTAGCCTAGGCCCTCTTGACTCGGCCCTCAGCCTACCCTCGGCCCATTCAGGCTAGTTACCATTCAACCCTCATCCCTCGGCCCATTTGGGTTAGTTACCATTTGACCCTCAGCCCTCGGCCAATTCAGGCTAGTTACAATTTGACCCTCGGCCCGTCCGAGTGACACACTCGGCCCCTGCAACTTGGACGAATAACCCAAAGATGGACAAGATGGCCAGACATGGGTCAACAAGCCTACTAGGCCTAAAACAAAGCGAGAGGGTACGTAAGCTATTTAGACACTCGTTTTCTGCACTCACCCTGAATTTTTGCACCTGAAGAACACTTAAGGACAACAGAAAGCCTGATTGAGCACAAGTGCACGGAAAATAACACACACATTAAGGAGGGGTAAATTGAGGATTGGATGTAATAAGTTAAGGAACTCACTCAAATAAACACCTCAAGCAACCCACCAGTAGGAGAAGATCCCAAGACATAGATGGAAAACCAAGGTACAGATTAAGACCAAGCAAGCAGCACTAGAGAAGTGGATCTCACCAACTTGTGCAACCACAAGGCACTGCAAGGCATAGTGAAATACAACCAGGACCAATGTGCTAGGAGCTTAAGGCAGAACACAGAATTGTGCGAGGTACAGCGGGTGCTAAACGTGGCAAGTGGGAATCGGACAGATCACGAGAGAGCCCTGGAAGGAGACTTGACATTGAGTGAGCTTCTCATGAAGCGACTGCTCAATAACACTGCAACAGAGCAGAGTGCTGCAACACTAGCGACATCATTACTAACAGGATTAGGAACAAACCAAGACTTTAAGGGCCAGTCTAGAATCCCAATCGTTACAAAGCAACTCAACAAGTACCAACCCCATGACAACCCATACAGCTTTGTGGAGCAATTCGAGCAAGTCTGTGATGCCAACGGCCTCATTGACTTGACTCAACGCTCTCAAGCATTCGGGCTTTGCTTAGGTGACAAGCGTAGGACTTGGTACACGAGTCTAGATGTCAGAGAACAAGCAGATTTCAATGGCCTCAAAGACCTCTTCATTAAGAGGTTCTCCAAGCCCGGATACTCTGCCAATCTGCTAGTGAGACTGATGAATGTCAAGCAGAAGGAGAAAGAGGACATTCACGACTATGTCACCCACGTAAGGAGCCTCTTCAAGAGAATCCCCGTGGGTGAATGGCCTACCAAGAGAGCGGTGTCCACTATGTTTGTCAGTGGAATACGGAGCGAGGAGCTGTATAAGGCCTTGGTAGGTAATTTGAGCTGACAGCGAGACTCGATAGCTAGAGTGTTTGAAGAGGCCATTCGAGTGGATGACTAGCTAAAAGAGCGGAGCTCTAGGAGCTCAAATTCAGAAGAAACCAACTCGCAAAGTTCGGAGAGAGCGTCAACCCCTAGCGAAAAAATAGGTCCAGCAACCTAGGACAAGGGGAAGGCCTCTGAGACAAACCTCTGAGGTGAAAATGGAGATAGCCAAACTGTAGAATATATTGAGACGACCAATGCACTTGCACGTACAATGCATGTATTGTGGCAGAAGCCACTTTTCGGCCGAGTGTCAAGACCCTAGGTCACGACCTTACACTAATTGCAATAGATTTGGTCACGGCGTTGCTCATTGCAGATTACCAAGAAGACTCCCTTACTCACAACCCTACGGCTAGCCATACCTAGCAAGCAGACCCCAACAATTCTTCAGAAGGGTGACCCCATTGGCCCCTCCGGTGCCTAATGACATTAAACCGGCTATTCCTAAAATGGACATAAATTCTACAAGTATACCAAGACTGCGTGGTCCCTACGTGACTCATCCACCAATTGACGTGCCAGTCCACTATGTGGAGGAGCCAAATGAGGAGGAGACTTACATATACCTATACGTCTCGTACGACAACGAGGGCAATGCAATCCTTATGGACTATCGGCCAGTGCTGGTGATGGTGTTAGGAAGAGGCCGAGGTAGAGGCTTAAGACGCAAGATCCAATCATATGTTGGACTTGCGGTCATCCAGAGCACGTCTCATCACGTTGCCCTGAACGGGAGTAACCAAATAGAGATAAGGCAGACCTAAGATGCCCAAAGTGCAAAATCACTCACCTCTTCATTGACTGTCCCAAGTGAAAACCGTCCTCAAGTTCAGCCAACGTGCCATCTGTCCCATTGGGGTTGTTCGGCGTTGAGAATCTCAATGGGGAGGCCACACATATCCCATTGCGTGTCATGACCTAAGCACAGACAAAGTAGGCCGGCATATCATTGCCAAGTTTGAATAACCTCGATGCAGTCTCGATCGGGAAGAAGAGCCGTAGACGGAAAAAGAAAAAACCCGAAGCTAAGATCAAACTCAAAACCGAGACTGCCACCACTCTGCCTGCGAGAAAAAAGGTTACTGACGCGGAGGAAGAAACCTCGGTCCCTAAGACAGCCAAAAAGGAAAGTGCTAGGGTAGGGAAGTACCCACATCCTAAGCGCCAAAGCACCAACTAGAGGCTATCGAGAAAGTGAAGGAATGGGTAAGAGAGGCCCAAGAGCACCTAAAAGATGCGGAGCCCATCCTAGAGGACAAGATCGAAGATCTCTCCAGCATAAGCACACCAGTCTCACCTCCTCAACCAAAAGCAAGAGATGCAACTACGCTACAAGCGGTACCGCTTAGGCAAAGCCTTGACACTACAGGCCAACAAATCAGTCACAGCCATTGGCCAAAACAATCCGGAATAGGAGAAAGGCGAGCAATCAACGACCTCCTTACCATGCTGGTGACCACCCCTGTTTTGTGACGCTGAGCTTGGGAGACCTGTTTAGGTCGCATTCCACCCTATGGCAAGACCTGAAGTAGTGGGTTGAAGGATCATGAGAGCAAGCTGTTGTAGACCTACACAATCGTGACATAGAGACACAAATACCAAGCCTGACGCTGCACTCTATGCCTAATTCCTTGCACATTAATGCTTTCTGGGAAGGCACTGAGACGCATGCGGTCCTACTTCTCTTAGCATTGGGCGACACAACTCAAAAGGGGATTGTAGACACAGGAGTGGGGGTTAGTGTACTGAGCCACACAATGCTTCAGATGTGGGGAAACCAACCTGTGGAGACCACCACATTCAATGTCACACTAGCAAATGGTATGAAAGTGAAACCATTGAGGGTACTTTACAACTGGCCGGTGAAGATCGCAGGTGTCCAGTTCTCACTCAACTTTATAGTCATGAAGGGAGTGGACTACGACATCGTATTAGACCGACCCTGGATGCACAATGCCAGAGTCATCAAGGATTGGGGTAACTGCTTAATCTTCCTGGGCAATAGGATGGAAGCTGTGAGGATAGAGATGGACATGTGGAAAACCTCATCAGTCGACTTGAATGCCATCTCTACAATGCTTAAGGGTAACGCTCAGGTCAAGAAGCCCTATGGGCCCTTGAGCAAGTATATCCCATGTCCGGAGGATGAGCGAGACTAGATGCATGTCCTTGCTACAATCGACGTGCCATTCTTAGATCATGAGGCATACAACCAAGCCATCCAAACAGTTGGTAGGACAACATACACACCCTCTACACTAATCTGTATGATGGCAGGAACCCTTGGTGGGCGACCTACGCCTGTCATGTTCCAAGTGCCAATTAACAAGAAGAAAATCCAAGAGATTCTGGAGTATTTGACTGGCATGCTAGTTGGCAATCCACAGCAGCAAACTTCAAGCCACTCCAGGATCTTCTTCCAACCCTCATCCCATGTCTATGCCTATGCCTATGCCTATTCTTGCGGCAGTTGTCAGGCCATCTGCCAAAACCAACTATCGAAGATATGGTGGAAGAAATTTCAAAGAATTTGAAAGATCTTCATATAAAGATGGCCAAAAGAGATCAACAACCACTTAACCCAGCTCCAATTTCTATTCCATCCTCTTCTACTCCTATGAATTCTTCCAGAAATGATCATGTTCGCCATTGCATATGGTGCAATAGTCCAGACCATGAGCGCAAGGACTGGCAAGACTTCGAAGAGGCGAAAAGATTGAAGTTGGTGGTGTGGAAGGATAGGATGATATGTTTCAGAGACACAAAGCAACCACTCAAAATGAATTTCGGCAAAGGAGGTATGGAGAAGTTATTGGAGGAAACTCTCTTACGTTCTTCTTATGCAAAGCAAGAGGCGGCAAGAGAAGCTGTTGCTGCCTATGGTCTTCAATTGGAGCAGTTACTGAAAGATAAGTCTCCTTTATGGTCCTATGCACTGCATGCGGTGTTGCCACCCTTTCTATGCAAAATACATAAAAGAACAGAGAATACTTCATGAAGCAAATACCTAATCTCACACCCATAAATCATAGAAACTCAGAACTAACCACCTAGGTGGCAATGGACCAAGGTGCATGACTTAAACCTCATGTGTAATTGGGCTCTTATCTCTGACCAAAGACAAGAGCTGTGCCAAAACCTAGTGGACAATGAGCAATCAGACGTAGATGATTCCATGGACGAGTACAAAGATTGTCATTTCTTCAGTGACGAAAGTAAGGGCAAAATAGACACGGTGGAATATGACACTGAGGGACGAGAAATAGAACAGATACAAGCAGACTCCAGGCCACAGAAAAAGGGTGCCTTTAGGATGGAATGATGGGTCATGCGCATGGAATGTGATCATGCATGGTTGGAACACATAGGAGCCATAGATTTCAAATGAGCAGGCCTAACCCGACCAGGTATGACACCAATACTTAGAGCAGAGTCACCATGTGAATTGCGACTGCTAGGAGAAACCACCTCTTCTAGCAAAAACAGTGAGTTCGATTCCGTGTCAAAAGTGAGCTCAGATAGCGACTCAGAGATACCTCGACCATCCAAGACCAGACGCACCAAGGGGACCTACCCGTCCACCTGAGGCACAGACGAGTGAAGGAAGATAGGGCAAAACAGCCTAGGGACACACAAACGGAGGAGCAAAGGAAGCCGCAGGATCTCCCGAGGAGATTTACAAAGTTCAAGAAGGGTGACAGGGTAGTGATCCTAGTGGGTGCCAAACGAGTGAACCCATCGAGGGACCAACCAAGGTCAAGGAGGTGAACCTAGCACAGGAAGGGAAGGCATCCCGACCGGTCTTAATTACCGATGACTTGACTAAGAAAGAGGAGACCATTCTTGTTGCTCTCTTGCAAGGGTATGTAGACGTGTTCACTTGGTCCCTGGAGAAGCTTAAGGAGGTGGATCCAAGTGTAGTGACCCATAACATACCCATGACACCAGACGCAACACCGGTTAAGTAGCAACCATACCCGATGAATCCAAAACACACTCATGCAGTCAAAGAAGAGATTGACAAGCTAATGAAAGCAATATTCATCTACGAAATCAAGCACACGGATTGGGTGTCGCCCGTAGTCATAGTAATGAAAATGAACGGAAAGATTAGAGTGTGCATCAATTACAAGAAGGTGAACGCTGCCACTAAGAGAGACAATTACCAATTACCGTACACCAAGCACATGCTTGAAAGAGTGGCGGGCAAAGAGGCATACAACTTCCTAGATGGCTTCTCTAGATACAATCAGGTGCAAGTGCATCATGTCGACAGGCATAAGACTGCCTTTGCCACCGAATGGGGTGTTTTTGCTTACGTAGTCATGCCCTTTGGGTTGACTAATGCCCTAGCCACCTTCCAACATCTCATGTGCACCATATTTAAAGACATGCCTCGCAAGGAATTGGAGGTCTTCGTGGATGACTCGTGTGTTCACTCAACCTGGTGAGAACGCTTAGGCAAACTTTGAGCAGTCTTTGAGCGGTGTCAGCTATATCGTCTCTCCCAGAACCCCTTAAACTGCCAGTTCTGGGTGAAACATGGGTGCATCCTAGGGCACGTGGTGTCGAATAACGGCATTGCCACTAACTTCTCGAAGGTCAAGGTTATTGTTGATCTTCCGTCCCCAATTAACTATAAGGGATTTCAATGCTTCCTAGGCCATATTGGGTACTATCAACGGTTTGTGCTGAACTATGCATTGATTGCCAGACCTTTGTAAAAGCTATTGATCATTTTCGAATGGAATGAAGTATGTCAACGAGCATACAAGGAATTGAAAAAGGCTTTGACTACTACACCAATCTTACGAGCCCCAAATTGGACCATTACCTTCCACATACATATTGATGCTTCGAAATTTGCCGTGGGGACAGTACTTATTGTGCCAACCTGGCGAACACACAACCTTGACTATCCAGTGAGCTTTGCTAGCAGACAACTCACTGAGACCAAAATGAGCTACTCGACGAGTGACTGAGAGAGAAGGCTTAGCCATGGTATTTGCGGTAAAAAAGTTTTGGCATTATCTTTTGGCTACACCTTTTACTTTCTTCGTGGACCATCAAGCCTTGTTGTATCTAATGAACAAACCCTACACTACAGGACGCATAGCTCGATGGCTCCTTCTACTTTTAGAATTCAACTTCTCGGTGGTGGTACGGAAGGGAAAGCAGCACTACATGGCTAACCACATGTCACGCATTCCCAGAGGAGAGGCCGCTGGACAAGGCATTGCCGATGAATTTCCAGATGCCCATCTGTTCAACCTTTCCAGTGAAAGAGATTTATTCAAGGCTGATCTAACACCATACTAGGCAGATGACATCGTCCACGTACTGGAGCACAGACTGCCTGAGTAGCCAATAGAAAAGGCCCGACTTAGGCGACTTGTCCTCAAAATTCAACCCTATCAGTTGATAGCAGGCCAACTATATACGTTAGGGCAAGACGGGTTACTGCATAGATGCATATGCGAGCATGAGATGCATGATGTGCTCATAGAGGCACATAGCGAAATTGTTGGAGGACACTTTAGCGGAGACACGACAGCCCGCAAGGTGCTGCAGTCTCAACTGTGGTGGTCTACGCTTTTCCACAATGCAGCACGATTCGTTAAGCATTGCGACGAGTGTCAATGGACAAAGGTACCGATTCACAAGGATCAAATGGAGTTAACCCCAATCATTGCATGACAACCCTTTGAAAAATGGGGAATTGACTTCGTAGGGCCCATTAGCCTTGCGGCACAGTATTCGCAGGCCAAATATATCATTGTGGCCACGGACTACCTAATGAAATGGGCGAAAGGGAGAGCAACACGCAAAAATGATGCTAGAACGACTGCCAAGTTCTTATATGGGAATAGGTGATCTCACGGTTTGGCTGCCCCATCGAACTAGGCAGTGACCAGGGCACGCACTTCATCAATGAAGTGATAGCACACCTTCTATCCTCATTTCTTATCATCCATCGAAAATCCTCTCCATACTACCCTCAAGAAAATGGACAGGCAGAATCCACAAATAAGATCCTTGTAAATGTCTTGACCAAAGTAGTTTTTGCTTCACGCAGCGACTGGGATAACAAGCTGATGACAGCCCTGTGGCCTCACCGTACAGCTTATAAAATGGCTGTCAGCCAGACCCCCTTGAGGTTAACCTATGGGACTGAGGCATTTCTACCAATAGAGTTCTTCATCCCTAGCCTGAGAATAGCACTTCAAGAACAGTGGCAAGGGAAGGAGGCATGGACGCAATGCCTGGTAGAGCTCGAACGCCTCTAGAAAACATGCTTTTTGGCCACTCATGCGCTCAGATGCAAGAAGGCATGACGCAAGAGCTGGCTTGACAAGCATGTCAAATAGCACAACTTTGAACACGGCGACTTAGCGCTCATGTACTCAGTCAAAGGACACAAGTAAAAAATGAAGTTTAGAGGTCTTGGCCCTTTCAATGTTTGTGCAATCAGCCGAAACGGCAACGTTGAGCTCGAGACTCTAGACGACGAAGCCATCGGCTTCCTTAATGGCAGTCACATTAAGAAGTACTACCCTCCTGCGCATCCGCTGCATGAGCCACCAATGTTGGAACCCCCTGTCACGATACGAGTCACCACAATTACGGAAGTTGGTGATGAGAACAAGGAAGCCGTAGAACCTGCATACCTCCACATCACAGTCACTGCCAAGCAAACATGCGCTTTCAATGCCTTGATCGACGAGGGAGCAGACTTCAATGTTTTAACTCACGATCATTGGACCCAACTTGGTAAACCACCACTACAGCCCACTAATGCCCAATTAAACCCATATGGGGGCTGCTCATATGCACTCCTCGGATTGCTATTGCTATCGAGTCTGAAACTATACCAATGATCTTTTACGTATTACCAATCACTAAAAATGTGGGCACAGAGTCGTTGCTAGGGTGAACCTTCAAGAAGAAAACTCGCTGCAATGTCGATTATGAATCATAGCACATCCACCTCACCGTAGGCAATGTCCATATTGATACAACCTTCAACAAGGGCTACGGGATTCCGTTAAAGTCCGCAAAGCCACCGATGGAAATACTCGTAGCCAAGTCCACGGAGGGGGGTAGGGCTCATCCATCATGCACCAAGCCTCACAAGCCATCGCTCACAGTGGCAAAAGCTAAGGCCCAACTACCCAAGTTTCAATGGAGGCCTAAACAACCGCGACCACCACCTAGGAGTAGATGCCCACATCTTCATAACTCAAGAGACGCTAAGTCTAGAAGGCCGAGATGCCTTTATGGAGATCAAAGCATGACCAAGCCAAGATGGGTTCCTAAAGCCCTCTTGCATATGCAAGGATACTATGAGGGGAATGCCTAGCTATGGATCCCTAAGCCCAGAGCAGCCCACGGCATCACTCAAATTCCACCCTCTTGTTTAACCAACCCGAGCCCCGTGTGGAACCTTGGAACTAGAAGCCGTAGCATTTCCTAAGCCTACCTGCTACCAGCTCACCCACGAATGAGCTCCGAGGAGTTGAGCAAGACTATCGGCCCAAACCCCAAAAAACATTACCCCCTTCAACCCCTACTAGTGACAATAAGACTTTCCAAGCCCAATCCGAGTGTAGCAACCCATCTATAGTAGCCACTACTCTGACGCCTATCCATGGGACTCAACCACCCCGTCATGGACAACTACCACCATCTATCGTCGCATTTACTAGCCCCATCAAACCCTAGCCACCTGCAGGCCTTAAACCATCTTATGAGTGGAAATCAATCTTAACTCTAGCCACAGACCTAGCCGAAGACATAGGGGATGACGTTATTGCTTGTCTTAAATGCTGGGATGCCACGTTCATGTCACTGGCTCTAAGTTATGACTGCTTGGACTTGGGCCTACTACAAGAGCCCTTAGTGACAGAAGTTCGCACGATGCCTTACTCTTGGGAACATTCAAATTTTCCTTTGTCAAAACACCCCACTCAGCTCTGTCGAGTTGCTACGTGCTGAGATATCAAGAGACCAAGCCATCAAACAACGCCTCATTATGTCTTACGATAAGTATGTGACTTCCTCCATCACTGACAAAGAAGTTGAGGAGTTGAAAGCGTTAGCTGATACCGACTCCCCATTTTTACGAAACTAGTACACTCTGCGATTGCAGTGGAAACTCGAAGGATGCCAAATCATGACCAATGCTAAGCAGTGCCATGCAATTAAGACATCGGAGTATGACCCAACCTACATCACACCCACCTCATATAGAGTGTTAACCACTCTTTATGGCCAACCCATGGAAGACCACGTCAAGGGACACCCATATCTTGATCGCATGTTGAGCGAGGAGGAGCTCCACATTGCCAGCTGTGTCGATTCCGACGATTTCCTAACCGATGTCCTCACTTACATCACACATGTAAGTATCCGACCCTTTACTCTGGACCCCAAGGATTAGTTGCAATACAACCCAGAATTCTATACTTGGCTCATGCGCAAGTAAGCCTTATACCCGAATGCCAAATGCCTTGGATCTCCTACCCTTCAATCCTAGGAAGGATTCTTCTCAAGCTGGAAGGGGAGAGGGTACGAGGGTAGCGTGAAGGTGAATAGGGTGAAGGTGAACCAAATTAAAACCAATCAAGATCAAGTAAACACAATAAACACCTAAGAAACGGGTGACGTAGGAAGGATGTCACAAACCAAGTCTGAAGAGAAGAATTTGTATCGGAGTTTAATGATGTCCTTCAACAAACATAAAATCTCTCTTTTTAGCAAATTCTTGTATGTATAATAATTATAGCACTAATGGGAAGTATGGTTCATGACAGGAACGAGAGATGTCACAACAAGACCAAGCCCACCAACTCCCCTTCACAGAAGAAGAGAGAGCACAGTACGGCATTAGCCTGGAAAATCGAGCTTACAATCAGCTAAAATTCCATAGCATTCACAACCTTGAGAAGATGGTGGTCAAGGAACAGGCCGCAAGGAGGATAATGGAATAGTGCCACCTCCACAAGAACCTAAAGAAGTTTACACAGGAACCTGACCACATGAAGTGTGTGGAGTTCATGAGAACGTACAACCCCAATCGAGAGTGCAGAATGGTGACGGTGGGAAGGGGGGACAATGCGCGGCAAGTGCAAGTACCGCTAACCCAGGCCTTGGTGGAGAAAGCACTCGGACTAGAACCTAGGATGGAGAAAAAATGTAAAAGGGATGTGTATGCCCTACTGAAGATGAATAGGGAAGAAGTCTTGACAAATGATGGCATCAGCTTACAAGACATCCCCAATGTTGAGATTCGCCTACATGAAAAGTTGGTGCATGCCCTTTTCTCTAGCCAACACTACAATTCCCTTATGCACCGGATCAATGTACCTATGTTGGAGAATGTGGTAGCCCGCAGCCTGGACGAGCTAGATTGGATTGGCTATGTGCGCAAAACAATAGACCAAGTGGCCAAAGCACTAGCCTTGGGAAACAAACAGGCAGGTGGAGAATCCCCCTCATCTAAGAATACGAAGAGGAAGAAACCCTCCTCGAAAGCATCCTTCATCGGCTATCGAAGCATACTAACGGCCATCATCTAGGAGGCTATGAAAGAGGCCCACCAACAGGGAAGAAAAGGAGCAGATGAGACCCCAGAGACAGGTCACTAACCCTTCAAAAAAAGGAGCAATCGAGCAAGCGGACAGAAACTGAAATAGAGAAGGAGGAGTGGGAGGCTCAATCCTAACGAAGAAAAACAAATGAGTCCACTGGGAAGGCAACTCAGAGGGAAAAACAGAAGGCGGGCAGGAAAAAGGAAGAAGAAGATCTAAAAAGAGCAAAAAAGGAATCCCTAAGAGAGGCTACGAAGTGGAAAAAGAAGGAGAAGGAAGAAGCTGAAAGGTTGGCCAAGGAGGCAAGGAAAATAGAAGAAGAGAGAGAGAAAAGAGCTAGGGAAGAGGAGGCAGAGTTGAGAAGACAAGAGGGCGAAGACATGGCCGAAGCAATTCATCGGTCAATAGAACAATAAAGCCGACTTGATGGCCTAAGGCACCTTAATTCTGCCTAGGGAAGGTAGACCTAGCTCAAGCACACAAGTACCTGAAGCCATGCTGTCCACGGTCATTGAGGGCAAGGGTAAGGCCCCCCTCCATCCCATCCCGACCCCCCTTGGTACCCGACAACGAAGCCACCACTGCCATCCCCAGCATCCCAGCTAGCAACACTGACATGGATAGCTTTGTGGCATGGATGCAATACTTTATCAATAAGGTACTATCACAAGGAAGGAGTAGGGAGGCCACAGCCACCGGGCACAAAAGGCCAACTATGGATGCCAAATCCGGGCAAGAGCCAAAATGCCAAAAAATGGAAGCCTCGACCACCCCAATCCCCACCACCATGACGCCGCACACAAATCATGACGAATACATCAATGAACTGCTCCCACAGTTAGAAAGGGCAAGGGAGGAAAGGAGGATCACAGTGGCCAAACTGGAGGCAGAAAGGGAAGCGGTAGCGGCCTTCCAGCAGCTCGAAAAAACAAAGCAAATGGCTATGCAACAAAAGGAAATTCTCAATCTGAAGAGGGAACTAAAGACCAAGGAAGAAAAGGAGCAAAGCTGGCGGCAACAGCTTATAGATGAAAACCAAGAGCTCGAGAAGATGCAAAAATAATATGACTTGTTGATCATGCAATACGTGGATCTAGCAGCGAAAATAGGGCAGATCGAGCAGGGCACGAAGGAGTTTACCACAAGGGAGGAAGGGAGGAAACAAGAAGAGGAGCACCACCACCGAGAAATGGAAACAATGACTAAAAGGTTGAGCCTCAAAAGAGAAGAATGGGGGCGAATGGGCAGAGAGTTGGAAGATCAGCAAACGGAGGCTCACGACCTTGGTGCAAAGACAGGAAGAAGGCACGGAAGAGATGAAGAAAAGGGCTGAAGTGTGGGCAGGCCAGAATAATCAAAGAGTGAAGACCTTGGCGTATCACCTAGCTCTGGTGAAGAAAGAGAAAATCCTAGTAGAAGGCAGAGTAGAGGCAGCCCAAGTGGCCTTCCACACTTAGCAACAAATCTTCTTGAATATCTTGATGGATGCCACGCATGAGGAAGAAGGGGAATTCGTGGAGGCATTGAAAAAGAAACTAAGCATAGCATGCAGAGCCCTACGCATAGGGCTACACATGCCCTCCCAGCCCATGGTAGAGGGGCTAGGCCCAGGGGAACACCGTAGGTATCTGCTATCGATCGGCCTAAACCCCCAAGAAATTGATGCCCTAGGGTTCGTAGAAGGGATGCAACAGCAAAAGCGCCCAGGGAGTGAGACAAAACTACACATTGACGTAGGAGGATTCGAAGAAGAGGTGGTTCCACAACCCATTTCACCTCATCCTGAAGGGCAAGGGCATCCAACAGACGCATCTACGGACAAGAAACGCACCCTGAGGGAGAAGAGGAGGAAACTAGTGGAAGAAGCTAGACAAAGATTAAGAGCTAACCCTACGGCCCAACCCTCTATACCCCTCCCACCATGCCCAAATGATATGCCCCCCAGTTTTCATGTAGAGCTCATACTTTGGGAGAGACAGGAATAGGCAAAGCAACCCTTCACCTTCAGCTTCCTCACCCCCAATGCCTTGCGCAGAGTTCTTCCCACCAAAATAGTGGACGAGGTGATCAATGTCGAAAGCTGCCTGAGCCAATAGTGGCTACAGGAAAGAGAAAAGAATCCCACCCTCTAGGGCATCGAGGATGCAGAATACTAGCAGAATAAAGTTTTTGAAGTGCCTCGGTCCGTTCCCGAATACGAGTGCCAACCACTGTGGCGAGGGCATATCTGCGACGACAACGTCTTCGCATGGATGGCCTTCTATAACACTCTTCCTTCAGAGAGGAACGACCCTGCTTATATGGCATACCCTTGATAAATAGGAATAGACTTCAATATAAACGCCCATGGTCGTTACGACTTCCCTGTAATATACAACCCATGTACCACCACTTTAGCCCCCGAGCTCTCACCTTCACCTCCGACAGCTTATAGCTTAGATGCCACCATGACATGCTTTATTGCTGATTTCTCCTTCTATCCGGATCTCACCTTCATCACCACTTGTAACTATCTTAGGCTCCTAAAAATCCTACTTATGCAAGACCCCAACCCGACTGAACGCGGCCTTCCCCCACTCTTTTTTTATCCTAACGTAATCGACATATGTGCGATGACCCGCCTCATGATGCGGGCCAGTCTCCTCCCTTCTTTCTGCATCGTTGTTCTTAAAGACATGAGCAACAGCCGGTTCACTCACTGCAGCCATCCTTTCCTCTCCACCACTCCCCTCCACGTTTATTTGAACCTTAAGAATTTCCTCCAGGGACGTCAGAGATTTTTGAGCCACTTAATTAAATCTCCTTCACCACCCCCCGAGGACGAGGACTAATAAGTCCCTACAACTAAACCCAATTCGAAAGAAAAAAAAATTGTACGCCAGTCCCAGCACACTGCTCACAATCCTTCCACCTAGGGGTCCTTAAGTTAGGCACATTCGATGACCGCGGTCGGCTGGCCCCGCTCCTAACCCCTTAGCCCTTTTTGCCCCCACTTCACGCATAGGGCCCACCAAGGGCAGGACACACCTAGGGAGTTAACACTCACCTATGATTAGACCTGTCACCCTATGCTACACTCACCGCACCTTCCTACCGCATGAATGGGGTCCTCAAGTGTGGGACATCACCCAGGCCTACCTCTGGTCAGAGACCCAGATCCCCGTTCCACCAGCACGTGCACTGGGCACCCCACAATAAAGAAGACACTCTCCTTAGATAAGAGCACCACACTTTCTCCTCGCAGCCACTACAAGGTGTGCCCAACCATCAACTTCAGAGGCCCCATCACCCACTTGACAATATTGCCCACGCTCCCACGGCAGCCCAACCCACATATGTCCCTACCACTACCTGCCCTTCCCCAACAAACAGCTCGACGTGCCATGCGACTGGCACCCATCTCAAAGGGGGGTAATGTTAACCTCAAATTGGAATGGCGGAAAAATAAAGGAAAAAGTGCAAAAAGAACAGAAAGAGAGCAAAGGCGTAGAGGCGGCCTCAAAAACTAAATTGAGGCAAAAAGAGCAATTTTAAAGGAAAGGCACCTCAAAAACTCTAAAAACTCTTGTAAAAGAGCACCAAGCTCCCTCCTGTGCCACTTGTAAAGGAATAGATGGGTAAAGGCATGATTGTAAGAAAGCAATCAACCATGGAATGAAATCTAACTGAAATTGAAAATTAACTAAGCTACAACAGAGAATTAACAAATCTATTGCACCAAGACATCCTCATCATGTATTAATGGTTGGGAATTCAAGAATACATGACGGCCATGGCTGAGTGCTTCAAAGACTAAGAAGAAGCTAACTCCAAGAAATGGTAAAGCTAAGATTATTGAATGATCAAAAGATGTCTTGCCTTTGGCCTCTAGTCCCTTTTATTCTAACCCTCTTTCCAAACTTAAGGGTTGTTCACACATGTACACATAGGCTAGGGATGAATTTACAAAGGCTGGAATTAATCCAAGGTGCAAATATTAATGTTGTATTTTTCCTTCATGACAAACCATCCCGTCCTGAAGATGGTTTTGTTCTCAAAACCAAGAAGTAATGGACTAAATCCAAGTCAAGGATGATAGTAATCATGCCCATTCATCTTCCAAGTGATAAGAAAGCACTGTCCATGAAAAGAATACCTTTTTGCATGCCAAACTGTGAGAAAACTGGCTGCTGTCCAAATAGGGCTGATTCACTAAAACTGCCATAACTTTTGATCTATTGGTCCAAATGAGGTGTATGAGGTATAGAAACGAAGTATATACTCCCAAGCATCACCCCATAACATCAAAATCAAATTCTAATGAAGTCAGGACAGTTTTATTGTCTGCAGAAATTTCATACAGCAAGTTGTCTCTGCACAGTCACTGCATACTGCATCATATATCATCCTGTAATAACCAAGGAAAGTTACTGACATAAGTGGATGGTTGCCAAGAAGACTCTTCAATGGGAAAATTCTTCCACTTAATGAGATACTCAATGAGAGTACGATTTCTGAGAACTTTCTCTCTCTTTCCAATAATGCTTTCAGGTTCATATATGATCAGTCCTGCCTCATCCAATGGTGGTAACTCTTCCAATACTTGTACATCGGGCCCAACATACTTCTTCAGCTATGAAACATGGAATACATCATGTATTCTAGTAGAAGATGATAGCTGAAGTTTATAAGCAAGCTCTCCAATTTTGTCCAAGATCAAGTATGGTCCATAAAACCTATGAGCAAGCTTATTGTTCCCACCCTTTAATGAAGCATAATGCGACTTGGGCACTTTGAGAAATACCCAATCTCCAACCTTGAAATCTAAATGTCTTCTTTTCTCACCTGCATAGACCTTCATTACCTCTTGTGCTTTCCTTATGCCATCCTTGCATTGCCTCATGAGCAACTCCATTCTTTCCAACTCTTCCTTTGCTTGTGGGTTGATATCTTCATGGAATAAAACTGATGGAAGTTGGACTTTATACCCATAAAGAGCTTCAAACGGAGACATCCCAATGCTCATGTGGTGCGTGTTATTATAGCAAAATTCAGCAAGGTGGATCCAACGATCCCATGAAGCTTGTGTGTCATGACAATAATGCCTAAGGTACACTTCCACCCAATGATTGACTCTCTCCGTTTGCCCATCAGTCTGAGGGTGATAGGCCATGCTAGGAGTGAGGAAAGTACCCATAGATGAGAATAGAATTTTCCAGAAGTTGCCCATAAACTTCGAATCACGGTCTGATACTATTCTCATAGGCATACCATGTAGTTTGAACACACCTTCCATAAATTGCTCGACGACTTGCCTTGCTGAAAATTGGACTTTAGTTGGGATAAAGTGGGCTGATTTGGTCAATCTATCAACTACCACATAGATATTGTTCCATCCATGACTGGTAGTAGGCAATCCTGTTATGAAATCCATGGAAATATCTGTCCATTTGCCCGTAGGTATGGGTAAAGGCTGAAGTAAGCCGGCTGGTAATAGAGTGGAATCCTTATTTTGCTGACACTCCAAGCACTGAGATACATACTCTTTAACATCTTTCCATAGACCTTTCCAATAGAAACTTTGATGAACTCTATCAAACGTCTTGAAAAGGCCCAAGTGACCAGCCATTGGCGATGAATGCATCTCTTGAAGCACCTTCAGCTTGAATTTATTGCTGGGAATCAAGTACACTTTACCCTTAAACCATAAGAGGCCATTATGCACTTTAAAATTAGGAAATTCAGCATCACACCCTTGCTGTAATTTCTGTAAAATATGGGCAGCATGCTCATCAAGCACATATTCCTCTTGAATGTCTTCAATCCAATCCTTATAGATGGTAGACACAGTAGATAGACTGCATGCCCACATTCTTGATAACGCATCAGCCACCACATTATCCTTGCCAGCCATGTATGATATTTCAAAATCATATGATTGCAAAGTGGCCAACCATCTCTTTTGCTTGGGAGAAAGATTGGGCTGCGAGAGAAAATATCTCAAGACCCTATGATCGCTTTTGACTTTGAAGTGTGTCCCATAGAAGTAGTGGTGCCATTTCTTGATTGCATGTAAGATAGCAAGCATCTCCTGCGCATAAACATGCATCTCTCTCTCTTTGTCATCAAATTTTCTGCTCTCAAATGCAATGACACCATGCTCCTGTACCAAAACTGCCCCCAAACCTCTACCACTGGCATCTGCATAAATGGTAAAAGTCTTGGAGAAGTCAGGGCAAACTAGTATGGGTGCTGAAACAAGCAATTGCTTCAGCTCATTAAAGCTCTTGTCAGCAATCTCATCCCAGAAGAAGGCCTCCTTTTTCAGCCGATCGGTAAGAGGAGCTGCAACATGAGCATAGTTCTTCATAAACCTTCGGTAAAAGGATGACAAACCAAGGAAACCTCTTAATGAAGTGGCATTGGTTGGCGTAGGCCATTCTTTGACACACTGAACCTTCTTAGGATCCACTTTGATTCCATCTTCTCCCACTATATGACCCAAGTACTCAACTTCCTTTGTCATAAAAGAGCATTTAGTGGCCTTGGCAAATAGTTTGTGTATCCTCAATATGTCAAAGACTTCTTTTACATGCTGCAAATGGTCTTCTTTATTCTTGCTATAGATCAAAATGTCATCAAAGAATACCAAAACTGTTTTAAAGAGCAATGGCTGAAGTATCTTATTCATGAGAGACTGGAATGTGGCTGGAGCATTTGATAACCCAAAAGGCATAACCATAAACTGGTAAAGACCCCTCTCCGTCCTGAAGGCTGTTTTAAATTCATCCCCTTCCTTCATGCGTATTTGATGATATCCCCATCTCAAGTCAATTTTGGAGAACACCTTGGCATCCTTTAATTCATCTAAGAGATCATCTATTCTAGGTATTGGATACCTATTCTTGATAGTGACCTTGTTGAGATCGCGGTAATCAATGCACATTCGAAAGGAGCCATCTTTCTTCTTCACAAGAAGGACTGGAGAAGCAAAAGGTGATTGGCTTGCCTTAATGAGACCCATTTCCAAAAGCTCTTTGACTTGGCATTCTACCTCTTCTCTTTCCACTTTGGAGAGGCGATATGGTGGTTTGTTGATGGGCTTTGTATTGGGCAGCAAGTCAATGGGATGATCCACTTCTCTTTTGGGAGGAAGAGAGGTAGGTGGCTGAAAAATATCATCATATTCTTTCAGCAATTTACAAAGTCATGGGTCCATATTGTTGGTAGGAGAAGAGGGCTGATCCTCTTCAATCTTGGAAAGAAGAATGGTGAACATACATGCCTTTGCATTTATCTCTTTCTTAACCTTCTTGGGGTTGATCATCTCCATTCTTTTCTTTTCAACTCCATGTAGTGTTACTTGTTGTCCACACCATTTAAACCCCATTTCCATGTTGTTGAGATCCATGGTAAATCTGCCCAAAGATTTCAGCCAATTGCAGCCAAGTATTATATCAATGGGACCCATTTCTAATGCAATTAGGCTCACCGATATAGTGCACAATGGGGAAAGGGTGATAGGTACATTTGGATAGCATTGATTGCTCTTCTCAAAATTTCCATTTGCCACTTGGATTTTGAGTGATGTAGGCATTTCATTGCGTATTCAATTTCAGCCCATTGAGTGACTTAGCATTAATGAAGCTATGTGTACTTCCCGTATCAATGAGTATATGAGCGGTCCTTCCCTTGATTTAACCTTTAAGGCGTAGGATATTATCCCCTCTTGAACCACTCCATGCATCACTTGATATGGCACATTGCGATGGATGTAAATCAGTCCATGAATCATCCAAATAATGACCGCCCGGGTCAAAAGGAAACCCATCCATCGGATCATAGAACTCATCATGGACATTCTCTTCATTTTCATGTGCCTCTTCTTGAGTTGATGTGACATCAAGCTGAGCCAAGCTTCCTTCAATAGATTCAACATCGGAATCATCCTTGATGATCATGCTAATCTTCATATTTTTGGCCTTGCATTTGGACTTATGATCGGGTGACCATTTCTCTCCACATTTGAAGCATAGTCCTTTAGCATACATATCTTTGAGCTTGTCATTCGATACATGTTTGCCTTGAGTAGGGGCTGAAGTTTTGGCACTTATATCAGTTCTCTTTCCATCAAATCTATTTTCAGCATTAGGTCTGAAATTACTGCTTTGTTTTGACCCAAAAACAGTAGGAAAAGTGGGTATCTTGCTGTAGGTATTGTTGAAAGTATTTGATGGCTTCCCAATATGCTAAAAATCAATTTTAGCATGCCCATATTGGCCTAATGTCCTTGGGAACTGCGTAGGCTGAAAAGAATGCCCTGTTTTTGGCTGAAAACCCTTGTATTTCTGCCCATAATGTTCAGCCAATTGAATGGCAGCTTGTAGGGATGTAGGATTCATGGCTCCAACTTCAGAAGAAAGAATAGGTTCCAAACCAAATATGTATTTATTCAACTTGGCACTATCGGAGACCCCATGAACATACATCGAAAGGTTCAAAAACTGATTTGAGTACTCTCTAACCGAGAGACCACGTTGCTCAAGTGCATACCACTTCTTCTCTAACCGCTCTTTTTCAATAGGGGAAACAAAGACTTCAATCATAGCATTTCTCAATGCATCCCAAGACAAGAAGTCATGTCCCATCCTCGCCATATATCTCCACCAAGTGTGAGCATAGCCTTCTAGATGAAGGGCTGCAAATTTTACTTTGGCATTCTCGGGCCTTGGGTAAAGGGAAAAATACATCTCTAACTTGTCAAACCACTCCTCCAACTCCGTGGGTGAAGGGTTCTCTCCCTTGAAGTTTGAGATAACTATTTTCGCCTTGTACTCTCTCTCGTATTGAGGAGGTTGTCCATTATGGTGCTGATGCCCACTATGGTGTTGTGGCCCAAAAGAATTGCCAAAAGATCCTTGCCTAGGATATTCATTATTTCCCTGCCCTTGTGGATAAGGAGTTTGCTGTCCATAATGCATACCATGACTTTGTGGCTAGAAATAATGTCCTGGAGGCTGAAAGTATGTGTTGCTCACATTGGGAGGTTGTTCATGGTACCCTTGAGGTTTTCCATGCACAGGTGAGTTGAAAGGTGGTTGCTACCCATTATTTTGCTGATTCCAACCATGATTTGCATTGGACTTCGCTTATTGGGCTGCACTTGAGTAGAGAAATTATGTTGTGGCTGTCCATAAGCATTTGGGGCTGAATTCACATGTCCATGTGGCTGCCCATAAGAGTTTGGGGCTGAATTAACATGCCCTTGCTCATAGCCACCAATATTTGCTTGAGGGTAAAATTGCTTGTAGAAAGAATTGCACCCATGGATGTCTTCATCATGCTTTGAGTTTGTTTGCACTCTCTCTTGAGGATCTTGCCCATGTGGCTGTAAATGACCCTTTTGTTGATGGAATTGTGGCTGAAGTGAAGTGGGCTGAACAAAATCCTTAGCTTTAGATGACTCTCCAACTTCAAATTGACCTACCACCTTAGGAGTAGGTGGTTTAGGTGGTTCTTCAGCCCTATGAGGATATGGGACATTAAGACCAGCTGTAGGCAACATTTTCTCACCAAGAAGTGCTACAAGCTTGTCAATACCCAACCTCATACCCTCAAAACCTGATTTCATATCCTTTATGTCATTTGACAATTGTTGAAAACTCTTTGAATTCATTGAGATATGAGACATATCTATGGGTTGATTGGTAGGGGAGTGGGTGGAACTTGCATCGACCTCTTCGTTCTCATAATGCATTCGGTAAATGGCATCTTGAGAAGTGTCATGTTCACCCCTTTCCTGTTGATATTCCTTCAATTCTTCATTGATAGTATCCAAAACAGGGTCTCTCTTCTTATTCCTAGACATGGGTTGAGTTCTGTCCTGAATTTCCTGCAGTAGAAAAACTTGATTATCTTCACTTCTAGAGCTCCAAATTACGAGGTCTTTGGCTCTGTTCGAAGCTTGAAGAGCCCTCTATCCAACGATCTATCAAGTGCAAAAAATGGATGAGTACAGAAATTTCTGTAAGGGATTTTCTGTTACTGTCTGAAAGTTCCTGCAGGCAGTGAATACCCTGTTCTAGTCAATTAATGGCTTGTACCATCAATACCAAGCATGTACCAACTTCATAACCCTGTAGAAGAGTCTCATACATTTGCCCATACTGAAAATGACCTCTGTAACCAGTAAAATGGCTATCTAACTCAATGTAGACTGCAATCTTTAATGAGGGTATGCATACATACTCTGTCCCAAACTTTAAAGCTGAACCATAGTGTCTTTACCATAGGATGCATACATTTTACTGTAGCCATATGTCTTCATACATTTGCCATACATTCATGAGTACCATACATTTGCCAATATCTCAAGAACTCACTGCCCATAAACTCATGCTGTAGGATGATTTCAAGTGCCTTTGACATTTGTACCTGCACCTAAACTTGAAAATGCATGGGATCCGAGACCCGAGGGGTTTGCAAAGTTCCCTCTCGATCCGGGTTGCGCTCCCCTTCAGGGTCCTCATCGGTAGGGGAGGGTCACCTCTCTTTTGTCCTACCGACTCGCCCTCGGCATCCACTTTTCCTCGTGGGAATGTACATGGCAAGTGAATTCTAGCTCTAAAAAACAATATGATATGCATGGAATAGGAAGGAAATACAATTGCCTTTCATTTTCCCTTTAATGGTATGCAAGATTGGAATTGAAAAGGCTGAAATGTAAATGAGAAATGGAGAGGTATTTACCTCAGTAGTGACTCACTGCTTACAAAGCTTTTCTCACTTACCAATTAGGTAATGATTTTCTTATGATCAAGAGGCAAAATAGGCAATCAATTTCATGTCAGGGTTAGGCAATAAAGATTGAGTAATGAAGATCAAGAAATTACTGATTTCAGTGAATGAAAGTAGATGGGTAATGCTCATTCATTATGGAAGAGTTTGAGACATTTAGAGATGGCCATTTCAGTAAATTGAAAAGGTTTAGCAAAGACAATGACTGACATAACCTATAGGCTTCATGTAATGCATTAAGCTATGAATGAAAGCTTCATTAATCCTCTTACTTCTCTTCAACAATTGGAAATGAGATCAGCGAGTGATTAGAGTACCTCATTTGATTGATTGGAGAAGAGCATTGATGATGGAATGACCTTCAATCCATAATGCTTGACATAGGTGAGTTGAGCTTGATAATCCTTCTAAAATCAGTCCAAGAGATCTTCAATCTTCAAGAATAATCCCTTCCTTGATAAGCTTCAGCTTCATTAATCCCATGAAAGCAATTGTCACCAAAACTTTAACTTAATAGTCCAGGAGTGATTGAAATTACCGACCACCGGTCGCTTATCCTTGGTAGAGACTCAATTTGACTGCCTGGGCTGATCACCCATTAGACCACCTATCAAAACCAATAGGAGACCCAAAATCGATGATTAAGAGTAATCACAATTCATGCGAAAGAGTTACAATTGCATGAAACTAATTGGTAAAAGTGTGCATGTGAAAACCGCAAAGACTAATTTCGCACAACTCACATCGAGTCGCACTACTCAAGCGTGTAAGCATGCATACACTTGCAAATTGATTAGATTAACAAGGAACATACTAAAGGGGATTAAGCTAGGAAATTAATCAACCAATAGGAGTGCAACCCCAAAAATTGGATGAGTGACCCAAGACACCAGAGACAAAGATCTAGGGACAACAGAACCATTAGACTACTAAGGGAAGGAAGGACTAACCAAGATTAGAGACACATATTGGGTTAGGCTAGTCAATCTCATAGAAATACTAGTGGGTCAAGAGACCCACCATGGGAGGTACTAGTTCAAACAAGAATGACCTCAATCTTGACCTTGACCTTAAGGTAGCAAGGTACCTAGATGAAATATGGCGACTTATCACACAATATGCCCAACATACAAGGGTAACACATCATGGAAGATCTACAAACAATATCATAGCTGATCTTGAGGAGGGGTAATGAAATATCAATGTGCTTCATTTAGGCTCATGTTATGACATTTATGGGGAGGACGGATGTGGCATTATTTTCAGGTGACTCGATACAAAAGAGTTCGAGTAGCACAGATGGCACAATTGACAAATTAGTGGAGGATTTTTGCCTAGGGCAATCGACGAATAGGTGTGTACTCTGCATACGAGACACCTCAAGTCAGCCTTCTCTCTATTTTCTTACTTCTTTTTAGGGCAATGGGATGAGATATGCCCTAGATGGCCACACGTCCAACACGCTATAGGCTTATGTTTCTGACCTCCTCCTAGGCCTCTATCGCTCCCTCCTCTACTTAAAGCCATGATTGACACAAGCCTAAAGTCCATCAATATGGGAGTACCCTCCTTGTCATAAGAGATATAAGGGTTCACGTACGAGTCTTCCCTAGTGTTTCCTCTACAAAGTGTACTGGAGCATCACTTGGTGGATGGGTCACTATAGGTCCTAATGGTATAAGGATTCCTGTTGCATTGATGTCGAGGAGCAGCTAGCTTTGAATCATTAGATGTGGGTGGAGCCAAAGGGCCTCCTCTTCCAAAGTATGGCTGCCTAACTATTGGATAGTATGGTTGACCATAGGGTTGTTGGTATGGCAACCATCTTGGCAATCGACAGTGCATAGCATCATGCCTAAAACTTCCACAATTGGCACAAGGCCACGACCTAGGTTTGAGATACTTAGATGATAGGTGTTTCTCTCCACAATGCACACACTACACGTGAGGTAGCATTAGCCTTCACAATGACTCATGTAGTCTAGTCATCTTTGACTTTAGATCAGCAATTGCTTGGGTCCAATCAACATTCTTTCCTTTATCTTGCTCGCTAGGGGATGATCATTTGCTAAGTATTGCGATTCTTTCAATATTTCTAAACATGTTGTTTCCTTACTGTGTAGCCCTAAAGTCTCTCTCTCTCTCTCTCTCTCTCAGAGTAAGTCGTCCACTCATATAGCCTCTTCAAAGACTCTTGCCAGCACATCCCTTTACATGTTCGAGTTGCTTGCTAAGGCAATATAGAGCTCTTCGTTGCAGATCCCGTGGATATTGCTCTCTCATTGGGTCGCTCAGTTGGTAGGTATCCTCTTGTAGATACTCCTCATGTAAGTGATGTAGTCTCGCATGTCCTCTTTGCCTTTTTGACGATTGACATTCATTCGCTTAATGATGAGGTTGTTGGAGTATCCTACCTCTAAGAATCTCTTGATAAAGAGATCCTTTAGATTGTTGAAACTATTGCATTTGGTATTATCTAGACTTATAAACCAAGTCCCGTTCTGGCAAATATCGAATGCTTATGCCCGTTTTTCGGGGTCTATGAGGTTGTTAGCCTCACACACCTGCTCAAACTTCTCGATGAAGTTGTAGAGATCATTGCCTACTTGATATTTTTCGAGTTGCTTGGCAACTATGGGTATCTTTGTTTGGCTCCTAGTATTTGGGGTGACTCCTAGCTCAGCTAGCAATGATATTGCCAAGGCTACTCCACTTTGCTCAGTGTTGGTGTTGTCTAGCAATTGCTTCATGAACAACTCGCTCATTGTAAGATTTGCTTCTAGGGATCTCTCCCTATCAGCATTTTGTCCCATTCTGTTTCTACCTGAGATGGATAGGATCATGTGAACCTCATTGAGTTCCCTCTCCTAGCATGACCTCTGAGCTTGTTGCTCTTGGTTATAGCTTGCTATGCACTACAATGCGATCCTTCAACTCTATGGTCTCATCTACAAGTCGAAGTTCCAACCTAGATTGCTCGGCAGCTAAGTGTTGGCCTTAGCAAGCCTTCAAGTGGACAGAATGATCAAAAATTGTGTTTTGGAACCTATATGAGTCCCAAACTTGATAATTTGAGTGGGCTCTACGGTCGTCTGAGTCCGAGTGTCTAAGTGGAGTTAAATTACTCGGATGTCCAAGTTCTAGGGAGGATTTGACCGTTTGAGGTGTGGGGGAACGCCGTCCAAGTGGCAAATAATAAACGCCGAATGATAAGAATTTGATTAAACCAATCACATGCACCACTTACTGCTACACCCAAGGTTCTGACTTCATTCAATGAACATTAGGGAAGACTCAGAGAATACATGGAATACATGAATGCGATGATACCACAGATTGCTATTGCTACCCTCTTGACCTGTGGCTCTCTCTCTCTCAATCTCTCAGTGTCCAAATGAGCTCTCTCTTTCCCCTTTCTCACCTTTTCTTTCTCTCTTTCTTCACTTACTATCTATTTTCCTTCCTAGGCATTAAAATTCTTTTTCCCTTTATTTATATGTTCCCTTATTTCTTGGTTATTACAAAGACTTATCTTTTCCTTCTTTTCTCCTTATTTCCCAAATCTTAATGCATCCTAGTAATGTAAAACCACATACCACTAATTTGACTAATGTCCTAAATCTTCTAACATCTAAGGTATCAAACAAAGGAGATCAAATATCCTTCGACTCCCTCACTTCCTACCTAAACCAAGTGCCATTTCGAAGACGAACTCCTACTCCATCACTTGATTTGGAGCGTGTAAGCACTCAAGCTTGAATCTATTTGTCCTAGCCAACAGAACCAAAATCTCATCACTACTTCTAAGATCCATGCACCGCTTATTACTTCAAGCATTTCAAGCCGAGAGCTATAACTACCTCTCACATAGCCGTACACACTCACACATGTGTAGTGAGCTTACCTTTGAATTTGATCGAGTTGCCTCCCCCATGAATCTGTCAGTAGCTCCATGATCCAATATGCACTTTCAAGCAAGCTCCATCTCTCCATAGCCATACATGCAAGAAAAGAAAAGAGAAGAAGACGAAGATGAAGAGAGGAGATGAAAAGCTTCTCCATGGTCTCTCACTCTCTCACATACACACTCCCCCCCTCTCTCTCTCTCTCTCTCTCTCTCATATACAAGAATGAAGCAAAGCAAGAAACAAGAAGAGAGCAAGTTTGGCCACATACTAAGAATGAGCTTTTTCGTTCACTTCTTGACTTTTATACATGCCCTATCTCCTCCTTGGGCGGCCATCCCCTTTTTGGTCTAGCCCTCGTCCATTCCTCCTCTTTTTCTATAAGCATAGCCTTAACTCATGCTTCTTATTCTTTACAACTTGCACGAGAGAGAGAGCCTCGTGCTCTTTTACAAAATAAATTACAATGTGTTTGGTGCTCTGTTTGCAAAAATATTAAGGTGCACTTATTCTTGTGTGCCTTCCTCTTGCATTTAGAATTTTTTCCTGCTCTTTGTGTCTTCTCATTTCCTTAGTGTGCCTTTGTCCTTCGAGACTGTCTTTCGCTTTCGATTTTCCAAACTTTCCACCTTTGTCTTCTGAGGGTTAACAAGCGTATTCTCTTCTCTGGGTATCCAATTGATTCTTACCATAGCATATCATCGCTAAATGGATTGGTAAATGGAGCATGTCAATAAGTGGTTGAAAGTCTACTTTTGTCATGATACTCAAGCCTCTTGGGACGAATGGCTATATTTAGCTAAACTTTGTTAAAACAACACTCATCATATGAGCATTGGCATATAGCCATTCAAAGTGCTTTACAGTTACAAAGTGCAAATACCTTTTGCTCTTTTCCACGATGATGTGAATCCACAAGCTAAGACCAAACTTAAGAAGATGGAAGCTTTGATGATGAATCAATGTAAGGACAACATTCACAAAACACAAGATGTGGTGAAGGCTTATGTGAATGAGAAAAGAAGACCTTTGCAATTTGAATAAGGTGATTTGGTTTTTCTAAAGGTGCCTAAGTCTAGGTATGCTTATTTGAAAGGAGACCATAACAAGCTAGCTCATAGGTTTTATGGACCTTAATAAATTCTTAAGAGAGTTAGAAAGCTTGCGTATAAGCTTGAGTTACATTCTTCAACATGCATCCATGATATCTTATGTGCTTCTCAATTGTTAAAGAAATATGTGGGTCTAGCCATTCAAGGTTTGGAAGAGTTGCCTCCCATGGATGAAGAAGGTCTCATTATATCTACAAGCATAAGAAAGTCATTGGAAAGAGAGACAAAGTTTTGAGGAACCAATTAGTATAGGAATACCTTATTAAATGGTGGGGCTTACCTATGGAAGAGTCTACTTGGAAGCTATCATTATATCTTGACTTTTTTCCTTGGCTTTTGCATGAAGAACAATGAATCCTTGAACATTGTAGCCTGCTATATTGAATTTCTAGACAATTACAATAGTTTCTAGTTATTCACTTCTTGGTAATTCATTGCTTCAAGGGGGACCTTCTTCAGTTTATGGGCTTCATTTTCAATATTGGTCTACATCCTCAAAAGCTCTTTTGTACATCTCATTGTAATTCTCATCTACAAGCTTTGAGGACAAAGCTTCTTTAGGCCAGGTAGGCTTGTAATAAAGGATAGGCTTAGGAGAGAGCATAAAAGGATGAGAATGTAACATGTTTGCATCTTTTTTCCATTAATAAATTTTCCACTTGAGGACTCCTAGTTTGGACCTCCCACCATAGCAAAGGGGTGTGTACCTTGCTCCATCATAACAAGAGGAGGGTATCTTGCTACCATTTACATTTCCTCAATTGTGTTTCTCCCACATGATAATCTAAGTATTAGCTATAGCCATCTTCATTATAGCTTTTGCAATATTTATTGGTTCATATTGAACAATTTTCATTTAGAACAAATTGTCTTCATTACAAAAAACAATGTGGAGTATTGGGATTTCGAACTTTCATTATGTGTTAAACCATTGGGCCATATAGAGATTAGTTCTTAAATGCTTATCTTATAATATTTAATTGGTTGGAAGACAAATATAATGATTTTAAAGGTTTTTGTATCCACCATTAGTTTTTTTTTGTTGGTTTTGAAAAATATTTAAGAAAAATGATGAGATCATTACTTTCAAATTTGAAAGGTTTTTGGTTTAAAGTCTCAGTTTTAAGAGTGTGTATCCTTAATACTTATTTTTTCTTCTTAGATGTGAATTGATAAGTGCCATTGGGGGAAGCATAACCCAAGAATCAAACTCATGCACTTGTAATGTTCACCTACAAAGGACTTGTCTCCACTACAAAAATTATTCCGAAGTAGTTTGGGCACTAGTTGGAAGCCCATACAAACTGGTTTTGCATGTACAAATTACTTTGGAAAAAATGCAATATATTTTTCAATCCTTCTCATGTTGTACCTACCAAATAGCAAAACAACTAGCAAAGTGAAAAATCTCCACACATGCAAGATGGTGGCAAACTTTTTTGGACAATACCTTCACCTTTGGCTCAGAAAAGTTAAAGGTTCACAAATCCATTGCAAAAAAACTCCAATGTATGCGATGCAAGTTTGAGAGGATTCGCCCTAGTGGAGATATGATCCAATATGGCATCTTCTCATGGACATATTTTTCCTTTAATATTATATTTTAAACTTCATTGTTTTTCTTAGCAATTACTTTTATGTCAAATTTTAGAAGGATCATAACTCTTGTTCATACAATTTTTGTCTCATTCTACTTACATAGGAACCAGAGTGCTCAATTTTAAAGGGTACCATTGTTTTTTAATTGGAAAGGCAACTATTTATACCATCATTCGAAGTGAAAGGGTCAACACAAGTAACACATTTTTTGAAAATGTTTTTGGAGGCCCAAAAGGAACACCAAGAAAACAGGGTTTCTACTACAATAAAATCTATCATGCATCATCAACAACCATCTCTTTCATCTTTTATATGTCCACAACAAGGAAAAAAACACCACGAACAAGAAATCTTCACGCATCTTCATAAAAACAATTCTCCCATGGCTTTAACTTTAACAAAATCCATCATTCTCTTCATATTCTTCATAGAATTCTTCGATAAACATTGAAAACACAAAATAATGCTCCACTTTGAATGGAAAGATATCACATATAATTCATGTTCAAACTTTTTCATAGCTTTCTCTCACAATCTCTCATAGATAGATACATTGTTTTGCATAGAATTGGCTCTCTCTCTCTCTCTCTCTCTCTCTCTCTCTCAATAGTACATCATCTCCTCACTAAAATACTCAATAATCACTTATAATAACCCTTCTTTGGTCGTGAATGCCCCTTCCAAGAGGTGTGTTTGATATGAAAGGTCACCAGAGCCACTACAATGACTCTTCATAGCTCAATACTGTCACTTCGCTCCAATCTTCTCTTAAGTCTTTAGCAAAACTGCTTCTTCCACTTCCTTGAGCTCTTTTGAACTTATATTAATCTCTTTCCAAGGATAGAAAACTTTCTCAAAGTCACACATAAATTCCAAAAAACACTTACAAAGGCATACAAAACAAGAACAGAGGCTCTACAGCAACTCAACAGAGGGTTACAGAAAGTCAACAAAAAGCATCAGAACCACATAACTCATACTAAAACCATTACAAACTATCAAAAACAATTCAATGAGCTTTCAAACAACCTCTAATTTCATCAATCATCATTCCACGCTTCCATACGAAAGAAAAATAGAACAAAACAGAAGTTGAACAGATGCTATCAAAACAAATCAGAACCTATCAAAACATCACAGAGCCTCATATCCCTACTATAAAACATCATGAGCTTCCAAAACATAATCAACCTCATCCAAAACACTCTCAAACACTTCCAAAACAACCAAACATTATTCAACATCCATAAAAAATCAACCATTCGGGCCTCAAAAACAACAAAAATCAACCAAAAAATCAAGTCATTTCGTCATTTAATAGTTTCTCACCTTTATATCCTTCCTTGCAAGAAGGTTAACTTTTAACCTAAATCTTAAATAGAAGGGTTAGCCTTTTATTTGATGTTATCACTCAAAAGCAACAAAAGATGACAGTTGGAAGATTTGAATCACAATCATTGGGAAAAAGAAAAACTATATCAATAATGTCATTACAAAGGATGCAAGCATTGAGGTCTTATATATTTCATTTGCTTCCACACCTAAAAAATCCCATCATGGTTTACATCATCCCAGTTGTTGGATCTTGAAAAGGAAACAGACATGAGCATGTTGAGTATAGATAGGTTCAAACAACTTCTTCCAATGCTTTTAATCCGGTTTTTCTTAGAAAAACCTCTTTCGCATATGGTCGAGCTAGTTGGTAATGTGACAATATTTTGCCACAATTTGAATAGCTTAGGCTACATTTGCTCCCATTCTATCTCCTCGCCACATTGATTACAAGCATCAATGAGTCCCGAAGATGGATAAGAAGAATATAAAGTTGGGCATTGGTCCTACACCAAATCTAGTTGTCAAAACTAATCTAAAAACTCCCTAGCTTGTTGATGATGAATCTCCACATTCCTATGATATTTTTTGGGAGCGAAAAGCTTGGTAGCATGGAAAAATAAGAAATCACTAAAATGTGATTCCAAGTCTCTCTAGAAAAGATCTTCCTAGAATAATTGATTCATTTAGGCTTCCACCAACATCATTTGTGAGAAGAGATGTGTATGACAAAATGTGATGGTGTTGTCTTCCTTTTTTGTTGGTAAAAACCATTGCTTCTTGTTTGATGCAAAGGAGCCATGATGAAAGAAGGTTAGAGCCACTACCAAACTTTTTTCTCTCATCACAATGCATATACATCTCTTCCTATAGTTGTTATGTTGACACTATCGTACTGAAACTTGACACTCACATATTTTAATATATATTCCAATAAGTGAATTATGAATTGTAGCTCAAACACTGTGGCTGTCTTGCAAAGAGTTGGATATTTTCTCTTCCAAAGAGCAAGTAATCTGAGCATGATTGTTACCAACCTAAAAATGAAAATACTTAGTTATAAAAACAAAAAAGACATTCAAAAGAAAATACATTATATCTTAATAAGTTACATAAAATTACCTTCTCATGAGCTTTCTTCTCGATATCCACCTTATGCCATGTATTTTAAGGACTTCATTTCGTTGTGCCAAAAAGGTACCCATAAACTTGCCTAATTCTTCTTGACAGAGAGATGAATATTATTCACTAACTTTATTAACACATTTGTCTACATATTTAAAATCTCCAAAGTAGCTCACATGCGTCTTTTGATTGCCAAAGCTTCTCTATGTGCCACACAGTGTATACCAAGGAGATGAGGCACCTCAACTTTCAATCTTACAAAGAGACATGCTCGTACTCATACCATCACTAAAGCACCATCAGATGCAAAGCCCACCATTTTGTTGAGTGGGAGTTGCATAGTTATTAATACTTCCATTATTCCCTTCAGAAGTCTTTCTACTTTTCCATCCTCTATTCCAATCAATTTGACAAATTTAGTTACACATTCACCCTTGTCCACATTGATTAGTTAGAAATATATAGAATTAAATGCTTTTCATATCTTTGGTTTGGACTTTCATCTAGTAAGATAGAGAACACCAGACTTGCATTTATCTCATGTTTTAGTTCATCCCAATACAACAAATATATAGCTTCAAGAAATTGGTTTCCACTTTTTTAGTTAATATACGACGAATATTCATTAGATAGTGGCATTTGAGGCGTTTTCATATGCATATGAAATTTGCATTATTCTTCACAACTTTCTAAGGACATATCTTTCTTAACCACATGATATAAGACTTAGATGAAAGTTATGATACGATTTTTCTCTTCATCTATCATTAAGTCTACATGTTTTTCTATTATATTTGCTTGACTTTCCAAACATGTCTTTTTTTAGAATTTCTTGTTTATGTTCTTATGAAACCTCGTGTATTTGCAATGCTTCTCTTTGAATTGTTGAGCTATCCTCATTAGCAAATATATTTTTTCATTTGACAAGTAGTACATATCTTACATTTAGCTCTCTCTCTCTCTCTCTCTCACACACACACACACATTATAGATAAGCCCATTTGAATTGTAACTTCCATATCAACAGAAACTTACACTTACATATTTTTTTCTCAATAACATTTACAATACTATTAAAGCAACTAGAGCTAGCTTGATGTTGAGGATTTTCATTTTATATGTCAAACATTGCATGGAGCTTTGATTGCCTTTTATCTTTTTTGGGATGAGCCATTTCAAATCCCTAGTAAATATTTTTAAAAATAATGTTCACATGAAACCAAGTTAAAGTTTCTTAGAAAATATGTATAAACTATAAAATACATAACCATCATTCCAATTCTAGCAATAACATTAAACAACCAAGATTTTCCAGTTGATTAATAATGAAGAAACTTATTTTTAAAAAACTATAAATTATTCAAAATGATAAACTCAATAAAGAATTTATAAAAGGAATGAAAAACTTCAATTAATTATCGACATGCTGCATGACCACTGCACAACCACGCTACTATCATTGCTTGATGCAATCGTGCGACCTGAATGAAGGCCACAATCTTGACTCTCCACTCATTGCTTAGCAATGAGCACAAGTGACACCAAGCTTTGGTTGGTAGAGCCACCTCAACACTTGCAAACCTTGACACATGCATGGTCAACACCCAACGCCTGGCAGCATGCATGCTTGCTAGTCACAAAGTCGTAGTGATTTGTGAACCCTCTCCTAAAGCCATGTGGCACAACCCACGATGCCACTGCCATATCAAGTGGAGCCAAGGTCCAATGCTCCATAGCAATGCCCCATAGTGCCACACGAGTTGTGGCAATCCCACAACCACATCCATGGCACAACCACACCTATGGTGCCATAGTCACGCCAATGGCTCGTAGCCAATTGGTAGTTTGGTTGCCTTTGGAGAGGAAGGCACTGGTCTAATTGCCATTGAGCAATACATCGAAGGGTCATGGTTGCAATGACCAGTTGGCAATCACCATTGACCAGTGTTGCAAGGCACCTACCATTTATGGAGTCTAGAGGCAAACCAGGAGTGACACTCACAAACTCACATCCAACTCCAAGCTTAGGCTCCAGCAACTTGTGAGTGGCTGCACTTAGAAGTTCAAACTTTGGGCTCATGAATTAGAGCATATTCAAGGAATCAAGATAGTAAGTAGCCCTCTAAACCTTGAACTTCAAAGTTGGCTAGTCAATAATGGATTGAAAATGAGTGGATGATAGAGATAGCATCAAGAAGGCTCAAGCACCAATGAGAACTTGTAATAGTGAGGCTATACATAGTGGTTCATAACAAAACTGGTTACAAAAAAAATATCTATAATATCTTGATTCCTTATTCTTTAAAAATTAATAAATAGAAGTCCCTAGAATTTACCAGTCATTATGTCATACTTGACACTTGTTACTTAATACGTATTACGATGATGATGGGGCTGTGGGCAATGATCCACTTATTGGGTACTTGGTACTTATTGCTAGGTATTTTTATGGAAGGGTAAATTTTCAATAACTCTTATTTTGTAAATCTAAGTAAAATAAGTTACCCATATATTGAACAAAAAAAGTTTATTGCCCTTCCGACACATGGACATATGAAACATTATTGTTGGTTTTAAAGATCGATTTTTCTAAAGCCCTTTTTAAGAAGGCATCTTGTTCCGTTTTAGTCTTCTTGTTTGAAGGGGGGGAGGGGAGTGGGATTAAAAAGCTATGGAGTAGCATTCTTCTTAGTCTTCTTCCTTATGGTGGAGTTGCAACTTCCAAGCACCCATGTGGCAAGCCTCTTGCCTGAGGGCGCCATACTATAGCCTGCTCAAAAGGGTAGGACTTCGTGTACACATGGATGGGCATGATTTGCAACACATTAGGTCGAGTGACATGCACCAACGACTCAAGTTCCATCTTGTTAGAGCTCGACCACTTCTCCTCCCTCAACACCCTCTACCTCTACTGCAATTACCTGTCTCGACTTCACATGGCTAGGAAAGTCCCTCTTCCTACTCCTCTTCTCTATCATCCCCCCCTCCTCAATCAGTCTTTAGTTGCATGCATGCAATCCAGTAAAAAGGAAAGTGTGGGGACGCGCACAGAGAGAGAGAGAGAGAGAGAGAGAGAGAGAGAGAGAGAGAGAGAGAGAGAGAGAGAGAGAGAGAGAGAGAGAGAGAGAGAGAGAGAGAGAGAGAGAGAGAGAGAGAGAGAGAGAGAGAGAGAGAGAGAGAGAGAGAGAGAGAGAGAGAGAAGCGAGGGTAACATGTGGTACCCCCCATAGCACCCCCTAAAGTTTTTGTAAGGGATGCAAGAGGTTGACACATGGCACCGCTTACAAAATGTTTCATCAATAAAAGAAAATGGTATTAACATTTCGTTGCCATTAGCACTACACAAAAAGGTATTGGGAGAGAGAGAGAGAGAGAGAGAGAGAGAGAGAGAGAGTCGATGAGCGTAGGCGGGTAGAGCTGCATCACGAGGAGCAAGCGCCAACGGGTCTCTCTCTCTACGCCTATGCCTTGTTGACTCGACGTTCTTTATTCAATGCCTAGACCAGGCGGAGCTTCTTGTCGAGGATGCGGGTGCTTGAGAGGAAGGCTGGTGGTCAGGAGCATGTCAAAGTGTGGGGGTAGGGCGAGCATGGCTGCCGTGATCTCTTTTGTGCAAGTGTAGCCTAGAGAGAGAGAGAGAGAGAGAGAGAGAGAGAGAGAGAGAGAGAGAGAGAGAGAGAGAGAGAGAGAGAGAGAGAGAGAGAGAGAGAGAGAGAGAGAGAGAGAGAGAGAGAGAGAGAGAGAGAGAGAGAGAGAGAGAGAGAGAGAGAGAGAGAGAGAGAGAGAGAGAGAGAGAGAGAGAGAGAGAGAGAGAGGATGAAAAAAAGCATATGTTTTTCTACGAAAAGAACTCCTTTTAAAAAACAAAAGAGAACATATTTCATTGTTGTTTGAATTTTTGAATCGAAAATTGAGTGAAAAGATTTGCGAGCTCACCCTTTTTTTCTTTTGAACCAACCATCCACCCATCTTGTTTCTTTCTTTTCTTTTTCTTTCCATTCTTATTTTTTAATATTTTTTCTTTCTTTTCTTATTTCTTACTTCTTAATTATTTTTTTGGTCTCCTCTCCACTGGATGTGCCACATAGGTTTGGGAACATATTAATATCCGTCCTCCAGAAACACCGAACCAAACCTTTGGTTAATATATAGAAAAGATGACCATGGCCAATGGCGAGGTCAGCTCCATTGCGGGCCCCATAGCCGCCACATTTTGTTTTCGCGCTAGTAATGAGTATATTATGTCGGCGAGATGTATTTCTCCAAAACCATTGCTGAAAGGTGGGCGTGCCGCGTGATCGACAGACTGCAAGTGAAAAACCATGCTACAACAGCTCGAAAGAAGGCGGAGACCCAGCAGCATCAGTGTAATCTCATCATCTCAGTAGCGATGGCGAAATCCAGAGTTCTGTACGCGCTCCTTTCACTAGTCATGCTGGGCATGACCATAGGTAGAGCTTTATTCCCACTCCCCCCAAGAAAAAAAAAAGAAAAAAAGAAAAAGGAAAAAACTGCCATTTAGCGTTTAGAGAACAAAGATCCGAAACAACGGAAGCTTTGTTGTTATTGCAAGTCAATGCTCTTCTGTAACAATGGAGAGCTATCGTTTCTCTCTGCAGGGGCTGTGGTTCAAGTGCTCCTCTTCAGAAGACTGGAAGCTTCAAGTGGTACTATGACGCATTTCTGAAGTTTCGTAAATGTAGTCAAAATTTTCCTGCGAATGCCATTGCATTTATATGATCGCGCTAGCATTCTTGCAGCAAGGTATTGACACAAAAGTCAGGTTAGAATCTCTTAGAGATGATGGTCCATTATCAACCAATTCGAGGAATAGCTGCACCAGACAAAAGCATGTAAAACTTTAGGTGCAAGGGCTGTAGGGTGACTGGCATTAAGGCTCTGCTCCTTATGGAAGCCTACGCAAGCTCTCAATTTCTCAAATTACCAAGGGCTATTATCCTTCAAAACCATGTCCTTTGAGAGATTCTAACCTAATTTTGTGTCAATACCTGACACAGGAAAATGCATTCAGTTCGTAAGGATGCTGTTTCTCAATTATGTCAATGTCTGTTTTGTGCTTCACCCACTTTGCTGATTCCTCAACAATGGTTGCCAATAAATCCTACTTGTAGACGACGTTTTGACTTTTCTTTGTTTGGATTCTGCATTTAATAATGAATGTCGTGGTTTAAAGAGAATCCAATGTGATATCAAATGACTATGGATAGTGGCATTCGACTAAATTGTACATTTGGTTTGAGGAATATTGGTTGAAGAGACATGCTCATGTAGCATCCATGGGGGTAAGAAGATAAGAGAACGCTGGTTGAAAGAGGAGGAACACTCTTTGGTGCTAGTATGCATCCTTTAAGAGGAGAAGAGAATGGTGAGGAGGAACACTTGTGAAGTGCTAATGCACTGTTCTTCTTGTTTTTGAGCATTTATTATCTATTATTTTGAGCAGTTTTAATCATCTCTTAGTAGCATCATTCTATACTACTAAATCAGAAAGTTTGTGTGCAGTGAGATAGGTGCTAATGTCTAACGTGATGGTGTTTTGAATTGTATTGTCAGTAAGGGCTCTGGTTGACCAAAGAAGAAAACCAAACAAGGTTAGTGATAGTGTTCTAAACAAGCTTTAGCATCTTGTTTGATTTTGCAGATATATTTTCATGGGAAAATGATCCAGAAGCTCGGATTTTGCGGGTGGGACTTGTAAGTAGAACTCTTCCTGTATTAAAAAGGAAAGTTCAGCAAAGGAGCTTCATGTCAATTCATTTGTTATGCTAGTTCATTGCACCTTTGCTCAAGACATTAGAATTGTTAATCTTAGTAAAGGAGCTTGCAGTTTGCACATGATAAATCACATGTTCAACCATAATGATAATGCTTCCGATCTACGGATAATAGTCAATGCGATGTCTCTAGATGATCTAAACCCATTGATTAGGATCTTGGTGATACCTTTAAATCCTCTAATTCAGTCAAAGGATTGATAGTGCATGTGTTTGAGAGTTCATCAGCTTAACTTAGAGTTCAATTACACGGTCCTGCTATTTGGCATGATTATTATCATTGTCATGTGTTATTGCACACTTTCCTAACATCATAACCAGTTCCAAACATTCATCTTCAACTATAAGTTGCCATGTCCATCTGTTGAATGCTTTTGTCATTTGTACAATCTCTATTCTAAGGATAGTGAGATAATATTTCTCATAGGGAGTTCTAACTTTCCACTTTGTCACGTTTTGAAACTTGGAAGTTTGGTAGGCTCAAGAGAAGTTGGTAGATAGTGTGTGCTCACATCACAATATCATGCATTTATGAGTATACCCACAATAAGCTTGAGCCAAGAGCAAAGCACCAACCAAGAACAATTAGCAATGAGGGAATCAATGTGTTGGTTGCTAAATGTTATAGTATATGAGCATACAAGACCTAAGAGAGTTGGCATGTGTGAGAGGTGGGAGGGCTTGCTATTGGTGCTTTCCTATAAGAATCTAAAAAGCATTTTATAGAGTAGTAGACATATTTTTAAACCCTGATACTCATTAAATGCTCTGAGTATGGAGAGTTAACAATTGCCTCAACTAAGTGTTGAATCATGGATAACTCAATGCTAGACATATTGGATATGCCTTGGAAATAGCACAAAGAAGACTCCCCTCAAGGATGAAACTTGTGATGGAGAAACAAGTTCCTACACGTAGTACCCTAGCAATATCCAAGATAATTCAAGAAGAGTTGCTCAAGATCTAAAGGTCTTCAACTGGATGGAATGTTTGGAAGATCACATGATGTTGGAGATGCATGTATAGGAGAATAATAAGTGTTCCACCTTGTTAGTGTCACGAGGATGTGAAGGTTTGATGCTTTGCTTAGTACGTGATTAAGTTGTTAATCAAATATACAAATGTGAGATGCACATGTGATGTGCAAGTTAGTTATTTCACAGTGTTGGGTAGAGGACCCCAAGATATGAGTTGGTGCCAAAGATAAAAGTTGTGATAAGCTGTATTTGTTAGGTACTAGGTGGTATCTGGTGTTAGTTTGGACCTAGGACCATTATTTGACCAATGAGTGTCAATGGTGATGTTAGGAACCAACATTCCAATTCAAGGGTCAAATAATGGACAAGACCACTTGGGGGTCAAAATGCCAATTTAGCTGTGGATGGGCACACTCAAATTTTTTGGGTAGGGATATAGGTTTGAAATAATTTTCAAAATTAATTAGTTCTAAAAATAATTTAAATGATATAAAATTTTTGAAAATGTATTTGCAAGGCTACTACTTAGCAAAACTTCCCTATGCAAGTGGGGAGAAAGCTATTGGAGGCTGGATAGAGTTGATTCTAGGAATTCAAAGCTTGTTGCAGGCTTGGAGAGAGAAAGAACAGGCTGTAGTGGTAGTTGGAAAGCCATTGCAGCCACCAAAGGAGTTGGCAGCAGCAGATTACAATCCCAAAAGGCCGTGGAGCAATAGGTGATAGCTTGGAAGGGCTGCCAAGCAGTAGGCGACAGTCACTGTGGAGCTCTTAGGTAACAGGCAACAACATATAGGCAAATCTGATCAGGGCAGCAACTGATTTAGGAGTTTCCAATGATGAACTCTGAATTTTCTCTCTCTACGGCATTCTCTCTCATTCTCTAGCCTTTCCTTAGAGTATCTCAACAAATCTTAGCTATTTATAGTAGAAATTAGGGTTTATCACAACCCTCGGGTCTTGCACTCAAAGATCGAAGGCCTAGTACTTGGAATAGGGTGGGAAATTGTGTAATTTCAGTGTTTCCAAGAGGTTAATTGTCACGAGGACGTGAAAATTTGATGCTTTGCTTATATTTAATTGACATTTGATTAAAGGATTAATCAAATGTGCAATTAAAATATGCACATGTGTTGCACATGTGAGGTGCAAGCTACTTTTTTTATAGTTGAAGGCCCAAGGACCCTGTGAAAAAGATGGGTGTCAAAGGCAAAAGTTGTAACAAGTTACACTTGTTAGATTCTAGGTGAATTTTGGTGTCAGTTTGCCCCTAGGACCATTAATTGGCCATTAAGTGTCAGTGGTGACACTAGGGACTAGGCATTAATTAATGGATTAATGCTTGCCCAAGGGCCAATTAATGCATGGGACCACTTTGGGTTGCAAATGGCCTAGCCAATTAATTTTTGGATGGGCAAGGTCAATTTTTTGGGCATGGATTAAGGGCTGAATTAATTTTCAGAATTAATTAATTCTGAAAATTAATTAAATGACTGGAAATTGTTGAAAATGGATTAAGAAAGTTGCCACTCGGCAAAACTTTCCCATGCAAGTGGGGGAAAGGCTAAATAGGGCTGAAGGGAGAGGGAAATCTCGTTTTTTCATTTTGGAGCTGTTGGAAAGAGGCGTTGGACTGTTGCTGCTAGCTTTTTGGGGCCATTTCCCAGCCATTGGAGACCATTTTGGTGATAGAGATTGCATATTCTTGACCTTGGGAAGCTGACAATTGTTACTGATGCACTTTCTCCTGAAGATCACAATCTCTGATGCTCCTATTGTTGTTGGTGCATCCGTTTGGGGTTGGTACAACAAGGCAACAGCTGATTTTTGATCAGTTCTTCGCGACAAATCTCTGAATTTTCTCTCTCTGCAGCATTCTCTCATCTCCTTCAGCCTATGCTCAGCCATTCTTAGCAATTCTTAGCCATTCGGAGGAGATTTCAGCCATTTTTGGTGGGCTGATTTGTAATTTCTGCAGCAAACCCTAATTTACAGTAGAGATTAGGGTTTAGCAGCCAGCTTGGGATCCGTGCCAGAGATTGAAGGCTCAAAGGATTGAAATCAGCAGCTGATAATTGAAGATTATTAAGGGATGTTAGGGGCCAGCCCATCCTGAATTGATTTGGGGCAGCATTTGGCCAGCCAAGGGTCAAATTGGAGAAGAAGTCCTGGGTGAATCAAGGGGCAAATGACCCAAAAGGCTTGCTGGTCATTTATGACAGCAAGAGCAATTGGTTAGCAGGAGGAGATTGAAGAATCTCGAGTTTTACTCCTTCCAATTGAATGAAAGCTAAAGAAATACCGCAAGGGGCGCCAATTTTGGAGCCAACAGGATGTCTACTGTCCAAGAATGTTATGGTAAAGTGTGTGTTTCATTTTATGCTGGACAGAGGAGAGAGAAACTACAAATGCAGCAGGTTGGTGATGACGTGGCAGGCTGGCAGCAGCCTGATCAGAAAAACGTAGATGATCAAAATGCAGCCTTGGGAGATGTTGCCAACAGTAGATGAAGTATTATGATACATGGATACGTGAAACAATACTGACGAATAGCCGAATCACTCAGAAAACGTTTAACGATCCTGAAAACAGTGGCACGAGACTTCGTTTCTCCTCCCAACCTCGCCTAGATAGTTGCTGGCACCTCCCTTCTCGTTTCCTCTGCCAGCCATCCACTTCAGGTGAGTCCTACTATTCTCGGACTCTCTAACTCTCTAGGCTCCCCCAAACCCTGTTCGGGTGCCAAAGGCCCTTGGACGGTCATCCCTCGCGCCCGTTTCCCATAATTTACCTTATTAATGTAACATTTCCTTCCCCTTAAGAATCGGTTTCGTCCTCGAAAACAATACTTGGAAGGTCCAACTGTAAATTGGGAAACCTTTTCCTTAGGGTACTTACTCGCTCCCATGTTGAGCTTTCTTCTGAACAATCTTTCCACTTAACTAAACATTCTTGATAAATAGTATTCCTTGTTCATTCGTTATGAACATTTAATATTCTTTCTGGTTCATGTGGATTAGATTGGTCATCTAATAGCTCCTCAAGTTTATAATTTAAGATTAGATTATCCAAATCACCCAGCTTCTTCCTTAGCTTACTTACATGAAAAACTGGATGTATTTTACTACCAGTAGGTAGTTGGAGCTTGTAAGCCTGTTCTCCCACCTTTTTAAGTATTGTGAAAGGACCACAATACCTGGGATAAAGCTTTGGACATCGTCCCGTTTTCATGGTTTTAGTTTGTTCAGGCACCTTAAGATAGACCAATTCTCCTTCTTCAAAGGAGATGTCTCTTCAGTGAGGATCTGCATAAGCTCTAGCTCGATTTTGAGCTTTCTTAATATTTTCTTGAGCAAATTTTAACATACTATTCATATCCTCCAAAAAATCCTTGGCTGCTTGAACCTTTTCCTTATGCAGTTCCACTCCATGAGGAGCTCTGGGTTGAAACCCATACATTAACATAAATGGACTATATCCAGTGGAAGAGTGCTCGGCACTATTATATGCAAACTCTGCTATCGATAGATACTCTTTCCAATTAGTTTGCCTTTTACTTACATATGCCCTGAGTATATCTTCAAGGATTTGGTTAACCCTTTTAGTTTGCCCATCATTTTGCGGGTAGTCCGCCGTACTCATGCTAAGTTAAGTATCCAACTTCCTAAATACCGCACGCCAAAAATGGCTATCAAATTTTCTATCCCGATTAGAAACTATATTTGCCGGAAGGCCATACAATCGGTATATGTTCTCTATGAACAATCTAGCCAATTCTGGTGTTTTAACATCAGTTGAAGTTGGAATAAACCTAGCCATTTTGGTTAACCTATCCACAATCATCCACACAGAGTTGTGCCTCCTCTGTGTTCTGGGTAATGCAACAATAAAGTCCATGGAGATACTCTCCCATTTTCTCGAAGGAATCTCTAATGGATAGAGAAGTCCTTCCATTTTCAGTCTTTCAGGTTTATTAACTTGGCATTTACTACATTTGACCACATAGTCAAGGACGTCCTTATTCATTCCAGGCCAATAGAACTGCCTTTTAATAAGACTATAAGTCTTATTAACTCCTGGATGTCCCGCGCTAGGGGTATCATGACACTCAAAGAGTATCTGGCGCCTTATTTCTTTATCTTTCGGGACACATACCCTACCCTTGTATAGTAAATAACCATTATCAATGGTAAAATTCTTCCACTTGAATCCCATTTGAGCAACCCGTGATGCTCCATTTCCTTGTTGAACATCCTCAGATATTCCTTCCTCAGTGGAGGCCCTTCCATTTGGATCCCCATTTTCTATTGCTTTCCATATGTTGGAATATGCCGGATCAACCTGGCATTTCCCTTTTAAGGATTCAAGCAAATTGGAAGTGAACTGAGTAAAACTCAATTCATTTATGATGGGCATTCTGCTAAGTGTATCAGCCACTATATTATACTTTCCTTTTCTATACCTTATCTCATAGTCGAACTCTTGGAGGAGTTCGGCCCATCTGGCTTTATGCCCTTGTAGATCCGGTTAGTCATTAAGCCACTTAATGCTTTCGTGATCCGACAGAATCAAATGTTTGGCACCGTATAGGTAGTGCCTCCATTTCTTCATTGCATGTACTATTGTATATAACTCCCTTTCATAAACAGAATAATTCTGTTTTGCACGGTCTAATTTCTTGCTTTCAAAAGCAACTGGTCGACCTTCTTGTAATAAGACCGCGCCTATCGCCTTATCACTGGCATCAGCTTCAACCACACAAATGGTTTATTGGGATCCACAATTAATAGTACTGGAGCTGTAGTGAAAGATGACTCCGGCAAAGACAGAAAACGATGAAGCCCGAAGAGAAAATTTGTTATAGTCCCAATCGGTGAGCACGAGTGATTCTTCTCCTCCCAACCACGCCTAGATAAGTGCTGGCACCTCTCTCTCCGTTTCCTCTGCCAGCCGTCCACTTTTGGTGAGTCCTACTATTCTTGGACTCTCTTACTCTCTAGGCTCCCCTTAACCCCGTTCGGGCGCCCAAGAGCTCGGATGGTCATTCTCGTGCATGTTCCCCTAGATTTACCTTAATGTCACATTAAATGTCACTTTAATGTCACATTCAATATTTGTGACCTTAACGTTACATTAAATGTCACTTTTAATGTCACATTAATGTCACATTTCCTTCCCCTTAAGAATCGGTTTCGTCCTCGAAAACGATACTTGGAAGGTCTAACTGTAAATCGGGAAACCTTTTCTTTAAAGTACTTACTCGCTCCCATGTTGAGCTTTCTTCTGAACAATCTTTCCACTTAACCAAACATTCTTGATAAATAGTATTCCTTGTTCGTCTATTACGAACATTTAATATTATTTCTGGTTCATGTGGATTAGATTGGTCATTGAATAGCTGCTCAATATCATCATTTAAGATTAGATTATCCAAATCACCCAGCTTCTTCCTTAATTTACTTACATGAAAAACTGGATGTATTTTACTACCAGCAGGTAGTTGGAGCTTGTAAGGCCATTCTCCCACCTTTTTAAGTATTATGAAAGGACCACAATACCTTGGTGAAAGCTTTGGACATTGTCCCTTTTTCATAGTTTTAGTTTGTTCAGGCACCTTAAGATAGACCAATTCTCCTTCTTCAAAGGAGATGTCTCTTCGGTGAGGATCTGCATATGCTCTAGCTCGATTTTGAGCTTTTTTAATATTTTCTTGAGCAAACTTTAACATACTATTCATATCCTTCAAAAAATCTTTAGCTGCCTGAACCTTTTCCTTATGCAGTCCTACTGCAAAAGGAGCTGTGGGCTGAAACCCATACATTAACATAAATGGACTATATCCAGTGGAAGAGTGCTTGGCACTGTTATATGCAAACTCTGCTATCGGTAAATACTCTTCCCAATTAGTTTGCCTTTTACTTACATATGCCCTAAGCATATCTTCAAGAATTTGGTTAACCCTTTCAGTTTGCCCATCTGTTTGCGGATGATCCGCCGTACTCATGCTAAGTTTAGTATCCAATTTTCTAAATACCGCACGCCAAAAATGGCTATCAAATTTTCTATCCCGATCAGAAACTATATTTGTCGGAAGGCCATACAATCGGTATATGTTCTCTACGAACAATCTAGCCAATTCTGGTGTTTTAACATCAGTTGAAGTTGGAATGAACCTAGCCATTTTGGTTAACCTATCCACAATCACCCACACAGAGTCGTGCCCCCTCTGTGTTCTAGGTAAAGCAACAATAAAGTCCATGGAGATACTCTCCCATTTTCCCGAAGGAATCTCTAGTGGATGGAGAAGTCCTCCCATTTTTAATCTTTCAGCTTTATTAACCTGGCATTTATTACATTTGACCACATAGTCAAGGACGTCCTTATTCATTCCAGGCCAATAGAACTGCCTTTTAATAAGACTATAAGTCTTATTAACTCCTGGATGTCCCGCACTAGGGGTATCATGACACTCAAAGAGTATCTGGCGCCTTATTTCTGTATCTTTCGGGACACATACCCTACCCTTGTATAGTAAATAACCATTATCAATGGTAAAATTCTTCCACTTGAATCCAGTTTGAGCAACCCTTGATGCTCCATTTCCTTGTTGAACATCCTCAGATATTCCTTCCTCAGTAGAAGACCTTTCATTTGGATCCCCATTTTTTATTGCTTCCCATATGTTGGAATATGCCGGATCAACCTGGCATTTCCCTTTTAAAGATTCAAGCAAGTTGGAAGTGAACTGAGTAAAACTCAATTCATTAATGATGGGCATTCTGCTGAGTGCGTCAGCTACTATATTATACTTTCCTTTTCTATATCTTATCTCATAGTCGAACTCTTGGAGAAGTTCGGCCCATCTGGCTTTACGCCCGTGTAAATCCGGTTGATCATTAAGCCACTTAATGCTTTCATGATCCGATAAAATCAAAAGTTTGGCACCTACAAATAGTGCCTCCATTTCTTCATTGCATGTACTATTGCATACAACTCCCTCTCATAAACAGAATAATTCAAAAGCAACTGGTTGACCTTCTTGTAATAAGACCGCGCCTATTGCCTTATCACTGGCATCAGCTTCAATCACAAATGGTTTATTTGGATCCACTATTAATAATACTGGAGCTGTAGCAATAGCTACCTTAAGTTTTTGAAAACTTTCATTTTGGTCTGTTCCCCAATTAAAACTTTTCCCTTTCCCTTTAAGTTGGTCTGTCATTGGAACAGCTATTTTGGCATAATCTCGAATGAATCTATGATAAAATCCAGATAAACCTAGGAAGATCTGCAGCTCTTCCAGGTTCATTGGAGGTGGCCATTCAATAATTGCCCTTACTTTTTCTGGATCCATGTTGATTCCCTCTTTCGATATAATATGCCCCAAATATTTGACCTCTTGTGCAAAGAATTCACATTTAGTTTTCTTTGCATAAGGGGAATGTGTTTTTAACAGTTGGAATACTAATTGTAAGTGTTCCAAATGTTCTTCTCTTGATTTACTAAAGATCAAGATATCATCCAAGAAGACTACTACAAAATGTCCTAGATAGGGCCGTAAAACACTATTCATCAGCTTCATAAAGGTAGCTGGTGCATTGGTGAGGCCAAAAGGCATCACCAAAAAATCATAATGCCCGTATCTAGTACGAAATGCTGTCTTGGAAACATCTTGTGCTTTAATTATTACTTGGTGATAACTTGATCTTAAATCTATCTTTGTGAAGAATTTTGCCCCTTGTAATTGATCAAAAAGATCTTCCATTCTGGGCATAGGAAATTTATTCTTCACCGTTATTTTATTAAGTGCTCTATAACCATCTTTTTTCTTTACCAATAAAATTGGTGAAGCCCAAGGTGAATTACTGGGTTGAATAAACCCTTTATCCAGGTAATCCTTAATTTGTCTTTCAACTTCTTGATGCTGTGTTTCACTTAACCTATACTGTGGTTTAGAAATAGGGTGTGTATCCTTATTTATATCAATTGGGTGATTTATATCACCCCTATCTGGTGGAAGGCCACTTGGTAAATCAGAAGGAAACACATCTTTAAAATCATCTAACAAACTACTTAAATTCATTATTAACATTCAACTCACAAACATAAGAAAATTGTTGCTTTATATTACAGAAAGTAAAAGTGTTCTGTACAGGAAGAGACCATAACATATATATCTCACAAACTTCCTTCTTTATCAGCTTCTGAACTTCAGTAGAACACATCAAAGGATTATCAGATACTTCATGTTCACCTTGAATGACAAAAGTCTTACCATCCCTTTCAAATTCCAGTGTATTATGATGGTAACTACGTTTTAAGGATGGTTCCAATCCCCATAGCCACTCCCTCCCTAGAGCAATATCAGCTCTTTCCATGTTCATTATTTGGAAATCAAGTTTATCTTTATATCCTTGAATTTCAATTTCCAAATTGGATACCATTGTATCCCATATTTTATTGTCTTGGCCTTGCATCATACGAACAACATATTGATGCCCACTCTTTTGTTGGGGAAGTTTCAATTTTTTGACAAGTGCATAATTTATAAAATTATGTGTGGCAGAGTCATCAATCATGACTCTAACCCTCTTTCCAGCTATCAATCCATGTACTCTAAGTAAATCATGTGGCCCAAAAGTAGGCTGCCACATAGAAGTTGACATACAACACTTATGTTGTACATCCATGTGCAAGACCTCTAAAGATTTGTACTTTTCATGCCCCTTTAATTCTAAGGTCTGCACTACATGGATTTGTTTTTCTTTTCCCTTGCCCTTGTCCTTATCCTTTCCTTTGTCTTCCCCCTTTTTCTTTTGAGGGCAATTCCAAGCAGCATGGTTAGGGGATAGGCAATTGAAACACAACTTTTCTTTTTTGGCCTTATCAAAGTCATCAGGACTTAACTTTGGCCTCATATATGGTTTCTTTTCAAAAGGTTGTTTTTTACCCTTAAAAAATGGTATTTTCCTTTTAAATTTGCCCACAAATTCTGAGGTTTCCAATTCCTTAGACTTGGGCTCCGTATCAGTGAGACTAGTGAGTGTACCTGGACGCATACTATCTTCATGAATTAATGCAAATTTAATTGCGTCTTCCAGCGTCTTAGGTAAACTCTGTTTTACTTCCTTTTTACAGGCTTTATCTAGTCCCCTAATGAATCCTCTTGTTTTTTGAAATTCATCTATTCCTTCCAATTTGAGGATTATCTCACGATATTCCTCCAGATATGTCAGCAGGGGTCTTCCCTTTTGTCTGACATAATCCCAATCTTCCCAATTTCTTTCCATTTCATTTTTAGGAAGAAATTCTTTCAAAAAGACGGATTCAAATTGAGCCCAGGTTTTAGGTATTTTATTCGCCTCCTTTAAAGTTCGCCACCACTTATATGCTTTGGGCCCCAAAGTTAAACTAGCCTCCAGTGCTTGGAGATGTGGTGGGGTGTTTTTTAGTTTATGTAAATCTTCCCATTTTTGGAGGAAATTAAAGATTGTGTCTTTATTCCTATCTTTTTCCTCCCCGTAAAATTGAGGTGGTTTCATATCCTTTAGAACTGGATTATCCCTCAATTTATGGTAAGGTTGAGGTTCCTTAGGATCTCACATAGTCACATCTAAATCTTTCGATGAAGATGGGACATCCGAGGTTTCTATCTTATTTTTATCTCTTTCCAACAATAAAGTTAATTGAGATTTTATTTCAGTGAGTGTTTGAGTTAAAAATTCCATTTGAACCCCCTGAGCTTGCACACGAGCAGTAAGATCATCAAATTGCTCTCGTGTAGCAAAAAATTCTTCCCATTGTTCTTCTTGTATTTCTGGTTCATGGGGATCTACCATAGGTTGGTCCCCAGAACTAGAGCTTTCCATTACCCTTTCTTTCCCTTTTTCTGCCATTAATACACTGGAATTGGAAAGCAAAGATAAGAAATTTGCATACAAAGTAAAGTACTTCCTTGATTTTAATGGCAGGCGGTGGTTGCTGGTTTGGAAAGAAACCCGAAGAGTAAGGAACAAATTTTATCTTCCCAGACTAGAGCAGTGAAGCAGTTATGCTGGAAATTCAATTTCGTGACTTCAGTCGTGTATGACCATTTTCGTCCGTTTCATGACATTTTTCTGTCCCTCTCACAGCAGTCGTGACAACAATCGTGTCACGTTTCACGTTTTGCCTCCGTCTCACAGCAGTGGTACAACAATCGTGTCACGTTTCCTCACGACCACACGCCTGGTTGTTTCGCCTGAACCTTTCTTCTGCCCGTAACGTGTCACATTTACGTGACGTGGCACGTCTCACTTTTTTTTTTTTTTCCACGGCCCGTCACGCTTTCACGGCGTCTCTTTTCGGCCAGTACTCATTTATGACGGGTGACACGCGACCTTGCGAAGGACTGACGACTTGGCAGATGACTGACGACCTGGCGGATGACGGATCTGGCCGTTGAACCCTAGGCTCTGATACCAATGAAAGATGACTCCGGCAAAGACAGAAAACGATGAAGCCCGAAGAGAAAATTTGTTATAGTCCCAATCGGTGAGCACGAGTGATTCTTCTCCTCCCAACCATGCCTAGATAAGTGCTGGCACCTCTCTCTCCGTTTCCTCTGCCAGCCGTCCACTTTTGGTGAGTCCTACTATTCTTGGACTCTCTTACTCTCTAGGCTCCCCTTAACCCCGTTCGGGCGCCCAAGAGCTCGGATGGTCATTCTCGTGCATGTTCCCCTAGATTTACCTTAATGTCACATTAAATGTCACTTTAATGTCACATTCAATATTTGTGACCTTAACGTTACATTAAATGTTACTTTTAATGTCACATTAATGTCACATGTAGTAATAGCTACCTTAAGTTTTTGAAAACTTTCATCTTGGTTTGTTCCTTAATTAAAACTCTTCCCTTTCCCTTTAAGTTGGTCTGTCATTGGAACAGCTATTCTGGTATAATCTCGAATGAATCTACGATAAAATCCAGATAATCCTAGGAAGATCTGTAGCTTTTCTAGGTTCCTTGGAGATGGCCATTCAATAATTGCCTTTACTTTTTCTGGATCCATCTTGATTCCCTCTTTCGAGATAATATGCCCCAAATGTTTGACCTCTTGTGCGAAGAATTCACATTTAGTTTTCTTCGCATAAAAGGGAATGTGTTCTTAACAATTGGAATACCAATCGTAAGTGTTTCAAATGTTCTTCTTTTGATCTACTAAAGATCAAGATATCATCCAAGAAGACTACTACAAAATGTCCTAGATAGGGCCGTAACACACTATTCATCAGCTTCATAAAGGTAGTTGGTGCATTAGTGAGGCCAAAAGGCATCACCAAAAAATCATAATGCCCATATCTAGTACGAAATGCTGTCTTAGGAACATCTCGTGCCTTAATTCTTACTTGGTGATAGCTTGATCTTAAGTCTATTTTTGTGAAGAATTTTGCCCCTTGTAATCGATCAAAAAGATCTTCCATTCTGGGCATAGGAAATTTATTCTTCACCTTTATCTTATTAAGTGCTTTATAATCAACACAAAGTCACATAGAACCATCTTTTTTCTTTACCAATAAAATTGGCGAAGCCCAAGGTGAATTGCTGGGTTGTATAAACCCTTTATCAAGTTAATCCTTAATTTGTCTTTCAACTTCTTGATGCTGTGTTTCACTTAACTTATAAGGTGGTTTAGAAATAGGTTGTGTATCCTTATTTGTGTCAATTGGGTGATTTATATCACCCTTATCTGGTGAAAGGCCACTTGGTAAAATCGGAAGGAAACACATCTTTAACTTCATCTAACAAACCACTTAATTCATTACTTACATTCAACTCACAAACATAAGAAAATTGTTGCTTTATATTACAGAAAGTAAAAGTGTTTTGTACAAGAAGAGACCATAACATATATACCTCACAAGCTTCCTTCTTTATCAGCTTCTGAACTTCAGTGGAACACAACAAAGGATTATTAAATACTTCATGTTCACCTTGAATCACAAAAGTCTTACCATCCCTTTCAAATTCCAATGTATTATGATGATAACTACGTTTTAAGGATGGTTCCAATCCCCATAGCCACTCCCTCCCTAAAGCAATATCGGCTCTTTCCATATTCATAATTTGGAAATCAAGTTTATCTTTATATCCTTGGATCTTAATTTCCAAATTGGATTCCATTGTATCCCATATTTTATTATCCTGACCTTGCATCATACGAACAATATATTGATGCCCACTCTTTTGTTGGGGAAGTTTCAATTTTTTGACAAGTGCATAATTTATGAAATTATGTGTAGCGGAGTCATCAATCATGACTCTAACCCTCTTTCCAGCTATCAATCCATGCACTCTAACTAAATCATGTGGCCCAGAAGTAGGTTGCCACATAGAAGTTGACATACAACACCTGTGTTGTACATCCTTGTGCAAAACCTCTAAAGATTTATACTTTTCATGCCCCTTTAATTCTAGGGTCTGCACTACATGGATTTGTTTTTCTTTTCCCTTGCCCTTGTCCTTATTCTTTCCTTTATCTTCCCCCTTTTTCCTTTGAGGGCAATTCCAGGCAGCATGGTTAGGGGATAGGCAATTGAAACGCAGCTTTTCTTTTTTGGCCTTATCAAAGTCATATGGACTTAACTTTGGCCTTACATATTGTTTCTTTTCAAAAGGTTGTTTCTGTGAGAGTGCGCAACGGAAGAAGAACACGAACACAGAGGAGAGGAGAGAGAAAGCAGAGAATGAAGGAAGAAAGTCTGCACTGACTGAGATGAATGCTGAATACACTGAAATGGACAGAGTAGTCCCTGCACGCAGCCTGGAGCGTCAGTGAGGGCACCGGAACAGACTGGAAGCAATGGCAGCACCAATGCCGGAGACGGAGATGACGGAGACAGTGCTGAACCTGCAGAGTACAATGCTGGAATGACTGGGGGGGGGGGGCAGCTATATATAGCCCCCAGGCCAGAAAACTGGCCGACTTGCCAAATCTGGCCAACCTGGCCAGATTTGGCCGACCAACCAGATCTGGCCGACCTGCCCAAAAACTGGGCCGACTGCAGAATAACAGCCCAGTTTGGGCTGTATGACTCCCACAGGCTGCAGACTGACAAGGACAGCCACTAAACGAACTTACAGAGCTCCTCTGTCTCCTGTTAGATCTGACAGGAGCTCACAACCAGGAGATGACAGACTGAGAATGATAAAGAGCAGGCTAACACCCCCTCTCAGATCCTGGGAGAGTCTGAAGACCCAAGAACCGCATGTGATGAAGCAAAGAAGCCTGAGGCAAAGGCTTCGTAAAGAGATCAGCTGCATTGGTGGCCGTAGGACAATAGACCACCACCAGCTCCGAATCCACGATCCGCTCTCGAACATAGTGACACTGAACCTCAATGTGCTTTGTGCGAGCATGAAACACCGGGTTCTTGGCCAGAGCAAGAGCACTCTGGTTATCCAAGCGCAGCTCTGTAGGTCCGGTCTGGGAAAAGCCAATCTCCGCCAGTAAGCGACGGAGCCAAACTGCCTCCATAGCGGTCGAACATAGGGCCCGATACTCAGCCTCTGTAGAAGAAAGTGCCACAGTAGGCTGCTTCTTGCTGCTCCAAGAGACAGCACCTGATCCAAGGGTGAAAGCATAACCTGTAGTGGATCGTCTCGAATCCACATCACCGGCCCAATCAGAATCACTCCATCCAGAAAGGGTAATCCCATCTCCATACATGATCTCGAAGGATCGAGTCCCCTGTAAATAGCGAAGAACCCACAAGGCTGCTTGCCAATGATCCTGGATAGGAGTCTGCATAAAAGAAGACAATAAAGCCACCACAAAAAAGATATCTGGCCGAGTGTGAAGCAGCCAGATAAGAGAGCCGATAAGGCACCTGTAACGAGTGGGATCTGGAAGGGGAACTCCAGCTGTTAAAAGCTTGGACTCGGGGTCCATGGGGCATGAGATAGGCCGATACTCAGCCATATTAAACTCCGAAAGAAGCTCAGAGATGTACCTGTGCTGCGAGATAAAAATGCCCTGTGCCATCTGATAGATCTCCAGGCCTAGAAAGAAGTGAAGGATCCCTAGATCCGTCATGCCAAACTCCTGTTGAAGAATGGACCGTGTATGCTCCACCTGCTGAGTGTCGCTCCCTGTAATGATAAGATCATCCACATACAAGATAAGAAACACTGAAAGAGAATCCACAACCCGGAAGTAGAGGTTGGGATCATAAGCGGAGCGCGCAAAGCCACTCTGTAGAAAGAAGCGGTCAATCCGCTGGTACCAAGCACGAGGAGCCTGCTTCAAGCCATAAAGAGCCTTCCACAGCCTGTAGACATGATCCTCCTTCCCCTGCACAAGAAAACCAGGAGGCTGTGAAACATAAATCTCCTCCTCAAGAACGCCATTCAGAAAAGCAGACTTGACGTCCATCTGATAAACAGGCCAACGGTGGTGAGCAGCAAGAGCCAAAAGAACTCGAATGGTGGACATCTTGGCTGTAGGAGCAAAAGTCTCGAAGTAGTCCAAGCCTGCACGCTGTGCAAAACCCTTGGCAACAAGCTTAGCCTTATGCTTGTCCAAGGAGCCATCTGCAAGATACTTGGTCTTAAAGACCCATTTCACACCTATTACCTTCCGTTTCGTGAGACGCGGAACAAGCTCCCACGTATGGTTTCGCTCGATGGAATCGAGCTCGGCCTGCATAGCCTGTCTCCAAATATCCTGTGCAAGAGCCTCCTCCACAGTGGAAGGCTCGGAATCCTGAAGAATTTGTGACATACGAGCATAGTTCACACATAGTGAACTATCCCGCTGGGCCTATAAACGTGCTGATCGACGTGGACCTGTAGAAGAAGCAGGAAAGTGAGTAACACCTGAATCCTGCATGAGCCGACGATACCATAAAGGAATCCTGAAAGACTCTTGCTGCTGTGAGGGAGACCGGGGGGTCTCCGGAACCTGCAAAGCACCCAAATCGAAGAGGGACTCCCCCTCACCGAGTGAAGGTAGATCCTCCGCATCAGAAGAAGGCTGTGTATCCCGTGAAGATTCCGAAGTGGCGGTGGAAGAGCTCGTAGAAGACGGAGTCACATCCACCAAAGGGGAAAGGGAAGCCGAAGGAGGAGGAATAGGGGGGGTGCTAAGGGGTATCCTGGAAGGAAGTGAAGGTAGAGAAGGTGGGGGGAGGTCCGTCGATGACGAAGAAACATCTGTAATGGAACCATCAATTGGATCCTCAGAGGCCGAAGCCTCATCAAAGATCACATCCCTGCTCACCTCTACCTTCCGCGTCGTCGGGTCGTAGAGCCGATATCCCTTCGTGGTCGTGCTATAACCAACGAAGATAAGCTTTCTCGACTGAGGGTCGAACTTCGTCTTCCTCTTCTTCTTGTCCACATGGACAAAAGCGTCGCACCCAAAGATGCGAAAATGGGACACGGAAGGCTTCTTCCCAAAGAAAGCCTCATACGGAGTCATGTCCTGTAATGCCGAAGTCGGAGAGCAGTTGCGAATATACACCGCTGTAGCCACTGCCTCACCCCAAAGGAAATGAGGAAGACTCCTATGCTCCAGCATAGATCGGGCCATCTCCACCATGGTCCGATTCGCACGCTCCACCACACCATTCTCTGATGGTGTGTTCGGATGGGAATACTCCACCCGAATACCATGATCCCTGCAAAACTGAGAGAAAAGGTGAGAAGTGAACTCGCCACCGTGATCAGCTCGAACGCCACGAACCTTGGAAGTTGTTTGGGTCTCCACAAACACCTGCCACTCACAGAAACGGGAGTACGCCTCGCTCTTGTACTCCAAGAAATAAGGCGACACATAACGACTAAAGTCGTCCACAATCAGCATCAAATACCTGGCCTTCCCAAGGGAGGCCGTGCCCATAGGTCTGCAAAGGTCGGTGTGAACCAACTCAAGTGGAGAAGTAGCCCTCCTAGAAGCAACCTGAGGGTGTGGCTGCCTGTGCTGCTTGCCCCTCAAGCAGCTAGGGCACAAAGTGTGAAGAGGAGGGAAATCAGGAAGTCCCTCCACCATCTTCCTCCTAGAAGCCCGGCGAAGAGAATCGAGGTTCAAATGACCATACCGAGCATGCCAAAGCAGCCCAAGCTCACGGGAAGTCCGCGCAGCCAAGGCTGTGAGCGTATAAAGCCCACCCTCTTGTGTACCTGTCCAAAGAGCATCACCTGTCGAAGCATCCTCCACTGTGACTGCATCCTGTGTAAAAATGACTTGGGTACCTAGCTGAGTAAGGCCATGCACAGATAATAGGTTAAAACCCAAATCAGGGACATAGAGAACTTTAGCGGAGGAAGACCGCCTGTCAGAAAACATAGGTAAGGTCCCCACGCCTCGAACAGGGACTGTAGAATTGTCACCAATGGTGACGGTACCCCCTCTGGAACGAAGATCCTGAAGCCAATCCTGACGGAAGGTCATATGTGAAGATGCTCCACTGTCGACGAGCCAAGGCTTCTCCTGTGTGGTAGAAGCTAGGGCTGTATCCTCCTCAACAAAGACATGCACAAACGCAGATTCTGTTGTGGCTAGGGCCGCCTTTGAGTCCTTCTCCTTAGGCTTCAAATGGGGATACTTCTGCCAACACTTCTCCTCGGGATGAGTGCCCTTCCCACAATGGGGACACTTGGGCTTCTTCTCCTTCGCATCCTTCTTATCCTCCTCCTTCTTGTCCTTGGCCTTCTCCTTCTTTTGTTTCTTCTTCTTGCCGCCACTTGTGCCGGCCGTAAATGCCTTGGTGGAGCCATTGGCTCCCACCTCTTTGAGTCGCTCGTCATGCTCCAAGAGAAGCGGGGAAAGCTCCTCCCATAGGAGTGTCTCACGGGTCCTCGAGGTGCTGAGGCTGGTATAGAAGACATCATATCGGGGTGATGGCAGCTGAGTCCACAGAATCATCGCCATATCCTCAGACGATATCAGACGACCAAGAGAGGCTAACTCGCCTCGCATATCCTCCATCTTCATGATGTGCTCCTTCATGGAAGGAGAATCATCAAGACTGAGCATCCGCAACTTCTTCTCCAAGGAAATCTTGTGGGTAAATGTCTTGTGCTGATACAAAGACGCAAGCTTCTTCCACACTTCCGCCGCGGTCTGTAACCTGTGAACATGTACAAGAACGGAATCATGGAGACTCATAAAAAGAAAGGAACGGGCTCGAGAGTTGAGCCTATCCCATAAGGCTGCACAGTCCATAGAGGTGCCATCGGACGAATCCGCGGGGGGACGGTCGATGGGTGAAGAAACAAGCTCCCAAAGGTCAAATGTATCGAGGATGCAGGCCACCTTGCATGACCAGAGGGAGTAGTTGGAACCATCCAACTTATCTTCCTTCGGAAAGGAAGGGAGAATCGGCACCTGAATAGAGGGAATCAAGGAAGGCATCCGCACATCTGAAGGAGTCTTCACGGAAGAAACCTTCGCGGTAGATGGAACCCTCTGAGATGCATGGACTGAAGAAGGACGAGTGCGAGGAGGTTCTTCCTGACGTCGAACCTCATGATAATCCCGCCTCCGCTCAAAGGAGTGATGAGAAAGAAGTTCATCCTCTGAGTCATCAAAGCCTGAAAACTGGTAAGACATCTTCCAATCTGCAAAATACCAAAGAAAGTTGTGCCGATGTCGAAATATGACCAGCAATGTGGTCACCAACCACCAAGACGCAGGCAGAGAATGCCTACAAACACCTGGATCTGCAAAACGCAAAGATAACTGATGTCGATCACCAGAAAAGAGACCACCAGCACCAGGAAACAGCCCGGAAAGAAGTCGCCAGCAGGAAATGTGCCGCCTGGAGTGAAAGCGACCAGCAGAACAGCAAAACGCAGCCTGTAGAGAGGTCGCCCAGCAGAAGGAGGGACAGCCTGGTGGAAAACGCAGGGTTTCTGCGTCGCTGGATGACGTGGCAGCCTCTGCAGACAGCGTGGACAGGAAAACGCAGGCTGAAAGGCCTCCTGAAGAAGTCGCCTGGCAGTTGTTGATCAGATGGCAGCAACAGTAAGGTATCTCACTCCTGAGGGTATGTCCTCCGTGCTCTCAATCAGGCGATGATACCATGTGAGAGTGCGCAACGGAAGAAGAACACGAACACAGAGGAGAGGAGAGAGAAAGCAGAGAATGAAGGAAGAAAGTCTGCACTGACTGAGATGAATGCTGAATACATTGAAATGGACAGAGCAGTCCCTGCACGCAGCCCGGAGCGTCAGTGAGGGCACCAGAACAGACTGGAAGCAATGGCAGCACCAATGCCGGAGACGGAGATGACGGAGACAGTGCTGAACCTGCAGAGTACAATGCTGGAATGACTGGGGGGGCAGCTATATATAGCCCCCAGGCCAGAAAACTGGCCGACCTGCCAAATCTGGCCGACCAGCCAGATCTGGCCGACCTGCCCAAAAACTGGGCCGACTGCAGAATAACAGCCCAGTTTGGGCTGTATGACTCCCACAGGCTGCAGACTGACAAGGACAGCCACTAAACAAACTGATAGAGCTCCTCTGTCTCCTGTGAGACTCTGACAGAAGCTCACAACCAGGAGATGACAGACTGAGAATGATAAAGAGCAGGCTAACAATTTCTTGCTCTTAAGAAATGGCATTTTCCTTTTAAATTTGTCTACAAATTTTGAGGTTTCCAATTCTTTAGTCCTGGGCTCTGTATCAGTGAGACTAGTGAGTGTACCTGGACGCGTACTATCTTCATTGATTAATGCAAATTTAATTGCCTCTTCAAGCGTCTTAGGTGAACTCCTTTTCACTTCCTTTTTACAAGCCTTATCTAGTCTCCTAATGAATCCTCTTGTCTTTTGAAATTCATCTATTCCTTCCAATTTGAGGATTATCTCACGATATTCCTCCAAATATGTCAGCAGGGGTCTTTCCTTTTGTCTGACATAATCCCAATCTTCCCAATTTCTTTCCATTTCATTTTCAGGAAGGAATTCTTTGAAAAAGACCGATTCAAATTGAGCCCAAGTTTCAGGTATTTTATTTGCCTCCTTTAAAGTTCGCCACCATTTATACGCCTTTGGTCCCAAAGTTAAATTGGCCTCTAGCGCTTGGAGATGTGGTGGAGTATTTTTAAGTTTGTGCAAATCCTCCCATTTTTGGAGAAAATTAAAGATTGTGTCTTTATTTCTATCTTTTTCCTCCCCGTGAAACTGAGGGGGTTTCATATCTTTTAAAACTGGATTATCCCTCAACTTGTGGTGGGGTTCTTTAGGATCTCGCATAGTCACATCCAAATCTTTCGATGAAGATGGAATATCCGAGGTTTCTAGCTTATTTTTATCCCTTTCTAATAATAAAGTTAATTGAGATTTTATTTCGGTGAGTGTTTGGGTTAAAAATTCCATTTGAACCCCCTGTGCCTGCACACGAGCAGTAGATCATCAAATTGTTCTTGTGTGGCAAAAAATTCTTCCCATTGCTCTTCTTGTATCTCCGTTTCATGGGGATCTACCATAGGGTGGTCCCCAGAACTAGAACCCTCAATTACTCCCTCTCTACCTTTCCCCTCCATTAATACACTGGAATTGGAAAGCAAATATAAGAAATTTGCGTACAAAGTGAAGTACTTCCCTGGTTATAGTGATAGGGCAACTGTTGATGGCTTTTAGTAATAACCCCGAAGAGTGAGGAATAGTTTGTCTTTCCCAAACTGAGCTGGTCACGTTGAAAATAAAGCTTATTGGCAGAAACACCGAGTAAGGAGGGGACTAAACACACCCCTTCCCAACGGTCATGTGAACTAGCTGTATGCCTGTTATGTCAGATTCGTCAAACTGGCTTCGTCTGACTGGCTTTAACTGCCGTTCGATTGCTGCGCTTCCTGAAATACTGCCGTTTGATTGCAAAGGGGAGGTACAATAGGGAAGGGAGGTTGATGTTGAATCTTGTAGTATACCAAGAAAGGGTATGAATCCCCTCTCAACCAAGGATGTTGAGGCGCAAGAAGAGGACCTTGATGTCGGTCTTTGTGTGATATTGAGAACCATGGGGATAGATGAAGAGAAAGATAAAGCACTCTAATTGGAAGAGCAGGGTAGAAGTCATTGCCATGATAGTATCAAGAGAGATGTTGCACGATCCACTTGGAGAGGGGAAGCCTCCATGCTAGTAGAAGAGCAGATCTCCTAGGAAGATGGAATCACAAAAGAAATGGTGGGCATTCCATGTCTCCAATTCAGGAAGACTAGTGCAAACTTGCATGATAGCCCGACACTAGAGTACAAAACCTTGCAAGTGAGATCATAGATTCTCCAAAATAGAGGTTAGTAGTGAGATGCTTCAAAGAAAAACAAAACAAAATAGTAAACCTAAATGAAAGATGTGCAATGAGTGTGTGTATATGAGTGAATGTAGCAGAATACTAAAGACCTAGAGGGACCATAGACTAACCTAGGGTGTGTGGAGGGACCTAGAGAAGAGCTAGCCTAAGGATATGGCTACCAATGCATATGGCCATCAACAGTTTGGTGCTAATGAAATGCATGACATTGTGGGGAAGTGTACCTAGGGTGGGGCGTAGGAGGAGACCTTGGAATGGATGCAAATAGTGCAATGGGTGAGGAGCCAGTAGACCAAATAGCTAATCCTTTAGGAGTAGTGAAAGATATGGGTTGTTGACGCAAATGGGGCAATAGCAGAAGGCAAAGCCCCACTTGATTGTCCAACAGGAGTGGAGACAAGTGCAATGGTTTGTTGTGGTTTTTGAGGTGGGAGACCTTGGGCCTTGGTATGACACTCCTCGTCCACATGGCCCAATCTTTGGCAATGCATGCAAAACCTAATTTTTTAAGGGAACTATTGCCAAATGGGTTTCGTTTCCTTGTTTTTGTTTGAGGAAGAGGTGTCACCCTTGTTTTGAGTTGCCTTCACATCTTGTGAGTTCGTGCCATCTCCCGTTTTCACTTGCGAAGAAGAGGCAAGTAGACCGCTCTCTGAATAAGAATATGGGAGGACTTCTAGTGGATTTAATCATCCAGCCTCACGTAACACAAGAACTGATAGTCGAACTCATAGAAGGATAGTAATCGGGGCAATGAGATGATGTATTGGATGAAGTGGAAGTACTTTTCAAGAAGCTTGCTAAAAAAGAATGTAATGTGATTGTTGTTTGACTTTGGTGGGGCAATAGTGAAACTCTCTAGGATTGCGTTTCTTTTTAAATAAAATGTTGAATTCATTAATTAGTTTGAGTTTTGTGGGTTTGTTTAACTAAGGCTAATGATTTTTTAGCTCAACACCCTGAGAAATACCCTAACACATAAACTCAAACATAATCATACAACAAAGCACAAATTGACAAAAGACAATTAGGGCTAGGGTTGTTGAGCGAAAAAATGCATTGCATGCTGGTTAGCCTCTTAAACAACCCTAAAATATGCTTATTTAATGAAAACCCTAAAATGGGGTGCGGTTCAAGAGAGTTTCTGTGAAACCTTGATTTGGGAGGGTCCATCCATATCTATAAATAGACAAGCTGCCCCATTCAATCTTCATCTCTTGTGCAGATTTTCAGCCATTAGTCTTTCTCCACGTGGTTGTCAGCCTTCGCGATTGCTACCATCACTCCTCTAGGTGCTCTAGCTTCTAGTGACTGCTTCTCCTAGTGCCATCTCTCGCCTAGTGTCACTCCCACTGTTGCATTTGACACTCCACAGTCATTGCGAGCCTCCAGAAGGTTTCCTACAGCTTGCGTTTGATCTCCATTAACTAGGTGATAGGTTCTCCTTCATCAGGCTGCATTTGCGGCTTCTGGCTGCTGCTTGACATCATCATCCCCTCTACTGCTTATGTTTGTAGCTTCTGCTTGCCACTTGCCTTCTCCAACATCATCCTTGCTATCACCGGCTTCACCAGCCTCCATTAGAATTTGGGTTTGATAGTTTTCCTCACTTTGACACTTTGACTAGTGATCACAGTACTTGGGATTTGTGTTTGGTGGATGTCACTCTTCAACACTATTGCTTTGCCCTTGGGCACTTTGTATACTTACATTTGTTTAGAATATTCATTCACTTTAGAGTTGTGTTCATTCTCTCTCCTTTTCTTTGTGTTTGTTTCTACGTTTGAGTTTTGAATTTTGCTTTTTAGAGTTTGAGTTTTGCACATTTGTGTTTGTATCGTTGTGTTTCTGTCATGGTCCTACACTTCTTGTTTCCTCAGTGCAAACCCTAGCAGCTACTCCACAGTTTTCTTCACATGGTATCAAAGTCGGTGCTCTTGTAAAGAGCATCTTGTGGATATAGTGGAGTGCTAGGTTTTATGCGAGGTATACAAACAACTTGTAACGAAATCACAATGTCTCAGTCACCTTCTTCTCGAGACCCCATGATGTCATACCAAGCTTCTCCATCACTGGAGGCCTTGAAGAGGGATTATGGACTCCATGACGAAGATGACATCCCACTGTCACCTTCATCTTTACCTTCTTTATTTTCTCTTGTTCCAGATTTTAGTCTCATGTCAGAGGAGTTTCAAGAGTACTTATACATCATGTATAGTCGAACTTACACCCCTCCTACTAGCTTTACTACTCCATCTAGACCAGTTGGTGAGGTTGGACACCACTTTGATCATGGAGGATATACGATGTTTGGGATGATTGGCAACCCATCTTCATCATCGTAGCCAAGCCCATTGTCAGGTTCCTACAATCCCTTTGAGTCATATGAATCAAAGCCCTCTCTTGTTTCTCCTTTTGGTATGTAGAATCGGGATGATTTTCTAAATGTAAACTCCAATAGCGGGGGCTCTCGAAGTAGACATCCTTTACCAGGTATATCTATATGTTCTGTTTCATTTGAGCATGTAAGCCACTCTTATCAAATCCCTCACATCCCACCCTCTTTTAGTCCCCACATTGATTTCCTCTTGGATTACTCTACATCTTTCACAATGGGATTTGGAACCTCCATTTCCACTTCTAGGACATCCTCATTCTTTGTTTCATAATTGCACTTTCCTACCACTTCATGTCACAATGCATTGTCATAAGGAATGTGACTCTTAAACAGTGTACCATTCACTTACCCTCAAGCCACTTTACACCATGGGGCTTTGCTATAGGGCGTGCCATCCTCCTTTAACATAGTTCCCTCCACTTTTTTGAAAGTGAGCACATTATTTTCCACTAGGACAACTGCGATGGGCATCCCTCTCACTACCCCAAGTCACACACATCCTTTAAGCTCTCAAACGCAGGGAGATTCATCCTTTACTTATGGTATGTCATCACATTTTCCATGGGTGATTCCTATGCAGGGATTTCCATCTTTTGCTCCACGTGTCTTGTCAAAATAATAGGTATGCTTTGATATCATGTCAAACTAAGCGACAGTGTAGAGAGATTGTAGGGTTTGTGACGAGTAACATAAAGTATGTATAGCAAGCATTGAGAGAGAAGAGAAACTCAAAAACACAAGAAGAACACGGTGATGATGCACTAGAACATGCTATGAGAAGAAAAGCTGATACAACGGAGCCGAAGCTTAGACGATAATTGCACTATCTTGTCTGAATCAAGTGGCATCACTTGTGGAAATTTGCACAGTGAAGGGAGCGAAACAGAGTCCTTTGGGAAGTGGGCTATTGAAGTAACCACTGGAAGGTGAAAGATAGCTGTTGAGGGAGCAAACCGCAATCCTCTAATGTCGTTGGAGATGAGCAAGACGAAATCACCAGTTGTAGCGAACCACAGTCCTTTGGTGCCAGGGAGTGACTTGGGCATCAAAATGCAAATCCTAGAGTGTCGAAATTGTCAAATGAAGGGAGATCAGCCGAGATGGTGATGCCAGATAGATAATGATGATGCTAGATGATAGAGGATCTTCCAGGATGCAAAACGCAAATATTTGGGGTGTGTTGGGCAATTGCCAGGTAGAGGATCTTCTAGGATGCAAAACGCAAATACCTAGGGTTGAGAAGGCAGGTGCCAGGTAGAGAATGAGAAGTTGCCAATTGTGTTGGACTGGTGCCAGGTGGAAGAAACTCCAAAATGCATAACTTGCTGATGGAATAGGGCGCCTAAAGCAAAAGAGGAAGGGTGAAGGCAGCCATGAGCCATGAATTGCAATGTCCTGCTGATTGGGCGTGTGTGCAATGGAAGGGGCTGGTGAGAGAAGGGAAGGGTGTTTGATGACGAAGGAAGAGGGGTGAAGAATGACTGAAGAGTAGCAAGAATGAATCAAGTGATTGTCTATTTATAGGCATAAGTTGCCTAGGGTGGTGCACCATTGCGCGAATGCTCATTGAAAAAGTGGCCAAAATGTGGATATCAGCCCATTTTTGGGGTTGTCAATGCGAAACCCTAAATGAAGTGTGTAAACTAAAGATGTGGTTTCTCAACATCCCCTCTTAGGCCCTAAAAGGGATGAAGAAAAACGAGCAAAGAGAGATACGAAGAAGAAGTAGAGGAGCCCGGAGATCCAGGAATTCCTCTTGAAAGGTAACTTGTAGTAAGGAGTGGGAGACATAATGAAATGTAGAACTTGACTCCACCTTGGGAGAGAAGCCACTAGCTCCATAACTCCATGTTGGAAGGAATTCGAAGGTCTCATCACCAAGTTGTGACTGAATCTCCAAGGCCTTGATCTAGGCCTTCTTGGAAGATCTTGGATATTAGTAGGAGAAATGACTGCTTGAAGATAGCCATGCCAAAAGAGTAAATGGTGGGTGACGAACTTCATGATGAGTAGGTGTCCCCATTGAGGATGGTAAGGGAGGGGTCCTCTGTGAAGCCAAAGAAGCCCCCTCTGAGGGCAAAGAGAGTACATCCCCCCCCAGAAGCCCCCTTTGTGAGAGATAGGGAATCTAAAAAGGGAATCTAAAAATTCATGGATAACGGACTCCGAATCATCTAATGATGAAGGAAGTGCCATTGGTTGTGTTGAAGAAGGTATTTGGTCCTAGAGGTGGCCTCTTGAACCTGAGTAGGCGAGGGTGGGAAAAGGGGAGGCTTATTCGGAGCTGAGGATGGGCAATAGTCACTGTCTCTTAGTGGAGTGGACTACGGAGCTGAAGTAATAGAAGGTGTCAAACAACCACTGTCTCGCAAAGGAGCAGACTATCGAGGGAATGGTATCCATCAATCACAGTCTCTCAGTGGAGCGGATTGTAGAACCGCAGCTTGTCGAGGTGGCATTCTTGAAACCCTAGAAGAAGTAGAAGCAACTTTCATAGCACATTACAACGGTTGCGAGGAGGCCAGGGTACCAGTCAATCCTTTTGTGGCGTGAAAGGACTTAGTGCACATTGGATGCGTCTTATTGCCTTGAGCATAAAAATTTGAAAGCTGGTGCAGAATAAACCTTGTGGCCCAAAAGGGAGAGGTGATGCAATGAGTGCCTGGGGGTAGACGCGTATGCTCCATTGGGATAGGGTGCAAAGGTCCATGTCGGCAAGCATCGGTGGGGGTTTTGGTGATACCAAAAGAGGAGCACCTAGTGGCATGTCCATCAACTTGTGGAGAAGTCACAACACCAGAGTGTCAACTTGTAAAAGGGTGGGGGGTTGGGAGAGGAAGAGTAGGATATCTTTGTCTCTTGGTGATGCAACAAAAATGAAGGGGAAAATTAGTAGATGATGCCGAATCTACAACTTGTCTTTGTCTTCTTTGATGAATAGGGTCTTTAGCTCTCTAAGCTTCTGCGCTTTGGTACCACGTCAAAATAACATGTATGCTTGGATACCATCTCAAAATAAGTGACAGTGCAAAGAGACAGTAGGGTTTGCGGGGAGTAACACAGAGTGTGTATGGCAAGCATTTTGAGAGAGAAGAGAAACTTAGAAACACAAGAAGAACACGATGATGATGCATTGAATCATGCTATGAGAAGAAAAGTTGATACAACGGAGCTGAAGCTCGGAAGATAATTGCATTGTTATGTTTGAATCATATGGTAGTACTTGTGGGAATCTGCACAGTGAAGATAACTGCACTGTTCTGTTTGAATCAGGTGGTAGCACTTGTGGAAATCTGCACAGTGAAGATAACTGCACTGTTCTGTTTGAAGCAGGTGGTAGCACTTGTGGGAATTTGCACAATGAAGGGAGTGAAACTCAATCCGGGCAGCCGACTATTGAAGGAATCATTGCAGAGTGTTGGAGCTGTTAAACGCAGGGAGAGCAGCCTAGATGTTGACGCCAAATGGATAATGATGATGCTAGATGATAGAGGATCTTCCAGGATGCAAAATGCAAATACATGGTATGTGTCAATCAGACGCTAGGGGTGAGAAGGCAGTTGCTAGGTGGAGAATGAGAAGTTGCCAGTTGTATAGGGCTAATGCCCCAGGTGGAAGAAGCTCCAAAACACAAATCTTGGTGATGGAATAGGGTGCCCGAAGTAGAAGAGGAAGACTGAAGGCAACCACAAGCCACGAACCGCAATGTCCTCTTGATGGCGCGTGAGGGTAGTGGAAGGAGATGATGAGAGAAGGGAAGGGTGTCTGATGGCGAAGGAAGAGGGGTGAAGAATGATTGAAGAGTGGCAAGAATAAATGAAGTGACTGCCTATTTATAGGCATAAGTTGTCCAGGGTGGTGCACCATTGTGTGGACTCCCACTGAAAAAGTGGCCAAAATGTGGGTGTCCACCCTATCCACCCTACCCTTATTACACACCTTATCCATCTCCTAGTATTATTGCTCATATTGCAATAACCAAGGATGCCTTCAAGGATAAGACTCGTGTTAACGGGCTGAATTTCACCACTTGGTTGAACTTCATGTAACAAGTGCTTGAATCGCAAGGACTTTGGGAGCTCGACGTTGGTCTAGAGCCTAGTGGGACCCTTGCTTAGCTCACCTTGATCACATCAGTTAGTGGAGAGCTCGCAATCCTACTGCCAATTTTGAGTTAATGTAGGGATTGCTTTGTGAGTTTCCCTCTTAGTTACAACATTTTCCCCTCACATTTGAGTGTTAAAAGTCATCTCATTGCCCGCTATGTGGCACAAGATTGCACTTGACATATCAGTCTCGGTTTTGAGCTTCAAGAGTTTTCCATTAAGGAAGGGGATAATTTGAAAGTCAAGTAGGCTCAATATTGGCAGTTGCTTGCGGAGTTTGCCACTACTAGCTCTCAAAGTCAGACGATGATTAGGTAATGTTCTTCTTGAACAAGTTGCCTAAAAAATACTTCCATTTTATCCAGCACATTATCTCACTAGCTAGATTGCCGGTCTTCTACAAGTTTGAGTGTTGATCCTTGCATTATGCAAGGCTGCATGACCAAGTTCACAAGAAATCCTGTACACATACTTATCTAGAGAGGGGACTGGTTGCATCTTCTTCGCAAGATAAAACCAACAGTGGTTAGAACTCACAAGATGCAAAAGCAAGCCAAACTAAGGGCGACTTCCCTTTTTCAAACATAGCCAAAGAAACAAAACTGAGTTGGCAACAACTCTCTAAGAAAAATAGGTTTTGCACACATTGTTAGAGATGAGGAGTGTTGTACCAAGCCCTAGGGTCTTACTCCTAAGGAACCTCAATAGACCATCGTGACAGCCTCCACTCCTAAATAGTCCAGTGGGGCTATGCTTCTTGTTGCTGCCCCATGTGCTCCTTCATCCCCCATAGCTATTGGATATGTGGCACACGGCAACCTCAACAACCATCCTTCTCTACTCTTGAAAGGTTGTCTGATTGGTCTACGAGTACCGATCCCATTGCACTTTATGCATCCACTTCATGCTCACCTCCATCTAGGACTATCTTCCCACTCAGTCAGGTGTTTCATTGGCAGAGCTCTGCTAGTGGGCATATGTGATGTGGTCACATCCTTACATATCTCCATCTTCGCACTCTTAGGTCTTTAGGCTATTGAGTCGGGTCCATAGGATTTTGTCCTTAGATTTTCATGCTTAAGTTTTCCGTTGCATTTACTTACACACTCATACGCATTTGCATCATTGCATTGTTCATTCATTTATATTTTCATTTCAGTTTTTTTTGGAGTATCTAAATATTGACCTCTGTGCTTGGAGATCTCTCTCTCTTTTGCAAGGTTTATTTTCAGTATAGGGATAACATGTAGGTTTTCATTAGTCCTTCTTGTGCTGGCAACTTGGGATGAGTGCTATTCCATTCATGGTTTCATTCTCCTAGGAGTTTTGCTCTTCTACTAGTAAGGAGGCTTCCTCTCCCGAGGTAGATTGTGCAACATCTCTCTTGATGCTATCATGGCGGTGATTTCTATCTTGTTCCTCTAGTTGGGATGCATCCTCACATCCTAGTTCTTGGTACCACATGAAGATTGACATTCGTCTCCTCTTCCTCCTTCGGCATTGCCATCCATGGTTGAGAGGGGGTTGCCTCCTTGGAATTCTACAAGTTTTGATACTTGTCTTCGACATTGGCTCCCCCCCTCCCCCTTCTCCTGTTGTATCTCCTTCTTTTGTGTTACATGATTTCATCATCTTTGTAAAGGGCACTTGGGCAAGTGAACAATCTCCCCACAAGGAACATTGTCCAAGTGGCACTTGTTGCATGAGCGTTTCATAACATGTAGCATACTCATTGTGTAGAGTACCACTAGACAGATTCTACATTGTTTCCGCCAGTGGCTTGTACACCACACCACCATTACATTATCACTCTTCCCTTGTCCTCATTGATACACTCGAGTGGATGGGTAGCTTGTCTGTTTTGTGTTGGGTTGGACTTAACCATCCCTTCTCATTCTTCCGTATGGTACAATTACTTAATCGACTGCAAACCATCTCTCAAATCACCTAATTAAACCCCCCCCCCTCCCAAAAAAAAAAAAGGAGGGTGTCCATTGTGGTTTCATCCACCTTTGTAGGATTTGCTAGGCCACTGGGCATTCGATGAGCACCCTTTGTTCGATGTTGTGTCCTCTTTGGGGTGACTACTTGGACTCCCTTGGTAAGGTAACCATCATCTTTGTAGTCTTGGTAGGCCACTGGGCAACCACTGTGTACCCTTTGTTCAATGCCACGGCTGGTTTGGGGTGTGACACCTTGGGCAAACTTGGGTTGGCTTTCCTTTCTAGCCTTGTTTTGGGCTTGAGAGAGGGTGTTGAGCTAAAGACTTTATTACATACTGATAAGCCTCTCAAACAACACTAAAATAGGCTTATTTAATGAAAACCCTAAAATGGGGTGTGATTCGAGAGAGTTTTTGTGAAACCCTAATTTGGGAGGGTCCATCCACATTTATAAATAGAGAGGTTGCTCCCATTTAGTCTTCATCTCTTGTGCAGATTTTCAGCCATCTATCTTTCTCCACGTGGCTCTCCGGCCTTTACGATTGCTGCCATCAGTCCTCCAGGTGCTCCAGCTTTTGGTGACTACTTCTCTTGTTGCTGTCTCCTACTTGATGTCACTGCCATTGGTGCGGTTGGCACTCCACAGTCATTGCTAGCCTCCAGAAGTATCCTGTAGCTTGTGTTTTATCTCCATCAATGAGGCGACAAGTTCTCATTCATCAAGTGGCTGCTCCACTGCTGCATTTGCAGTTTCTGGCTGCCGCTTGACATCATCACCCCCTCTATTGCTTGCATTTGCAACTTCTGGTTGCCGCTTGCCTCCTCCAACATCATCCATGTCGTCATTGACTTCTCCAACCTCCACTGGGATATGTGTTTGATAGTTTTCCTCACTTCAACACTTTGACTAGTGATCATGGTACTTGGGATCTGTGTTTGGTGGGAGTTACTCTCCGATGCTGTTGCTTTGTCCTTGGGCACTCTGTACACTCTTACATTCATTTACAATATTCATTCACTTCAGAGTTGTGTTTTTTCTTTCTCCTTTTGTCTGTGTTTGTTTTTGTGTTTGAGTTTTGCATGTCTATGTTTGTATTGTTGTGTTTCTATCACGGTTGTACACTCTTGTGTTTCCTTAGTACAAACCTTGGCAGCTACTCCACAATTTCTTTCACAAGGGTAACTCAAAGATAATGAACACAATGAGCAAGAAACTGAATGAATTTGAATAATACAATACTCATTTAGCAAACACACCATGTAGTGAAGGAAAATTGACCCTCAAACTCCCATGCCTCAAGGACTAGGGTAGAGAATATGAGCTAGAGTGTATTGTACTCCGATGGATTCCAAAATGCAGCAAGGCAATCTCCATAGGTGATTGGCAGCAGCAAATGCAAGAATGTGGAGCTAGATTAGTGACAAATGGGTATGCCAGTCATCCGAAACACCATATGTCCTCCTTGAAACCAATCGGTTTGGATGTAGTAGAAAAACTGGTAGGAGGGAGATAAGATGAGCCATACTTGTCCATGTGGAGAAATACCTAAACACAGAAACTCAAACACAATTGTACGACAATACACAAATTGATAAAAGAACAAAGTTAGGGTTCGGGTAACTCAGAGACCATGAACATATGAATAAGAAACTGAATGAATTCGAATAATATAATGCCCATGCAGCAAACACACTATATAGTGAAGGAAAACTGACCCTGAAACTTGTGTTTTGAGGACCGGGGCAGAGAGGGTGAGCTGGAGAGTGTGTTGTACTCTGACGGAAATGCAGCGAGGCAGCTTCCATAGGTGTTTGGCAGCAGCCAACACTGCAGTGTAGAGCTGGATCAGTGAGGGACAGATGGGCAAAGGAGAGAATCTGCAAACATAGCAAAATTGGTGATGACTTCTCAAGTAACCGACAGCCTGATCAGCAAACTGCAGATCTGAGATGATGTCGCAGTCAGGACAGCAGCCAGCTGATCAAAATGCATCCTTGGGAGATGTTGCCAGCAGTAGATGAAATGTTAGATGCAGCAAACACAGTCTCCAACTAATTGCCAGGCTGTAAATGCAGCCTCCAAGTGAAGGTGGACTGCAGGCGGCAGCAAAACGAGCTGAGGACAGCAAGAAAAAGGTTGCAAACAGGCAGCAGATGATGGTAGACAGCATGGAGCAGCTATGATTGAGATATCCTTCTTGAATGGGGTGTGGGCAGCAAAGCTATAGCATTTGCAATCTGCAAAACGAGATTGATTGAGTGGGAGGGCAATGAAACCAACCTTTCTTCTGTGGATGAGAGGTAATTCCGTGATTACAACTTAGTTACATCATCAGTAATATTTATTACAGGTGGCAAATGATGGTAGACAGCATGGAGCAGCTATGGTTGAGATATTCTTCTTGAATGGGGTGTGGGCAGCAAAGCTATAGCACTTGCAATATGCAAAATGAGATTGATTGAGTGGGAGGGCAATGAAACCAACCTTTCTTCTGTGGATGGGAGGTAATTCCTTGATTACAACTTACTTAGATTAGTAATATTTATTACAAAATTGAGAAATACAAAGTAACTTGCAATCTTGGACAATGGACACCTTGTTGGCCCTAAGAATGGTGTCCCTTTCGGTATTTCTTTAACTTAATTGAAAAAAAAGTTGATATACATGGGGATTCTCCCAATCCCTTTCGGTATTTCTTTAACTTAATTGAAAAAAAAGTTGATGTACATTGGGATTCTCCCAATCCCTTTCGGTATTCCAACTCCCTTTGCTGTCCAAAATGACCAGCAAGTTTTCAATCCGATTTGCCCCTCGACTCAAGTAGTCAATTGGCCTTCATTTGCTTTGATGGAGATGGAAAATGCCTCAAATTCATTGATTTGTTAGTCTCTCCACTTGAATTTTATTGAAAACGGCTTTAGCCTTACTGAATCTAAGTCTTGGAGTTTCCAAATTTTGGCACGCTTCTTCCTGAGGTTGTAACTAACCCTAATTTCTATTGCAAATTAGGGTTACAATAGAGAAATTTGAAATTTCTTACTCTCTGGCGATCTCAATACTGTAATCTTCGGAGTAAGGCTGTGGAAAGGTTGGGAGATGAGAGAGAATGCTGAGGAGAGAGAAGATTCAGACTTTCTTCTCGAAGAACTGAAGAAAATCAATCATTTATTGCTGTTGCCTTGTCTCAACAGCTTGTAGATACAAAGAACTGAAGAAAATCAGTCATTTATTGTTGTTGCCCTGTCTCAACAGCCTATAGATGCTGTCACCTCTTGTCAATTGGTCTTCTCTTGCCCTTGGTTGCCTTAGAAGGTCCTCCAATGGCTACAAAGCAGACCAATAGCATCTCCTCCCTCTCTCTTGCAGCAGCTGAATGTGCTAAAATGCCTCTCTCTAGCCTTGAAAGACGTTTTCTAGTCTTGCATAGGTATTTTTGACAAATGGCAGCCTTTTCAAATGGTTTTTCTAGCATTATTCATAATTAAATATTAATTTTCAGTCTTTAAATGCTGAAAATGAATCTAATAATTATTTCGGTGCAAAAAAAAAAAGATTGGTCAATAATTAAATTGGCTAGACAACTTCGATTCTCGAGTGTCTCTGAGCCATCTTTGACCATTAGATTGGCGTTAGGTACCATTAAACGCCACTTCTCTAGTGTCACCAACTGACACTTATGGCTAAATGAATGACCTAGGCTAACAACTGGCACTAGATACCACCAAGTACGTGTGCGGCATAACTTATAGTAACTTTTGCTTTTGACATCTTATGATTTCCTTGGGTTCCGGACTCGTAAATTTACTCTAATCCTAGGTACACCTCACATGTGCGACATTTACTTGAATTCTCATGTTAAGTGAGGTTTAAAAAATACATGTCCTCATGATAGGTAACTTGTCTATTTATAAAAGGTTTGGGGTCTTCCAAATTAGGGTTTACATGTGGAACATTGAAACTCTTGAGTATTGCGTTTCTTTTTGGTACCACATAAGACCAACATCAAGCTCCTTTCCATGCTACTACCCTTGATTTTGGTTGCCGCCACCCCCTACCTGTGTAAGGGGTTGCTTGACTAAGGGGCAAGGGTTTGGGTCTTTGATTTTGGTTTTGTGCCGCTTGCCTTAACACTTGTCAAAATAACAAGCTTTTTGACAATGTTGACAATACCTATTTTTTAAAGGTATATTTTGCCACTTGAGCTAGGGAGATGATTAGGAGGTTTTTTATGACTCACTAGCTTGGTTTTGTTTTTGTTTTCGATTTTGATTTAAAGTTTGATTTGTTTTTGCTTTTCCTTCCCTTGCTGTCCCTTTTGACAAGTGGCAGCGAGGGTCACTCTAAAGATGTAGAGCTATGAAACTGATTAAACAACGGAGTTCAACAAAGTAGTTGATACTCAAATTCATAGAAGGTGGGTATGGTAGGCTGTGAGATCACATGCTGTACAAAATGGAAGTATTTTCTCGGTAGCTTATTTAGAAACGGCGTGGCTTGGCCATCAGAGGACTTAGAAGCCCTTGTGATAGAAAACTCTGCAAGAAGTCGCCGATACTCAACTAAGTTGACCTTAAAGTGACCTCGGTTAGTGATTTTGAAATTTTCGAGTTCACGGTCAAGTGTGATATGAGGAGTCCTATCTTGAGCCGCCTAGCGGTTAGTCAAATGTGCCCATCGTTGGGATGCTAGATCAAAGTAGTATAGTTATGAGTGAGACTCAAGAAGACCTTGAGGCATTCCTAGCCTTCCATGAATGGACAACCTTGTATGGAATAAGTATGGGATCGGGCTAGGATTCCAAACCTTGTATGAAACTAGCTTTCCTTCTCGAATAGGGTGGTAAATAACCCAATTAAGAATTTAATCACCACAATTAACAAATTCACAAAACTGAAATGCACAATTTACCATACAATCTTGGACATTGGACAGCTAGGTGGCCCCAAAAATAGCGTCCCTTGTGGTATTTCTTTAACTTTTATTGCAAATGGATGGAGTACAAATGAGATCCTCCAACCTCCTCCGCTACTTTTAAGTGATCCTTGTTGTCAAAACTGACGCGCAAGCCTCCAAACCAATTTGCCCCTTGGTTTGCTTGGGGATTGGTCTTCATGCTATTCCTTGAAAGTCAAATCCAGTCGCAAATCTGATATTGGCTGGTTGGCTTCTTGAATCTCCTTGAAATTTCTCAATTTCAATTGCTGGAACCTCAATGCTGAGAACACATCTCGAGGCGTCTGTCAAAACCCTAATCTTTGCTGTAAATTAGGGTTAACAATAGAGATTGATTGAAATCTCTTTCTCTGATGGCTCAAATTGTTGGAAAATGTTGAGATAACTTGAGAGATGACTGGGGGATGAGAGGGAATGTTGTAGAGAGAGAAATTTCAGAGTTTCATTGTAAGAAAAGCTGAAAAGCTATTGTCGCCTTGCTCAAACAGCCATGGAACCTATCATCTACAGCTTAGGACCATCAGAAAGATTGCTGTTCCCTCCTGTATGCTGTCATCTGCACTAGAAGGACCTTGGGCTACTGTCATTTGCTCGTGGAGGGATCCAAACTGTTGCCACATGCTATAGGATTGATCCCTAGTGGCTGCAAATCACATAAGTAGTCTCTCCTTACTCTCTAACAACCTTCTTTTCTCTCACAATGACTGGAATAGACTTCCACCAGCCCCAACTGGGTAAGTTTTGCCAAGTGGTAGCCTCCTAATCCCATTTTTCAGCATTATCTAGCTTATTAAATTAATTTTTAGAATATTAATTTTGAAAATTAATTTAATAATTAATCTAGTGCTTAAAAAATTAATTCCATCAGCCAATAAGTAGATTGGCTAGGCCAATTTATCTTCAAAGTATCCCTGAGTAGTTATTAACTCTTAGACTAGCATTAATTAATTAATTTGCCTAGTCTCTAATGTCACCACCAATGACACTAGTAGCCAATAAATTGGTTAGGTCCAAATCTAACAGTGGGAACCATCTAGTACCTATTAGGCATAACCTATTACAACTTTTGCCTTCGACACCCATTGCATCCTCTGGGATTCGTCAAAACTTAACGGATATAAATACTTCACTCAGAGATTTAAGGGATTCTATTATACTTCATCTATATCGTGGATGACAGGTTTTTTCTAATTTTTGTAGTCGTGTCTGTTTGCAGTTCGTAGTGGCATATTTGCAACTTGTTTATTTTTTTATGTGATAACGGAGTTAACCCTTTGGGGTGGATAATTGACTTTATTTTACCTTTATTGTTTGTAGTTTTTTTGTATTTCCAAAGCTACTTTCCTAATTTCCAATCGGGAACATAATATCAAATTATCCTCTATCATGATGATAAAAAAAAAGGATATGCTAACGATATAAATAAAGCCTAAAATGGACCGCATATACGGGCAAAATATATGCGATCATGTGGATCAACATTCAATGAGTTTGACTACAGGTTTAGAAATTGGTCTGTTGCCATGAAATAACTGCCATGCACATCTCGTATGCTAAACAACCTTGCACATTCGATTAATAATTTAATTAAATGCTATCAACAAGATTAAAGCATCTCAAAATTTCATGTCCCCATGACAATACATAAGGTCCCATAGGTTTTGAGAGTCAAGTATATATCTCATCAAATTTGACCGTGGTGTAATTAGACCCATTGAAATGAGTCTTGTTAGAGAAAGCGTGCTTGGGTGAAGAGGAGGCATCTATGCAAAACCATGTGGGGAGTGATATGAAAAGGTGAAAGGTGTGAAGGGTAATGGTGATGTAGTGGAAGAACTGGGTGGAATAGGTGAGTTTGTAAATTGAGATATTACATTGAATTGATTTTGATTAGATGAATGAAATTGGAATGAAGGTGAAAATGATGAATGCAAAGGTGATGCAGAAAATTCATTTTGACTATTAGAAGCATAATGAAAAGAAGGAAGAGGCAAAGAAGAGTACGTAACTTTTTCTTATTATCACCTCTTCTTGTATTCACATAGATGAGTGGGTCATCTATGGTGGATTTACCATGTTCTACATATGGAACTCTTGCTTCAATTTGGCCTTTACTAGCATGCTGTAAAGGCACTAAAGAAGGAGAAATAGATGAAGGAACAAAAGTAGAAACTTGTGTACCTTGTGCCGAGGTAGGAGAAATAGGCTGAAAGTATGGAATGTACTCCAAATCTCTCTCCAAGAACGGGGCACATTCCTAATGGATGTCTCGACGGCCTTGCAACATCATCAAACTTATGTACTACATCTTGTGAGACAGAATCAAATATACCTTCTTCTTGCAACTTTTGTTTCAAGGCTTGTCGATGTAACCCTTGAGATTTCTTGGCTCTATGAGCCAAGATCAGCTGTAGCTCTTGATTGGTGATATCACTAATGAAATCAGAAGGATCATTCGCCATGTCGAAACCTTGTGGAGTTGGTAGTGGATGCCACACTTGCTCAGTTCTCAGCACAAGCTCTTTTGGGGATTGAGTGTTGACGTGTTCGAAGTCATTTGACTTAGTGTGGTTCCTGGCTTTTGCGAAGAGCTTTCAGATCAAGGTCTAGGTTTCTGTAGAGAGAACCTAGCTTTGATATCATGTGAAGAAATACCCTAACACAGAAACTCAAATACAATGGTACGGCAAAGCACAAACTGATAAAATATCAGAAATAGGATTAGGATAACTCAGAGACAATGAATACAATGAATAAGAAATTGAATGAATTTGAATAATACAATGCTCGTGGAACAAACACATTATGCAGTGAAGGAAAACTAACCCCCAAATTCTCGTGTCTTGGGGATGTGGTCAAAAAGTATGAGTTGGAAAGTGTGTCGTACTCCAAATTCTCGTGTCTTGGGGATGTGGTCAAAGAGTATGAGTTGGAAAGTGTGTCGTACTCCAAGGGATCCCGAAATGCAGCAAGTCAGCCCCCATAGGTGTCTAGTAGCAGCAAATGCAGCAATGTAGAGCTGGATTAGTGACAAATGGGCAAAGGAGAGAAAATCTGCAAACACAGCAAGCTGGTGATGATGTCGCAGGCTGGCAGCAGCTTGATCAGCAAAATGCAGATCTGAGATGACGTAGCAGTCAGGACAGCAGCCAGTGATCAAAACGCAGCCTTGGGAGATGTCGCCAGCAGTAGACAAAGTGTCAGATGCAGCAAATGCAGTCTCCAGCCGTTTGCCAGGCTGTAAAGGCAGCTCCTAGGTGAAGGTGGACAGCATTTGGCAGTAGAATGAGGAGAGGACAGCAAGGAGAAGGCTGCAAACGGCGAGAGATGATGGTAGACAATTTGAGCCAGCTTTGGCTGAGATGTCCTTCGTGATTGGGGTGTAGGCAGCAAAGCTATAGCACATGCAATTTGCAAAAATGAGATTGATCGAGTGGCAAGGCAGCTTGTCTATTTATAGAAGGTTTGGGGCTTCCACGTTAGGGTTTGCATGTGGGACATTGAAACTCTCTAGGACCGCATTTCTTTTAAATAAAAGGTTAATGTCATTAAATAATTTGAGTTTTTGTTTAATTAAGGCTAAGGAATTTTCAGCTCAACATCCTGAACACCTACAATCTTTGGGATCTTGTTCAGTCCCTATACCTTGACCTACTATGGATTCCCGTGTTGGGGTGACCTCGGACTTGACAGCTTTATGGGATTGGCTAAATGCCAAAGCCCGCTCTTTTCTCTTTTTGAGTTGTGCAGGTTCTATGCTCGTGCATGTATGATGTATCTATACTACCGTAGAGGTTTGAAAGAGTTTAGCGACTCTCCACTAGATGGAGACATTTGGGCATCACTTATCTCTTGAGTTGAGGCTACAAAAACTCTTTCTTGCATAGATTCCTCTCCTCTATGATGAGGGATCACATTCACAAGATGGAGGAGATTCGAGATGAGCTTCTATCTCTTGGTAAGGATTTTTTTCAAAGGACCTAGCTACGATACTTCTCTCACATCTTCGGTCACTGATCTATGATGTATTCTACACCAGTCTTCTCACCTCTTGTATACAGGAGACTCTCACTTGGGAGGTGCTAATTCCGTTGGTGTGCTTGAGCAGGATGCGCATCACAAGGTGATAGATTTTGGGGGAGCCCATGCACATAGCCATGCTTTTGCGGCATTATCTATAGGTATAGGACATGCCAAGTAGAATAAGGGGAAAAGGAAGAAGTTGGAGTCCTCTTCAAACTTTGGTATAAATTTTGAGGGGAAGCACAAAGGATATCCCAAGTATCCTCATTGTGGGAAGACCTTGCATCTCAAAAAGTGTTGGAAGAAATGCCCTCACCTTTATCCAGGAGCGAACAAAAGATCTACATCAGAGCCTTTGTCTACCTTTTCTTCATCATCAGCTATGACCATCGAGTTTGTGTTTCTTTACATTCATTAGATGGAGGAGCCTTCTTTAACCTTCTTATTGTTTGAGTGGTCTTGGCTCATCGACAACGGTGTATCAAGCCATCATCCCTTGCCACTTGGCCCTTGGTCCTTGTTGTTTCTGTCTAGGTTATGGTGCCTTTGATAGCTCCTTGCTATTGTCTCACAGTTGAGTTAGAGGCTTGGCTTATCCCTCCCTAACTAGGGTTTTCAAGAGTGATCCGTTTGAGGGATCTCCATTTTCATCGCCCTTTGGTGGCCTTCCTTTTAATCGGGCTTTCATCAATAGAGGAGGTCTCGCTCCTTAGTCAGCATTCTTCATTGTTGGGCTTTATCGGCATTGGCACTCTTCTTGCCACCCTTCGATCTGTATCTCCTTTGGCCTTTAGCCACATCCAAGATTTGAGGGGGGTTGTTAGTAGACATGTGTCTTGTATCATCATCTCCTATATGTGAGCCTTAGTCTGAGTTAGACAAGGAGATTGGAAGCTTTGACATTGTCTTTGTCTATCATTTTATGTGCTTTAGGCACTTTAGATTGAGGGTACATAAGTGCGTTTCTTTTTGGGCATTGTAGTCTATCTTGGGCACCCACGTTATGGACTTGGCCACTTTATTACTAGTGCAGCTCTAGTTTGCCTAATTATAGGCAATCTACCCTCTCTCTCTCTCTCTCTCTCATTATCCATCATTGATCCTTTGTGATCAGTCAGTCCTTCTCATTCTCTACCCCTTGCTACTGTTTGGGACCGACACTGATGCGTAACGTTGCATGTTGGGGGTGACTATTGCGTATCCATCAGCCATTGTAGTTAGATTGTTCCTTCTCCACCTGTGTTCTTTTTCTATCTCCTCTCCATGTTCACTTTTCTTTTTGTTGCGCACACTCACAAATTAACCATTGGTAGACTAAATCTAGCTCCAAATCTGATCAGGATGGGTTGATCTCTTGGAAACAATGAAAGTGCACAATTTCTAGCTAGTGTTCCAAGTAATAAGTCTTTAATCTTTGAGCACGGGATCCGAGGTAGTTGCCAAATCCTAATTACTACTGTGAATTAGGGTTTACAGCTATAAACACTCCTGCTATCCACTAAATATGACTGATTTTTGCTACAAACGGCTTAAGTTTTTCGAGATACTTCGAGAATGAGGTAGAACGGCTTAGGTTTCATTGCCAGAAACTCATCAAAACAGCTGTTACCTTGATCATAAGGTGCCTTTGATACTGTTGCTTGTTGCTTGGGAGCCCAACAATGGCTATCTGTAATATTCTTGCCATAACACTTTATATCAAGAAACAAAATCGAGCTTGAGACGTTTTAAAAATTACTCGTTGAGCTATCACATAAGTGACATCATGTAATTTTCTTAATATTGAGTCTTGTATTAAATCGACTCCGCAATCCGACATGAGAAGACACCTCAATGTTCCCAGCCAACAAAAAGCAAAGACGCCTCGTAAATAATATTACGATGGCTTGATCATAATTTTTCGTGCATTATATTTGATTTAGCATTCGTGACTCCATTTAATGCATCAAAGATCGTATTGATTTCGTAACCGCAAATACAAATTGTAAAAGCCTTAATCGGTAGACAAATAATGTGCAAGAATGAGTATGATATTGAGTAAGTTAAGTGTCAAAGAGTATGATATGACTTTATAAACTAGATAAGTCATGAGGTAACTTGGCCAAAGACCACCAGATGAAGTCGGTTTGAAGAAAAAAAGACGTTTTTGAAAAAATAAGTCAAAATCATGACATTTTTTACGTCACGAGGGAGAGATATCATAAAATAATCATCCTCATATCACCATCCAATAGGTAGATAATCAAAGTGCATTTTTTATAAAGCTCACTTGGCTCTTGACAAGTAGCCAAAAGAATGAGTTGATTGCATGTTTTCCCTCATGCCTATAAATATACCCCCTCTCCTTCACAAAGAAAGCAAGAAGGAAGACCTCTTAATGATGGAAAATTTTCTCTACTTCTCTTATCCATTGAAGCTTTGAGCTTGAAAGAGTAAAATATCCCCCTTCTATCTCATTTCCATTCTCTCTACCCCTTGTTACGCCTTCGTTCCATACAGCCATATCGCCAAGCGAAACGTTGGTGAAATTTTTCTAGACGACCATCAACTCTCCTTGAACTACCACGTCAATTTCGCTTGACATCCATGGTTTTGCGAGGTCGCAGAAATTCAAAAAGCCCATTTGAAGCAAGGGAAGCAAATAACGTGGCCAATGGAAAAAATGATGTAGTAGGAATTGATGAAACCTCCGTTATAGCAAACTTGAGAGAGGTAACATTTTGTCAATTTGGAAAAAATTAATGTTTTATAAGCTTATTACTATATTTGGTTTTAAATGATTATAAACGCATTCTAAAGAAAATGCATATGAACTGTCGCTTAGGAAAATAGCCTAAGTAATATAATAATTAACTATTCAGTGAAAAGACTCTTTTGCTTGGAAAAGGATTATATGCTTGTCATTAAGACAATATCTTAATTATGGTTTATTTTGTGATATTTATTGCTATTTCATTAATGACGCATATGATCATAATAACAAAAAAAAGGTGGAGGGTGTTAGGGAAGGAAATATTTTATGAATTTTCCTTGAAAGTGGCTATATCTATTTCATTTTGCTAATAATAAACATGTGCATATAAGTTTTATAATAATTTATAGAAAATCATTTAGGTAATATCATGAAATAATCAATGCATTAAATCAACAGAAAGTTGTATAGGAATATATATATTAGACGTGCATAAATTAGATGCGTAGTAATATAATTCGATTTTTGAAAGATGAAAGAAAAATTACACTTATGATTTTTGCATTACCTAGAATAAAGTAAAAAAAAGAACAATCAGTATTGCACTTAGGATATAGCTAAATGAAAATTGATCTTTCTAGATAACGTTGAAAGTTCGGTAAATGGTCGGACATCGTCGATTAAACCATAGAATATGAGTAGAACAAAATAAAAATTAATTTCTTGTTGAAATCATACGTAATGTTAATATTAATGATTATATCAGCGAGAGCGTCAATATCATGAGTTGATCCATGTATGAATCAGTGAGAAAACCTAGCCTAAAATATCGAGAATGTTGAAGCAAAAACAACTATGAAATACTCAACAACCCTGGAACTATTAGTATCAGGAAATTGAATAAATATTGGAAGTTTGTAGGACTTGTTGGACATTGATAAGAATTTGTCAATACAAATTCTAAAGTCTAAACAGACTTGGAAAAGCATTTGAAATTCTGCTAAGTGTGGGTTAGGGCAGGGCAGCGCATGAATTGCTTGCCATAGGTATAAATGCCCATATTATCTTTTAGGGCGGAAATACCAAATTTTTCATATGGATAAAATAGATTTCAGATTTGCGAAATAACTTGCGGATCCTGAAAAAAGAGTTGTAAGTAGGAAGTGAAACCCTAAGAATAAGGTGGGATCTTAAAAGAGAAACCGTAGATTTGGATGGGATTGCTTCCTATGTTAAAAACACTTGCTGCTGTTTCTTTTTTATTCATGTATGCATTGATGGTTGCACATGAAAGATTGATTGTGCTTGTAGTAGTTAAGATCTGATTGTAAATATATAATCAGGATAATAAGAGGAAAGATTGGACTATGCCTTTTCCACGGCTAGATGCGGAACCTTACTCCAAGGGGGATTGTTTTGTACCGCTGCAAGGAGCTTTGGACTGGTCCCGATGGTGAGAGGTCGCTCGATGAGGAATCCATTAGGCAGGAGGACGAGAGTGTCAGGGGGGCTCTGGTCGTAAATCTCTTGATCGCTCTTAGGAACTGCTTGACCCTCACACGAATCAGGATGGGATCCTGGAGTCCCCGATACTAGTGAAGGGATGGAAATCTTGGAGGGTTTCTTTTCTTCTGCACAGACAGAAGGGATTTTCCGGTGAATGGAGGTTTATCTTCTGCGTAGGTAGAAGGGGAAAAGCATTGTAAATAACTTTGCGTAATATGTTTTGCCAAAAGACTATTTTCTCTGTCTTTGTATTGTGTCCTAAAAATTATGCGAAGGAACATGTGATAACGGGTTAATTAACAAAGTTGCTTTCATATGTCATAACCTAATGTGATAGGTAATTAGAAAACTAAGGAAAACCATTTGTGGGAAGCGGGTGGGCGAGATCCTTGATGGATCCGTCCTACGGATGGATGGTCCCGGTAAGCTGGGAGCTTCTCTTAAGAGATTGAACGAAATGTTAATTAGGAAAAATCAGGTAGAGTCGAGCGTTGACTTACCTAGGGTTAGGTCTTAAAACCTTGATCAGAAATTATCTTAGGGGAAAGGTGCAGTGGCTATGCCAGAACTCCGTTAAGGTTCCTTGAATCCTAACCAGTTGTTGGAAAAAAGCGTTGCACTCCATGAACCAAGGGTAACTACGATTGCTCCAGTCGGACAATAAGCCCTTGTGGGTCACCTCTGATGGAGCTAGCTGATGCATCGAGACCTCACTTGTCAAATTAGGACCCCAAGCTTGTAGGTTGATCCTCGTGGGGATGGCCAATACCTTCCATTACGGGGTGGACTTTGGGAAACCTAGACGATAGACCCTGTGCATTCTCAGGAGTGTCAGGCGAAGCTGTCTAGGATAGTTTCCTGATGGACCACTAAAACATGTTACCGGGGAATTGTTAGGTAGGCATGTGACGCGATCACTTGCCTAGATGCTATCTCTTGCTGCCAAGCAACCTCTATAGCTTGTCATGTGCTGCTCTAGGTCTCTTTGGTTAGGTCATTAGCTGGTGCAGGGAGTCTTAGCTAGTCAGAAATGGCTTGAAATGCCTTGGTACAGTAGTGTCAACCTCTCGTTCCTTTCTCTTAGCCTCCACCAAGCTGAAATGAGCTCTCTCCAGCCTCTAACCATATTTTCCCCACTTGCACGAGAAAGTTTTGCCAAGTGGTAACCTTTTTGATCCATTTTCAGCAATTTTCAGCCATTTAATTAGTTTTCAAAATTAATTAATTCTGAAAATTAATTCAGCTCTTTGTCCTTTCCAAGAAAATTAATTGTGCCCACACAATTAAATTGGCTAGGCCATTTTGATCCCCAAGTGGTCCTGTGAATTATTTAATCCTTGCTTCGGCATTAATTAGGTAATTAATGCCTAGTTCTTGGTGTCACCATTAACATTTACCGGTCAAATAAATGTCCTAGGTCCAAACTAACACTAGGTACCACCTAGTACTTGTCAAGTACAACTTGTTTACAACTTTTGTCTTTCGCTTCCACTGACTTCTTAGGGTACTTAGTTCATCATTGTGAAATTGTGCACCTAACATTCTTGTACATAACCTAATCAAATGGTAAGTAAAGCATCAAAATTTCATGTCCTCGTGACACTTGTAAAATGCAAGAACACAGCACATCCTTATTCATCATGTCCAAGGATGTGACAATACTACAGGCAACTTGCTAGAAGGCAAAACATAGCAGCCACTTTGCTTATTGCACACATCCATTCTATCTAGAGTCTTCTATGCAAGTATGAGAATTAGTGAAAGAATACCTATTTAGTAAGGGGTGTCTAACCCACACCGTACAATGATTCCTTAAAGAATGAGGACAAAGAAGAAAAGGGTGAGCACAAGCTCCATCCTAGGTAGGTGCACCCATACATAAACTACACCTAAGGGTCCTCAAGTTAGATGTGCCTAATGGCTTTGGTTGGATGGCTTCATTTGTAACCCCCAAGCCCACTTTTTCCTTACAACAAAACCTCAAGGTAGATCGAAGGCAGGACAAACCAGGCTCATCGGATGACTTGTCACCCTAGCAATTGCATTGCACAATAAAACATTACACCAACTAGGTCCTCAAGTGTGAGACAACATTTAAGGCTTTCTTGGAATTCAAACTAGGCACGGAGGTAGATCTAGTTTTATATGGCTGATCTGGTTGATAGGATTAGCTTAATTGGATGAGCTTCAGTTTGTGTGTTCTTAGGATTAGATGAGACTTCTGTATGGGATAGTTGTTGGTGGTTTTCATTGGTTGTTGTGGAAGAAACAACGTCGTTTGGGGGTTATCCCTTGCTCCCATTTTTTGTTTGAGATAGCAAACTGTACAAGGAGTTGGAAGTCATGAGGTAACTTAGAGGCATAGGGAGTGCTTTGTGGCTCTTCCCGCAGCTCACAACTTTGTCGGCTGTTTTTGTGCTGAAGTTGTGAGCTTGGGTTTGTGGTTGACATGTTTGATGAGTACTCCTCTTGAATGTCTACTGCATCTGAAACACAGTTTGAGTGAATGGAACAGGCTGTCACATGAAAACACAGGTGCTGCGGATGTAAACGAGTGCTGGGGGGAGCCTTAATGGGTGCTGATTGGCCTATTAACCACAAAAAGGCAGGGCATCCTGGGGCAGACAGTGTGCTGGATGACCTTGTACAGCCGGCTGCACTTAAAGCAGCAAAATTTGAAGGAAGGTGTACTAGAACTGCTGCCTTTGGATTAAAAAGGAAATCTATTCTGTGTGTGTGCTGAAGTGGGTAGTCTGAAGCATCAAATTTGCATTTGGATTAGTAGGATCCTGTGTTTTGATGGGGAAAGGCAAGAGAGCAGCACATGCAGCAGGTCCTGCGTTTGGCAGCTCCAAGATCTGTGTCGTTTGAATGGGCAGCAGCCAATGTTGCTTGGAACCATTGTGGATGATGACGTGGTAGGCTGAAGATGAGCCCTGACAAAAGCAGTAGTCGTTGAGAGCTGAAGTGGATGTGGAGAGCTGGCGATAATGGTGTTGAAGAGTAGTGATGGAGGATGAGAGTGGCTTGTCCCCTTGGTCCCTTTTAGTTTTTAGTTTTTTTTTTTTTGGGGGGGGGGGGGCATTTGTCCTACCCAAACTCAATCTGGACAAAGTCAGCCCTTTTTGGGGCTGTTTTTAGCAAAATCTGACTGATAAATTTGTCATTACATTGTAACAAGTTTTGGCTAATTTAGCATTGCTTAATATGTCAAGTATGCACTAGTTTCAACTTAAGAGGACCAAGCATGCACTAGTATTCCACTTGCATCTTCCATAATGTATAGGAAAATATTAAGACACCAAAAAGATGTGGTTAACAGGAATTATCAGCTTAAAGGAGGAAGAAACAAGATGGTCTAGGTTATACATTTTTGTGCAAGAAAGATAGTAGAAGGCTGGTATGATTTTGTTCGAAGATATTCGAAGAATAACTAGGAATTGTCTGAATGTGTTTCTGGACGATTGTTTTGGAACTGTGCAAATGTGTTGTAAACTTGAGGTTTGTGCTGAAGGTGAAGCAAGAGGTGATAAGCTGGTCACCAAGAATCATAGTGTTCCGAAACTTTTTAAGCCCAGAGGTAAACTTCCTATGGTTAGAACTTAAATTATATATTGGAAGCTTTAACTGTGCTCTCAGTTGGCTTGTCTATGTTGATCTTTTCGGCCTTGTGCAAACACTTTCGAGGTTTTTTAACTTTTCTGAGCATTTTCATCTTTGACTGTCTGTCTCAACATCCAATCTTGAAGGAATGCGACTACCTTATTGCAATTGCTCGACCAAGATTAGGCAAGTCAACTGTGGTCGATGTAAACACAGGCAAGGCATGTTAGTCTTCTCAGAGTTCATTTCTTTTGGCTTGGTAAACTTGTTTCGAACGTCTCCGGTGAAACTGAGGATTGGAGTTCTTTCATCATTTCATTTCTTTAATTGTTCACAGACATGCTTTGAGTTGTGTTTTGTTCAAGGAAGCACTTTGAATGTTTACTCAAGTAACTCTTGAGGAATTTGTCATTATGCTGTTGTTTACAAAGAGCCTGAGTACAAACAGTTTTTTATAGTGGCTAAGACTCAAATTTGACTTTGAATATGTTTTTGTCACTCTCCTCGTCAAGAAAATTTTCATACTTCCAAATGAGGTTAATTAAGATTCATTATTATTCAGAAAATATCAAGGTGACGTCTGGGAGGAACTAGCAAATTTTTTCTATGGTGAAGCCACAGCATTGACGTTGACAAGTTAGCCTCTCCAGAAGTTGCCTCTCCTGTTTATAGGCTGTATTTTGAATCACCGCATGCTGGCACAGCTGTGTCATTTCTCTGTGACTGGAAGTTTTCAATTGCTCATCTTGCAGTTTACCAAATTCAAGCTGCTGCAACTATATAATTGTCGAAACAGCTTTTTAGGAAGGGAATATTTATCATTGTCAAGGTCTTAGGAGCTTCAAAGTTTTGGGCCTTTAGATATCTGCAGGCAAACGAATTCATTTCTGATCTATGTAGAGTTGGTCTCAGATATTTTCAGGCATTGAAAGTAAAGTGAATGAGAATTACACTATTCGAAATGCTGATGACTCTGCATGGGGACTCAGGTGTAAGCCAAGCCATTTAATATGTTCATGATTCTGTGGGGATTTGAGTGTAAGGTACACCTACAGCACACCCTTATGGCACACTTCTACACAATCTCAGATATGGACAAGATGCTGGATGTTCTAGTTTTTAGTGTATATTCTCATGCATAGAATGTTAAGTGAATGAGAATTATACCCTTCAAAATGCTGATGATCCTGCATGGGACTCAGGTGTAAGCCATTTAAAATGTCAATGACCATGTATGTATAAGGTACACCTGCACCACAACTCTTATGACACACTTTTAAATGGCAGATAGAATGCCAAAAAACCATGGTTGAAAGACCAGAAACTCCAATAATCTCTTTCTTATTGTTGTTGTGTTTGAAAATGACCTTCACTAAGGTCAATTATCTTCATGAAAAGCAGAAATGGTTAGAATGTTGATGTTTGCAGTAAGTATTGAGTGCTTGATGCATTTGAAGTCTGATGACATCTGTGGGGATCCAATTGCAAGGTATACATGCAGCATAATATGCAGAACTTTATATGCATTGAACAGAATGCCAGCAGAACATGGATGCCTGCAATATCATCTAAATAACTGCTGTCTTTTGCTATAGTGTTTGGAAAGGATCACTATTGCTGCAGGTAAATCTGTCACAGTACATATTCTGCACATACATATGTAAAACATGGTATTGCAGGGCATGTGCAGGAGTCTTCCCAAGCTTTTTACAGTTGTTACAGATATGCTAACATCTTTGTCCTCTTGGAGATTTTAGTTTCTTTATATTATCATGTAAGCAGATGGCTTGATCATTCTAATGGCTATACATTGAATCTTATAGACATGACAGATCCGGATCTGTCTCATTATCACTTGGTCATACTAGTGTGACAAACCCTGTAAGATTGTGTTGACCATTACACTAGGTTAGAGACTGAGCACACACTAGACGGAGGTCTCACCCTTTTTGAAGAAAATTTTTGTTCGTTGCTGCCCTAACATTGAATTCCATTTCCCCTTGTTGATCATCATCGGTTAGTTGCTGCTAGGGCAGATGCACTCAGGTATGGCTCATGGAATGCATAATCCGATGTATGGCGGCATCGATATGATGCCTGGTGTGCAAAATCACTCATATGGGCAAGCATTGGTACCCTGTCGTGCTTTTGGGGCTCAAGGAATAAGTGCTGGTCATGCAAATGCTCTGTTTAATGCTGGCTATCATGGAAATACAGCAAACGCACCCTTTTTACAGCAGCTAGTGTATGACAATTTGATCCCCATAGGTCCAACAAAGGACTATGATGAGGGAAACTTCACCGAATCCTCTAAGATTCGAAAGGCAGTCACTTTCTTGAAGGGAAATGCATTGCAGTGGTGGTCCACGCTGTTGATGCAAGGTAGAGCACCATCAACATGGGTACAATTCAAGCAAATGTTTGCATCAAATTGGTTGACTAGTACCTTTGAGGTGGACATCATGACAGCTTGGAACAAGCTTGATGCAAAGGAGTGCAAGAATTTAGAGCAATCCAATAATAAGTTTTGGGATGCATTGTTGCCCGTCACTTCTTATCGGTCAGTTCCCCTTCATGAGCAGGTGGAGAAGTATGTATGTGGTTTGCCTAAAGGAATCAGGGATTTTTGCATTAAATCCACTGTTTTCAAGCATGACTCAGCTTATAGAAACTGCTACTACAGCTGATACATTGCTGTGTGGAAAAGATGCCAGCTTTCAAGACCATGATGAGTCAAATGTCAAGGAAATGAAGGCTGAGAAAAATGGCAGATCTGAAAATCAGGCTGAAAAGAGGCAAAAATAGCAGCAAAGACCTTCGAAAAGTGTGGCAGAGCATAGAGAATTGAGGCTGCTAATAAATGTTACATATGTGAACATGAGGGACACATTGCTAGGAACTGTCCTAATCAACAACAAGCTGATAACGATGATAGCACATGAGAGAATCAGTGATGTATGGAATATCACATTGGGTTGCATGTGATGAAAGATCGGACATGCATTGTGTGTTAGCAAGTGAAGCATGGTAGGCAAAAGATGCCGCAATTTATTACAGCTTATGTAAGGATAAAGTATGGGTTTCAGAGAACTTAAGGAACGTAAAAGGGAGCAGCTGATCACCATGGATGTGTGTTATATTTCTTAAAGGGTGATTATGTATTGTTGCGTTTTAAAAAGTCAAGGTTGAAAAAGATGAAAGGGCAAACGAGAATGTATTTGCAGTTCAGAATGAGAAACTATGGACCTTTCCAGGTGTTAGAGAGGATCATCGATGTGTTAGAGAGGATCATCGATGTGGTATATCGGCTGAAATTGCCTCTACACTAGTAGATACACTATGCCTTTCATGTGAGCTTGTTGAGGCCTTTTTATGGTGATGTGTCTAAGGATGTATTTGCTGAAATTCAGTCCAATGTAGAGGAGCTGAATAAGATATTGATATCTGATCAGATTTTGGCACATAAAGAGAAAAAATCAAAGGTAAAGCTTCCATAAGCTATTGGGTGAAGTTTCATAACTGTTCACCAATGGATGCTAAATGGATGGAAGAGGATGACTTGGCATATCATCCTCAGTTGTTGCAGCTTTACCTTGATGTCTTTCAGTTAGAGCCGACTTTGGATCGGGCTCTTTTAGGTTCAGCAAGGCAAGGGTCCAGAGTACCACCTGATACTCAAGGGGGAGATAGCACTTCCACTCCTCCAGGAATGGATTGCTCTTGTATATAGTGGATCTTGGATGTATTCATCATGCATCCAAGGTACTGTGCTGACAGTATGTCTGCCATGAGGTCACTATTCAGTGTACTAGTCACTGTGGTATGTATGCAGATGGGTATGGTTTTCACTGCAGCTCTGAAACTGTACAATTGCATCAAGTTATGATCATGAGAGATTGATAACCGAGTGCCGAGTGCTAGTTTTCAGTATATGATCATTAGTTTCAGTGGTATTCAGCTGGTTCTATGGACAACAGCATGTGTATTGAATGCCATTGACAATTCATCCATGGTTTCGGCTCGGTTTATACTTTACTATGGTTGTGTAGTCAGCACTGTTGAGAAACAAGAGTTTGGGATGCATTCGATGAGTTTCTAGCAATGGTTCTGGACTATTGTTGAGCTTTATGCTATGTTTATGCTGGCTGAAAATTTTCAGCAAATGGTGGGCATATGAAATAGTTAGCTAGCAGTGGCCAATGTTGTGTTGACTATGATGCCTTGTGGAAATTCCAGTGCAGTATTGTTTACTTTGACACATAAGAATGCAATCGAGGACGATTGCAAGGATTTCAAGGGGGTGGTCTGTCACGAGGACGTAAAAATTTGATGCTTTGCTTATGCTTAATTGACATTTGATTAAAAAATTAATCAAATGTGCAATTAAAAGATGCACATGTGTTGTACATATGAGGTGCAAGCTACTTTTTCAGAGTTGAAGGCCGAAGGACCGTGTTAAAAAGATGGGTGTCAAAGGCAAAAGTGGTAACAAGTTATACTTGTTAGATTCTAGGTGAATTTTGATGTCAGTTTGCCCCTAGGACCATTAATTGGCCATTAACTGTCAGTGGTGACACTAGGGACTAGGCATTAATTAATGGATTAATGCTTGTCCAAGGGTCAATCAATGCATGGGACCATTTTGGGTTGCAAATGGCCTAGCCAATTAATTTTTGGATGGGCAAGGTCAATTTTCTGGGCATGGGTTGAATTAATTAATTCTGAAAATTAATTAAATGGCTGGAAATTGCTGAAAATGGATTAAGAAAGCTGCCACTTGGCAAAAATTTTCCATACAAATGGGGGAAAGGCTAAATAGGGCTGAAGAGAGAGGGAAATCTGGTTTTTTCATTTTGGAGCTGTTGGGAAGAGGTATTGGACTGTTGTTGACAGCTTTTGGGGCCATTTCCCAGCCATTGGAGACTATTTTGGTGATGGAGATTGCATATTCTTGACGTGGGGAAGCTGACAATTGTTGCTGATGCACTTTCTCCTGAAGATAACAATCTCTGATGCTCCTATTGTTGTTGGTGCATCCGTTTGGGGATGGTACAGCAGGGCAACAACTGATTTTTGATCAGTTTTTCGTGACAAATCTCTGAATTTTCTCTCTCTACAGCATTCTCTCATCTCCTTCAGCCTATGCTCAGCCATTCTTAGCAATTCTCAGCCATTCGGAGGAGATCTCAGCCATTTTTGGTGGGCTGATCTGTAATTTCTGCAGTAAACCCTAATTTACAGCAGAAATTAGGATTTAGCAGCCACCTTGGGATCCGTGCCAGAGATTGAAAGCTCAAGGGACTGAAATCAACAGCTGATAATTGAAGATTATCAAGGGATTTCAGGAGCCAGCCCATCCCAAATTGATTTGGGGCATTGGAGAAGAAGTCCTGGGGCATTGGAGAAGAAGTCCTGGGTGAATCAAGGGGCAAATGACCCAAAAGGCTTGCTGGTCATTATGACAACAAAAGCAATTGGTTAGCAGGAGGAGATTGAAGAATCTCAAGTTGTACTCCTTCCAATTAAATGAAAGCTTAAGAAATACGGCAAGGGGCGCCAGTTTTGGGGCCAACAGGGAGTCTACTGTCCAAGAATGTTATGGTAAAGTGTGTATTTCATTTTATGTGCATTTATTTATTGCTGTAATTAACTCTTAAATCATGTTATCACCACCCATTCCAAGAAGGAAGGCTGGTTTCAGCGACTGTTCTCTGCAACCTAGTTATTGTTTCTCTCTCTCCTTAGCCTGTTGTAGCGGATTTTCTCTCTCCTCCGTGTTGTCACTGATGTTTTTTTCTCTCCTTAGCCTATCACTGCAGATTTTCTCTCTCCTTTGGTTGCATTTGTTGTAGCGTGCGTTTTTAGTCTTTCTCTCTCACCTGCATTTTTCTACTAGTTGCAACCTCTTACTGTTGGTCACATCCTCCTCCCAATGGCAGCTCACTTCCAGCCCTTCCACTGCTCTCCTAGCCCTTGAGGCGGACATTGTAGTTCATGGTTCATGGCTGACCTCTTTCTTCTTCAACAAGACACACTAGTACTCATGGCTTCTTTACCAATAGATGACCAGACTACTAGGTGCTCCTATTGTGGCATCATTGGACACACCACCAATGCTTGTTGACATCGATCCTTGCTCCCCACCCCCTCGGAGTATATGCATCTCCCACTTTACACTTCTTGTGTCACCTCTCCTTTTGGGCCACAGAGATCATTTTGCATCGGCTATCAGAGTACTATGCTCAAGGCAATAAGACGCATCCGATGCACACTAAGTCCTTTCGAGCACATGGAGGATCGATTGGCGCTACAACCTCTTGGAGATCGTCGCAATGCTAGTGGCAGTCTTATCCCATCTATTTTCAGGTACAGTGTCTACCATGGCCCGCGGTTTTGCAGTCGGCTCCATCGAGAGATAGTGATTGTTTAATACCATCTCCTTGTTAGTCCGCTCCTTTAAGAGACAGTGGCTGCTCGACTCCTTTCTTTTCTTCGGCTTCTTAGTCCGCTCCATTGAGAAGCAGCGATTGTTGCCTACTCATTGCTCAGTCTGAGCCCCACCATTCACTCTCGCCTACTCAGTTCGAGAGGCCACCTCTGGGAGTTCTTCACCACCCCAAATACCTTCTTCGGCACGATCGATGGCACTTTCTTCATCCTCAGACACTTGGAGTCCGTAATCCATGAGTTTTTGGATTCCCTATCTACCTCAGAGGGGGATTCAGAGGGGGATGATCTTTCTTTACTCTGTGAGGGGGCATCTATATCTGCTGTGACTTCAGAGGGGGCTCCTATACCTCCACTTTCAAAGGGGGTTTCCACCCACCGCTCAATCCTTCGCACACCTTAGCAGAGGCCTTTTACCTTCTTCTACCCTTGGATGGGGCGGCTTCCTTCTAGCGGTCATCTCACCTATTGATACCGAGGATCTCGAGGATCTACCTAGATCGGGGCCTTGGGAGTTCAGCCGCGATTTGATGATGAGGCCTTCATATTTTTTCTTGCATGGATGCATGGAGCTAGTGGCTTCTCTCCTAAGGTTGAGTTTCGGGGTTCTCCAGTTCACTCTATCTATTGTTCATTATTGCAGGCTACCTTTTAGGTGGAAATCTTGGATCTTAGGAATCCTCTACATCTTCTTCTTCCTCTTCTTATTGCCTTGGTTACTTGGTCAGCATGGAACTAACTCCAAAGATCACGTATGGGCATATCCTTATGGTTCTCGACACTACACAAAGTCCAACATTCCTCCTATGCGTTGTATGTTTTCATAATCTTTGTACTAGGGCGCTTGGGCAAGTGAACAATTTTCCCACGAGGGACACTATCCAAGTGGCACCTGCTGCATGAGCATTCTTCAGCATGTAGCATTCCATCTTCACCTCACTCTTCTCTTCTTCCCCTTTTTGGGCCTAATTGAATAAAGGGTGCATGTTGGCTGTCCAGTGGCCTACCAAGACTACAGAGGTGATGGTTATCGTACCAAGCGAGCCCAAGTGATCACCCTAGAAAGGATAGGGTATTGGACAAAGGGTGCATGTTGGCTGCCCAGTGGCCTACCAAGACTACAGAGGTGATGGTTATCGTACCAAGCGAGCCCAAGTGATCACCCTAGAAAGGATAGGGTATTGGACAAAGGGTGCATGTTGGCTGCCCAGTGGCCTACCAAGTCCTACAAAGGTGGATGGAACAACATTGGACTTGTTTTTTTTTTAAATTTTAAAAAGCAAGTTAAATTTTATGGGATGTGGCTGATTTAGTAATAGTGACCCAGAAGATCGGAGAAGGGAGGATATACCCAAGACATCAAAAAATAGTACAAGCTTACCCTTCCACTCAAGGTTGTCAATGATGAGGAAAAAAATAGGTTATGAGATATCCATGTGATGAAGGAGTATGGTGGTGTGGTGACAACAGTTGTCAGTGGAAACAACTTAGGATTCACTCAAGTGGTGCTTTGCACAATGAGATGCAAAGTATGCTACATAGTGAAGAATGCTCATGTAGCAGGTGCCACTTGGACAGTGTTCCTCATGGGAAAATTGTTCACTTGCCCAAGTGTCCTAGTGCAAAGATGATGAAATCATGCAATGCAAAGGGGAAGGTACAACAAGGGGGGGGGGGGGGGGAAGCCGATGTCAAAGACAAAGCGCTGAAGCATGTAGAATACCAAGAAGGATAAAAACCCCTTCTCAATCTAAATGTAGATGTCGAAGAAGGAAGAGGAGCTTGATGTCGGTCTTCGCATGGTGCAGAGAACCATAAGCAATGGAAGATAAAGATAAAGTGGATGAAGCACCCTACTGGAAGAGCAAGGTAGAAGTCACCGCCATGATAGCTGTCATGAGGACATGTATTTTTGAAACCTCACTTAACATGTGGATTAATTTTTAATCACATGATTAAGTAATTGTTGCACATGTGAGGTGCAACTCGGGTTAAAGTAAATTTACGAGCTCGGGACCTGAAGAAATCACGAGTTGTCAAATGTAAAAGTTGTTATAAGTTATGCTGCATAGGTACTTGGTGGTATCTGGTGCTAGTTGTTGGTCTAGGTCATTCATTCGGCAATAAGTGTCAGTTGGTGACACTAGAGAAGTGGTGTTTAATGGTACCTAACACCGATCTAATGGTCAACGATTGCATAGAGACACTCGGGAATGGAAGTTACCTAGCTAATTTTATTATTGGCCAGTCAGATTATTTTTCAAGGCACCGAAATAATTATTAGATTAATTTTCAATATTTAAAGATTGAAAATTAATATTTAATTATGAAAAATGTTGGAAAAACCATTTGGAAAGGTTGCCACTTGCCAAAATTGCCCATACAAGACTGAAAAATGTCTTCAGAGACTGGAGAGAGGCATTTTTATAAATTTAGCTTGCAAGAGAGAGGGAGGGGAGGCTGTTGGTTTGATTTGCAACCATTGGAGGACCTTCTCAGGTTTGCCAAGGGCAGGAGAAGACCAGTCAGCAGTAGGAGACAGCATCTATAGGCTGTTGAGACAGGGTAGCAACAGTAAATGACTAATTTTCTTTAGTTCTTTGCATCTACAAGCTGCTATGGTAGGGCAGCAGCTGCATTTGACTGATTTTCAGTCATTCTTCACATCAAAACTCTGATTTTTCTTTCTTTACAGCTTTCCCTCTCATCTCCTAGTCATTTCACAGCTTTGCTTCGAAGATCTCGGCATTTGGATCCTTGGAGGTTGAGAAATTTCAGATTTCTCTGCTGTAAACCCTAATCTGCAGAAGAGATTAGGGCTTAGCAGCAGCCTCGGGAAGCATGCCAGAAATTGGAAGCTCCAAGACTTGGATTCAACAGGGCTGAAGCTGTTTTAAGCCTATTCAAGTGGAGGGACTAGCAAATAATTGAATTTGGGGCATTTTCCATCTCCATCAAAGTAGGTGAAGGCCAATTGAGTGCTCGAATCAAGGAGCAAAATAGATTGAAGACTTGCTGGTCACTTTGGACAGCAAGAGGAGTTGAAATACCGAAAGCGATTGGGAGAATCCCATTGTAAATGAACTTTTTCTTCAATAAAGCTAAAGAAATACCGAAAGGGGCGCCAATTTTGGGGCTAATCGGGTGTGCATTGTCCAAGACTAGTAGGTAAATTTATATTTTCAGATTTGCACTAATTGTTTGCTATTGTTGTAATCAGGGATTTACCACCTATCCATGGAAGGAAGGCTGGTTACATGGTTTCGTTGCTGGGACACCACTCAATCTCTTGATTTGGTGGGCTCGAGTCACCTGATTGCAAGCCAAAGCTATGTGCTAGTGCTGATTTTTACTCTCAGCTGAGAAATTACAGCAATATGTCTTCATAGAGTGAGATGGACTCAAGCAATGATGATGCCTCTCATTATGAACGTTCACATGGGAATGAAGAAAATGCAATGCTTGACCTTGGACAAGGCTCAGATTATGGACAATAAGCTGAAAATGTTGTCGTTAGGCAAGATGCATAGCCTTCAGGGCATAAGGAGGCTGATGACCAGCAAAGCGAGAGGAATTTGATGACTAGTTTAAGAATTGGATGAGAACAACAGCAAATCTCTTTGCTGAATTGGCAAAGAATCCTCAATTTACCCGATTTTTGAATGCTCTAAAGAAGGACAGCAGAGGCAAGAAGAAGAAGACGTCTTCTACACCTTCGAGACAACAAGATGCACTGAAGATAATACCAAACCCTTCATTTGAAGCTCCCAAAGATGCTAATGAAATAAAATAGTTGGTATAAGTTAACTCTCAAACAAAAAAGATGGAAAATCTAGAAAATCTAAAGCAGAAGATAGGGCCAAGGCAAAGTGAAACGGAAGACGAAGGCGCGCCAAGAACAATATGGAAACGCAAGAAGTGTAAAAAAGTTCTAAATCAAGGAGAAAGATGCATAATAAAAAGTGCAAGTCAATACTTTTGTAAAAGAGCACAAGGGGCACCATGATTTATTTTAAGAGCACCGGGCTCTCACCCGTGCAATTTGTAAAGGTAGATGGGCGATAGGAAAGAAACTAGGAAGATAGGAGGACAATGGAAAAAAGAGCCTAGGCCACGGCCAGCCATGTAAAAAAGGGGATAAGGGGATGATCTCCCAAAGGGATTTAGGGCTTTGTATATAAAGTTGAAAAGTGAATGAGAAGCTCATTCTTGTGTGTGGCCAAAAGTAGCTCTCCTCCTCTTCTTCTTCTTATTGTTTTTGCTTGCTTGAGCTTGTGCTTGAGAGAGGGAGTGTGAGGGAGTGAGTGCGTGAGGGTGAGGGACTGTGGTGGAGAAGCTCTTCATTTTTTCCTCTCTTCTTCTCTTCTTTTCTCTTCTCTTCTCTTGCTTGCGACAATGAAGCTTGGAGCGCGGAGCTTGAGGATGGAGCTTACTTGAAGCTTGCACTTGGATCGTGGAGCTACCGGAGTACTTGGGAGAGAAGGCAACTTGATCGAGCATCAAGGTAAGCTCACTACAGTCGTAGGGATGGATAACGCATCGGCTATGCGAGAGGTAGCCATTAGTGCTCGGCTTGGAACGCTTGAACAATAAGCGGTCTGTGGGTCTTGGCGGTTGAGCTTACGCTTGCCTCTACAGTATCTATGGGGCAAGGAATGCACGCAAGGCCATCACGAAAGTGCCAATCCAATGGATTTTGGACAGCCAGGCGTGCATGCTATGACGGGACAGCCATGATATTTTGGTGGAAGCACAATTTTTCATGCTATGGTTGGACAAGGATCACACATAGGAATGTATGGCACAAATCCCTATGGTACGCAGCAACCAATGCATGGATGCAAGGCCCAATGTATTGGGGTATGGCTGGAAATATGCAAAACTCTATGTATGACAGCATTGGCTTGATGCCTAGGGCACAAAGTAGTGTGTTTGGTACTGCATCTACACCTCGGAATGCTTATGGGGCTCAAGGAATGAATGTTGGTCATGCAAATTCTCCGTTTGGCGTTGGTTTTGATGTAAATTCAGAAATGCACCCTTTTTGCAGCAGCTAGTGTATGATAACTTGACACCCAAAGGGGCAGCAAAAGACTATGATGAGGGTGGAAAATGAGTGAAGTTTGAGTCCTTCAGCGGTGTACAGGATAGGGTGAAAGCTTTGACTTTCATTCAGCAGTTTGATGCAGCCTATTCAGGGGGGAACTTCATGGAGTCCTCAAAGATTCGGAAGGCAGCCACTTCCTTGAAAGGGAATGCATTGCAATGGTGGTCCACTCTTTTGATGCAAGGTAGAGCACCGTCAACATGAGTACAATTCAAGCAAATGTTTGCATCGAATTGGTTGACAAGTACCTTTGAGGTGGATATCATGACAACTTGGAATAAGCTGGATGCTAAGGAATTTAAGAATTTGGAGTAATATAATAAGAAGTTTTGTATTGTATTTGCAGTTGCCATTTCTAAAGTAATGAAAAATCATCTTTCAGCGTACTTGGTTTTTACTGAGGATAAAGATGATCGTGAGAATGTTGGGAACATGTCTAAGTTAGAGAAGGATCGCATGTCATTTCTGAAAATGTATGTTGATTGCTTCTCTCAGTCACTTCCAGGGCATCTACCGTCTAAAGCCCAACAAGAGGAGATTATGAGTCAGGTAAATGAGCTGTTAGAAAAAGGGTTGATTCAGCCTAACTCATCTCCGTTTTGTTCTCCAATGCTTTTGGTGTAGAAAAAGAATGGTTCATGGCGTATGTGCATTGATTATTATGCTCTGAACAAGATCACAAGAAAGAATTACTTTTCGATTTCTTGGATCGATGATGTTATGGATAGATTGGAAGGGGTAATCATATTTAGCCATATAGATTTGAAAAGTGGGTATCATCAGATATGCATTAGACCAGAAGATATGCATTAGATCAGAAACTCAAGAAGCAGTCCTTGCATCGGCTCAACATTGGTTGTGGCATTGCGAGGTGTCCATTGATGGATGTAGTTAGGGTGAGATAGTTGAGGATCCGACATAGGCTCTAGACCAATGACGAGGTCCCAAAGACCTTGAGACTCAAGCACTTGTTGCATAAAATTCGACCAAGTGGTGAAATTTGACCCGTTAAAATGAGTTTTATCCATGAAGGCATTCTTGGCCGTTGCAACAGGAGTGGTAGTGCTCGGAGATGGTTAGTGTGAAAAAGTGTAATGGGGGTAAGATGGGGCAGTGGAGTGCACTTGGGAATGGGCCCTAGAGTATCCACCATGCATGCAGATAGTGTGCAAGGTGGATCCATTGGTAGGGATGGGTTGACTAGGCATGGGCATGGTAGCTATATGAGTAATCCATGGTGGAGGTGGAATGGGAACACGTGGAGAAGAAGATGGAAATCCTTGCGTAGGTGTAACCTAAGGTAAGTGGGATGATGCACCATTAGTCGAGGATGGAATTCCCTACGTTTGAGTGGTCAAATGAGAGGTGAAGCGGGGGGTAGTGAGGGGAATGCCCATCAGAGCCGTCCTAGGTGCTATAGGTGTGCTCATTTGCAGAAAGGTGAGAGGCACTATGTTAAAGGGTGGCATTCCCCCTAACGAAGTACTATGGTGCAAAGAGGTAGAGAATAGGATAGAGAAGGAGAAGGTACTAGGAGCAGAAATGGAAGATCAAATCCCTAGTGTGTGTGAAGCGGATGTGGAGTGTAATCCAAGATTTTGAAAGGATAGAGAGGTGATCAAGGTGTGATATAGAAGAGGGTGGGATGGGAAGGAATTTAGAAGTTTGTGTCACATGCTCAAATGAAACAGAAGCTGTAGATGTACCCGAATTCCGTCTGCTTCGAGAGCCCCCACTATTAAAGTTCACATGCTCAAAGCCATCCGGATCCTGTAGCTCAAAAGAAGAAACAGACGAGGGTTTTGATTCATGTAACTTAAAAGGATTGTAGAAACTTGACATTGGACCTAGCTGAGATGATGAAGATGGATCTCCAGACGTTTCGAATGCCGTATATCCTCCATGATCGGAGAGGTAGCTAGCCTCACCAACCGGTCCAAATGTGGTAGTAAAACTAGTAGGAGGGGTGTAAACATCACTGTACTTGTTGCGATAGTACTCCTCAAAGTTCTTTGTCATGTTAGTGAAATCTAGAATAGGAGTAGAAAAAGAAGGTGAAGGTGAAAGTGGAGTGTCGTCCTCCTCACCGAGTCCATAATGCCGTCTTCGAGCCTCTGGTGATGTCTATAATGCCATCTTCGGGCCTCTAGTGATGGAGAAGCCTGATAGGACATAATAGGAGAACTGGAGAAGAAGGTGTTTGGGACATTGTGATTCGGTTACGAGTCGTATTGTGTGTCTCGCACAAAGACAAGTTCTCCACAATATCCGCAAGATACTCTTTACAATAGCACCGACTTTGATACCATGTGAAGAAAACTGCTAGGGTTTGCATTGAGGAAACACAAAGTGTACAACCATGACAGAAACTCAAAGAGACAGACACATACACAGAAAGTAAAAATCAAACCCTAAATGCAAAACTCAAAACTCAAACACAAACTGAAGAAAGGAGAGAAGAACACAACTCTGAAGTGAATGAATACTGCAAATGAATGTAAGAGTGTACAAATACTCAAGGGCAGAGCAAAGTGCCAGAGAGTGACATCCACCGTAGACGGATCCCATGTCTGTGACCACTAGTTGGAGTGTAGGATGGAGAGGATGCAACAAACGTAGGTATCAAGATGTGCTGCCTTCAGTTTTTTCAAAATCCTCCCAAGACATTTGTGGATGAGTCCTTATCCATGGATCGTTTTCGAAACCACCAAGCCTTCAAAAGGGATCACCTTCATTGATGCCCTTGCAATGTATTTCGGATGATTCTTAATGATATATATCTCTTTTTGGAGGTGTCATTCAGATGGTTGTGTTTAGTGTTTGTGTGTGTGTTGTGGGTTAATCTTATGTGACGAGTTCGTGCTGGTTGAATAATTTGTTCGAGAGCTCTTTTCAACTATTGATAGTGATGGTGGATGGCAAGCCTATGATGGAAAGATGAAGAAGAACCTCTTATATCCTTTACAAAATTTTTATGACTTTTTATTGTTTATCAGACGTGTTAATGAATAATGAAGTTTTCCTTTAGAAGTATTCTTATCTGGAGCACCAAACGCAAGCTGGACAGATGATGAAGAGGGCTGGCAGCCGTCGCTTGGTGTGGAGGAGGAGCTGTTGCTTGGGAAGATGACACCAAATGCAAGCTATGGATGCAGTCCCTAGCTGCCGCCAGGTGTCGAATAGGTCCAAATGGAGCGGCAGAAGGTCGCTTGATGATGGAGATGGGCTGCTAGCTGTTGCCTACACATTGGAGGAGCAAACGCAGCAGCAGGTGTGGCAGCAGTCTCTGAGGCTGGACAGCTCTGTGTGTGTGGACTGATGGCTAAAATCTGCACTCCAGGGTGTGAAACCTGCATAGATGGGAATAAGGCTGAATGGAGGCAGCCTATCTATTTATAGATGTTGAAGGGTGCCCCAAAGAATTAGGGTTTTTGGGGGACCACTGAAACTCTCTCGGACTGCTCCCATTTTTAGGGTTTTTTATTAATTAAGTGTGTTTTGGGGCTGTTTAAGAATGCTAATCAGCTGAAAAGGATGTTTTAGCTCAACATCAGCGTCTAATCTCCCAATGTGCATTGTCATTTGTTGGCTCAGCTCTGGGCAGCTGAGAGTGAGGAGGGGCAGTTGAGGGTGCATAGCAACATGGACCTGGAATGTTGAACAGGGAACAATAATGAGGAATTCAAATAGAAATTGGAGGGGTAGGGAACAGGAATGGAAAGGGAATGAGAAAGAAACAACATAAAAGTTGGAAAATTTTATAGTTTTGAGATAAACACTTCACATTGGCATCTTGTGGGCCTGTCCCATCTACACTTGCAATCGGCATCCCGTGGGCCTGTCCCATCCATAACATCTGTCTACGGTTGAGGAACAGGTGTTCCAAGCAACTTGGGACCACCGATTGACCTTAGGAAGTGGAACCCAAGCATATGAGAGCAGGTGTCTCTGCAACCATCATCTGATGCCTAGAGCTTCTGCACTACCTGCACATCCTCTCTCCTATTCTTTATATTACTTCAACACAGAGTTCTATAGCTCAGTTGATGGCAAAACTAGGCAAGTGGTTCTTTTGTAATCTCACCATTTGTTGCAGGACTGGCGAACTTGTCCATGTAACATGTGCAAAACAATGTAGCAGAGCTGCCTCACTCGGCTGTGGTGGCTCTGGTTGCAGCTTAGGACGAAAGCAACAGTAGAGACACATTTTAGGCAACTTTAGTTGTGCCAGGCCACCACCTGTGCAGCCCCCTTTGCATATTTGTTCAGCCTCTATGGCTGGCAGCACACTTAGCTTGCGAACACTCAAATAGTTTGTCAATGCTTGCAAGCACAACAGCTTCAAACAGCTTGCCCAAGGCCTATGGATTAGAAATTGGGTGGGGGTTACTCCAACTCCCCTTCCTGGGAGGTCACCCATCCCAGTGTTGTTCATGCTTGTGCATGATTAATTGGAAGATCCCTACAAATTGGACTAGCCATATAAGCCCCAAAACCTTGAGGTGAATCTACCCATTATGGAAATCTTCCTCAATTGGCCTAAGATTGAAACCTAGTCTCAACCCATCATCACTTTACTGATATTGAGCTAGTTGTCTGTAGCTACTAGCAAGTATGGATTGCATTTCCACAACACTGTGCAGCCTTGGTTCAGCAACTTTCTCTCTTGCAGGCTCTTCCTCTTCTGCTGGAAGCTTGATTATTCAAGCCATAACCATGTTTACAAGTTCCCATACCTGATCACCATCAGCAGCAGCTCAGCTGGAATCAGCCACCAGCAGGGGAATCCCAGGGACAAATAGGGAAGAGAGTGCAAACTCAAAGATGTCCAAGCCCATATAAACATATCACTTCTAAATTTACAACAACATATGCGTTCCCATATTAATGTATGGCAATGCTGTAGATAACATATTGCGTTGAGATCCATATACAGTAGATATGATTCAGATAATGTATATGATTATTGATTTTGACACATGATGGATATTTTTGGTCATATATTAGCTTTTGTAAGAAAATTGTATTTTCTTGCACTCACAATGTTCCATTTGTTGTACTCAGACATGATTTGCACATCTAAGCTAATGAGCTCTAAGGTCTCATGCAGTGCATCCTTGATAATGTGTCAACACTTCAGCCATGCATATTTCCTTTTTGTCATGATGATTGCTTTTGCATTGCATGTTAACTGAAGCGATGGTTGCTAGGGCATAAACACTTTGTTCAGTCTTCACATGATAGCATTTGTTGAATCTTGATTGATTCTATGCATGTTCTACATGATTTATTTACCTATCATGTTTTCTGTTTGGTGTTTGCTAAATACAACACCCAACTTTTCTGCCACTTTGACAGGGAGTTGAAAGTAGAGTGCGAACCAGTACAAGCATGTTTCTGACATCTTCTGAAAGAGAATACCCAATGATTGAGGTGTTTAAACTTGGCTCGGTCCATTATTCTAGCTGCATCCTCTACATTAAGTTTTGCAGTTATATTAATGATGTATCTATACTGTTTTTGGTCAAGCCCTTTCTTGCCTAAAATAGAATGGAACCTCTCAATCTATGATGTTCATTGCACTTTTTCCTTGTTGTCTAACTATTTTCTGCCAGATATCAACATTTATGTTCCCTTTTAGTGTTGCCATGCTATTTTTCTATGTTGTTTAAGTTACCAAGGACTTAGTTGATAGTGCTTAGATTTTTAATCTATGGACGAATGCTTGATGTTGGAAGCTATAGATCAATAATGTATGGTGTTAGTGAGATTTGAAAAATGATAGAAGCTTGTTGAGTTCTCCTGTCACAAGATGTAGTGTATGTATTGCTGTTTAGACGGCTTAATTACAGCAATAACACATTTGTAACATCCACAAAAGCTAACTGAAAATTGAACAAAATTAGAGACAAAGTGTGGCTTGGAAGGCCAGGGTGGTTGTGACTTAAGCCATTGTTTGCCCCTTTTTATCATTCTCTTGAATTTTTACCAGGAAACTTAGGAGTGAAAGCTTTAGACTTCTGGAGGATATTGGAGGACAGCTTTAGACCAAAAAAGGTTTCACTCTTTCTTTGGTTACTAGCATATAGGAGTTTAGCAATTGGTACGTGGCTTGGCTATGGTAGAGACCCAATTACTTGTGCTAGATGCGGGGACTATGAGAAGACATAGAGGCACTGCATATGGGATTGCCCAAGGGCTTAGAGGTTTTGGAGTAGATCCCATAGGATAGTGTTTCATGGCATTGACTCCATGATTGCTACATGGGGGATGGTTGCTTGGGTCATAAATAGAGGCCTGGCTTGTGGATATGAGGATGTACATGGTTGTCATGCCTATCTTGTTTCAGGGCAGCTTCTGAGCAAGATTATCATGCCAGTTTTCTCACAAACAGTGTGGACTTAAGGGCATTGTCATAGATTAGGAGCTCATAGCTAGCATTATTGCTTGGTACATATGGGCAGCCAGATGTAGCTAGTCTATTGACTTTTTGGACATATCTATTGCAGAGACTCTCTTCAAATATCTGGGTAGAGATTGTACATACTTAATGCATCATTTTTGCACCAATCTGAAAGTTCTAGGGATTTGGGTGAACCTTAGAGCAAAACCCTAGAACCTAGTGTGGGTTCTAGGACAAGTAAAGTTTCCAAGTGCATGGATGCAAATGGACGGAGAAGGGTTACTTGGCAGATCGTCCTCAGTGTTGGGCAATAGGTTGAGGTTGTTATCTTGGAATTAAGGGTACATAAAAGTTTGGGTGTTTTGAAAGACTAGATAGGGGAACTTCAGCTCATGGTTGGCTAGATGCAATTAGACATTGATAGCTAGGAATGCAGTTCTTTGTGAGCAAGTGGTTTACAGATTTTTATTGTTCATAGTTTTTATTATATGATGATTGTTCTTGCCTTGTAGAAGTGTTTTGGATATTTCCTCATTGAAAACAATGGTTTTACAAAGAAATGTGTGTTGATGACATCTCCACTGGTTCTTGTGTGTGTGCATGTGTGTATGTCCAGACTCCAAATGAACTCCTTCAGTCACATCTTATATCATATTGTACACAACTATGCATGAGATATGATTTCATATTGTACACAACCATGCATGAGATATAGTTTTTGTCCATCTTTACAAACATGCTTGTGTTGCATGTACATTCATCATTGATATTCCATACATTTCTCCTCAGGCTATAGAGAAAAGGATATCTGTTTACTCAATGATTCCAGTTGAGAATGGAGAGCTGCTTCAAGTACTACGGTAATTCTTATCTTTTCAAACTGTACTCTGACTTCAGTATTTGATTTTTGCTTGTCTATTTTTCCATTTTTTTGTGCATGTGTGTAATTGTTCTTTTTGTTGTTTTCTGGGGCTTGGGACTGTGGGGGGAAGGGTTCTTACCCAAAGTTTTGGTGAGTTGGGGAATGTGTGAGAGAGTCTCTGCTGTGCACGCCTCCCTTAGGGCATGGCAATGATTTTTGTCTTCTGTTTTCCTTGCACCTCTTCCCGTGCTGCGCACTTTGTCTAGCTGTCTATTGAGTGTTGTCTCTTATTACTGACTTGTTGAAAACTCCTTTTGTCCAAAAGGCCAACCTGATTTTGTCTTTCTACTCCCTTGACAGCAAGTGCAGTCCTCCTCCTTCCTGTCTTTCCCTTGTACAGCCCTGGGCATCATCAAAATTCCCGGTCTCCCACAGCTTTAAATTGAAGTGTTTCTTTTTTGCAAGTCTCCATGGTTTCTTCCTTTGTTGGTGGACTCATAGCATCTCCAAAGGCAGTCAACATGAACTCAGTTGTGGCCATCTTACATTTACAGTCTTTCCACTTCCAAGCTCAGCCAGTTGTCAACATTTTGGCCAAAGGGAGAGGGCTGCCCCCCTTGGTGATAACTTCCAAGTGTCTATGGCCGGCTGAATGCAGGAGGCTTTATCTTCATCATCGCCACATGGACATTCTAACCAACCCCATCTTGACTTTGTTCAAACTGATCCCATCATCATCACATGGACATGGGACTTGTCAAAAGATGACGTACCAGCGAGACAGTAGGATTTGCAAGGAGGAACACAGAGTGAACTCGGCAAACATAGAGAAGAGAAGAGAAGAGAAGAGAGAAGAAACTCTGATGAATGGAATGATGAAGTTTTGAATCATGGAGTGAATGTGATACAAGGGAACAAGGGTGCCGTAGCGCAAGGAAGATGATGAAGACAGCTATGAACCACGAACCACAATGTCCTCCTGAAGGGGTGTGAGGATAGTGGAGAGGCTAGAGAGAAGAGGCAACAGACTGAATGAATTAGCCGTAAGGAATGAATGAGAGTAGCCTATAAATAGGCACAATCAGTCTAGGACGGCGCCCGTTTTTGGGGCTGCAAACCCTAAACGCAAAACACAGAAATGCAAAAATGCAAACTGCGGGTGAAGGGTTTCTCAACACCCCCTCTCAGGCCCAAAAAGGAGAAGAAGAGAAGAGTGAGGTGGAGATGGAATGCTACATGCTGAAGAATGCTCATGCAGCAGGTGCCACTTGGACAATGTCCCTTGTGGGGAAATTATTCACTTGCCCAAGCGCCCTATTACAAAACACAAATATAAACAGAAACCATACGACAAAGCACAGACTGATAAAAGAACACAGTTAGGGTTAGGGTAACTCAGAGACAATGAACATAGTAAATAAATGAAGTGATATAACTACTGAATAATACGATGCTCATGCAGCAAACACACTATGCAGTGAATGAATATTGAACCTCGAACTCTTGTATCTCAAGGATCAAGGCAGGGGTAATGAGCTGGAGAGTGTGTTGTACTTCGAATGGATCCCGAATCGCACCAAGGCAGCCTCCGAATGTTGAACACCAGTAAACGCAGCAGTGAGAAGCTGGATCTGATGCAGACAACAGTGAGGAGAGAGAAAGACAAAAAATGCAGGCAGGACAGCTTGTAGGAGAGAGAAAGACTAAAAACGTAGGCAGGACAGCTTACAGGAGAGAGAAAGACTAAAAACGCAGGCAACAGGACTATGATGACATGGTAGGCTGTACGGCAGCAGGTCTGCACAGGAACAACAGTCGTTTGTGTAGGCCACTCTATGGGCTATCCATAGGTGTCACTCATTCCTTGGTATGTGCCTTGTAGGCCTAGATATTATCAGTTAGGACCTATGGTACACTTAGCACTAGTTCCAGTTGGGACACCTAGTACATGTATGACACCCAGTTAGGGTTTCATCATGTTAGGTTAGGGTTTCATTATATTAGGTGTATCTTTTGTATTCTTCATAACTTCAGTAATACAACTTCAGCAGCACGCTTTGCTTCTTGCCTCCGTCTCCTGTTGCTTCCGTTGTCCACTCCACCCAAGAGTGGTATCAGAGCGGGTTACCATCACTTCGTTGCTTCAGATCTGACCCTCCCGCTTCCTCTTCTTGCTGGTCATCACTCCCAGGAGGCTTCCCATTGCCATTTTCTGGAGTTTCCAGCCATTGCTCGAAGTTTCGTTGTGGGAAAGTGCTTCAAATCTGATCTCCCATCCTTCTTGCTGCTTCTCCAACCTTGGGGGACTCCATTCAAGCTGATTCAGCCTTCATTTGGGCCAAAACCGCCTGTTTTCTGTCAAAACCACCTGCTGCGTCAGAAAACCACTTCTTGCACACAACGGTTTTGACAAAGTGCAAACCTTTTGGCATAGCTGTGTTGTACAAGTCAGGACGCCCCTATTTGGTGCAAAAATCAGGTCAAAATCACTTTTTTGCTCCAAAACCACCTCCGGTTTTGCAAAAACCACTTCTGGTTTTAGGGTTTCGGAGACTGTTTTGGGTCAAATTTGGTACAGATCTGGTTGTCCTTCTCTTCCAGTTCCATTTGCCTTGGTCTTGCTGGATTTTGACATTCGTGGTCAAAACTACGACCATTTTGGTCAAAACTGCCCCCGTTTTGGTCAAAACAGCTTGTTTATTGAGTGGTTTTGTAGTTACAGCAGTAGTATTTGCTGTTGCAGACATACATCTACTGGTGGCGAGTTGGTTAAAGCTGATTTACTGTGTGTTTGACTAGTGTTGACTTTTAGGGTTGACCGGTCAACTGGTTGACTGAAATTCCTGCATTCAGTTTGAATTTTGCCTGCGGGGATTTGTCTTTTCAGGTACATTCAAATATTGCTGGCAGATTTCAGTTGGTCATACAGTTGGTTTATGCCTGGACAGCCTTGAGGCTTGTGGAGTCAGTAATTGGTATTTGCAGTTGAGAGCTTGAGGCTCCTAATCTTTGCTTTTGTCATTCTTGTGCATTTGTTTGCATAATGGCTGGTGGCAAAGATGATTTCTTTGGGGCCTTCGGTGCTGATGATAAGCTTGATGGGGTTAACTACCCTATGTGGTCATTCATGATGAAGCATGTCTTGGTTTCCAAGAACTTGTGGAATCTAGTATCTGGCAATGAGCCTAGGCTCGTCAGGCAGGCTACACCTTCTTCCAGTGATGTTACATCCACTGGTTCTTCCCGTGATGCCTTCATTCCTCCTACTTAGGAGATGATACAGTGGGATGGCCGTGATGCTAAAGCACAGGCATTTATTGCTCTCTCTATCAGAAAAAGTATTGTTCCTCATATCTGTCACAAGACTGTGACAACTATTACATTTTTGTTGATTTCTTTATTACATATTTTATTTGGTTTTTCTTTTTGGAAGGATCCCTCTTGAAATCTAAACGCCTGAGTTGCATGGCCAATATGTGAAACGGACAGGAATGTCCAGTGAGTCAAGACTGGACAGTTAAAGTCCAGTATAAGTCTGGAAGAGACTGATGGCACTGTAGATTGACAAGTCTGGAAGAGACTTGTGAAAGTGTATATGGACAAGTGTGTTGAAGAACTAGCCTGGAAGAGACTAGTTGAAAGTGAAGATGGACAAATCTTCAAGAGATTAGTCCATGTGGGGTCATCAGTGGAAATTCACTTTCAGTTGAGCTTCATTATAGATTTGGATGTAGCCATAGTCTGCAAAGATGATCAGAAGACTAGTGGGATGCAATGGAAGCAACTCCTAAAATTTAGGGAGTTACTATTTTGGACCTCAGAATTTGTTCGCGTCATTATCTTCGTTTTTGCATGAGGATCAATCTTCTAGTTTGTGTCGAGGTCAAATTCTGCACCGAGGATGGAGAATTTTAGACTGAAAGGTTTAAACAGGAAAATTGTTACATGTATGCCATGTGTCACAATTTGGGCATAAATTCCCAAAAGAGAGAGAGAGGGTAGCACAAAAACGAGTTTCAATGCATGGGGGGCTCATTTTTGTGAAAGGGAGATGGATTGCTGCAGATGGAGAGCTCTTGAGAGCTGGTCTACCTTGTCTATGATGCACAGAGGCTTGAGCTTGCTTCCTACTCTCTCTTTCTCTCCCTGACAGTATAGTTATGCTGCAGAATCAAGGGCCTTTCTTCTGATTCAGGTATAGCTGTGTGGAATATGCTGTTTTTGTATGAGGGAAGAGCCTCCTTTTTCCAGGAACAGGAGCAGTTGTTTGCTGCCCACAAGCAGGAATAGGTGAGGGTGGTAACCTCACCAAGCAAGTGCCTGAAACAACACTAAACCAGAACTGATTCTGGACTGTTCAGAGGGAATTTCAGAGCCCAATTGATGTCAGAATCAAGGAGCACTTGGCCCAGATGATGCAGGACAGTGCAAGGAACAATATGAGCTAAGAACAGGTGTCAGAACAGGTCTGAACCAGTAATTACAGTGGGCTGAACAGTACAGGGAACAGTATGAGTTGTAAACAGGTTTCAGAACAGGTCTGAACCAGTAAATACAGCAGGTTGAAATGGTCAATTCTGCACTCCAACCAGAAGATTCAGACTTGGGCAGAGTTTCCCCTCTTGGTCAACTTGATTTGGGTCAGAAATTGTACTTGTCAAATTTCACCCAGGAATAGGTGAAAGACAGCCCATTGTACTTTCTCTTTTTAAAAATAAAGAAATACCGCAAGGGGCGCCTTAGGGGCCAACAGGGTGTATGTGTTGCAACAGGAGCATTCTAGCTTCCTGTATGTCTTCTTGATTCTATGTCTGTGTTGCAACAGGAGCATTCTAGCTTCCTGTATGTCTTCTTGATTCTATGTCTTTAAGTTCAGGTAAAGTGGGCGACTGTTAAATTGGGCGAAAGCATTTATATATTTTGGTTCCCAGTGAATAGGCCGGTTTCAATATCAGATCATGCACTACTGCTAAGGACTCTTGGGATAAGCTTGCTTCCTTGTATCAGGTATGCAATGAGGCCCGTGTTGCTTATCTTCGCAAGCAACTGAAGGATACTCGTCTGAATGAGGGTGATAATATGGATGCATATCTTACAGCTATTCAAGATTCAAAGGAGCAATTGGCTAATATTGATGAAGACATCCCTGACTCACAGCTTGTATCAGGCACATTGGATGGGTTGCCTGACTCTTACCAAGGTTTTGCCACTACCTTGAGGTTGGTTGCTATGGGCAATGCCAACTATTATTCCTTTGATCAATTGGTTGCTCTTTTATTGCAGGAGGAGCAGAGCCGTGTGAATCGGAATGCCAGTATGCACTCAGATCAGGTATTTACAGCCAATGATCGGAATAAGGGGATCCTCTCAGGGTGATCAAAAGAAGAAAAAGAGGTGCAATTATTGCAGGAAGCCGGGCCATGAAATTGCTAAATATAGGAAGAGGATTGCTTTTGAAAAGAAGAAGAAAGAAGTTGGACTTTCAGTCACATCTACCTCTGGCACTGATGCAAATGCCAAATACACATGGGCATGCTAATGAGCAAGCTAATTATGCCAGGGATCAGAATTGGGGCTTCATTGTTCAATGCCATTACAATCCTCTAGTGCATGATACAAGTTCACATGCTTGTATGGCATTTTCAGCCTCTACATGGCTCTTTGATAGTGGTGCTTCTAAGCACATTACCTCCTGTAAAACTTTGTTTACTTCTCTTGTTGATGCACCAAAGTGGGGTTCCGTGACATGTGCCAACAATGCATCTTATATGGTTAAGGGTATTGGGCAGGTGGCTGGTACATCAGTTACAGGCAGTGTTGTCACTCTGGAGAAGTTTTGTATGTACCAGGCATACCAAAAATTCTGATTTCTATTTCAGCCATAGCTAGATGTGGATTTCGGATTGTCTTTGATGGGCATAGGTGTGCAGTCTATGACTTGAGTCATGCTGATGCTATTATATTGACTGCTACTCTTCAGGGGGGCTTGTACAGCTTGGATGCATATGACAGTTCAGCTCATGATGCTCATGCAGTTGATGCAGATGTTTTGCCTGATACTTACTTGTGGCATGAGAGGTTTGGGCATCTTAACTTTAATGCTATGGTAAGGTTGCCTAAAATGGTTGAAGATATGCCACAGATGCAGATTCCTCATAAGCATGTCTGTGAAGCTTGCTTGCTTGGCAAGATGCACCGCTTTGTCATACCTAAGGATGGTAGAGTTGGGGCATCACGCAAGCTATTCTTGATTCACAGTGATGTGTGTGGTCCTATGGGGGCTGCTTCAATTGGAGGTTTCTATTATTTTGTGACATTCATTGATGACTTTACCAGGTATACTTGGATCTTTGCATTGAAGTCCAAGTCAGAGGTGTTTACCTGCTTCAAGCATTTCATTGCCTTGGCTGAAAATGATTTAGGCTTGAAGATTTCACAATTGAGATCAGACAGAGGTGGTGAATATATGTCAGAGGAATTTAATGCTTACATGAAATCCCATGGTATTCATCATGAGTGTACAGTGCTTAACACTCCTCAGCAGAATGGAGTTGCTGAGAGAAAGAATAGGACAATTATGGAAATGGCCAAGTGTATGCTTAAGGGCAAGAATTTGCCCAATATGTTTTGGCTGGATGCAGTGATGTGTGCCAATTATGTGCTCAACAGGAGCCCCACCAAAGCATTGAAAACAATCACACCCTATGAGGCTTGGAAAGGACACAAGCCATCCATTTCTCACATGCGTACTTTTGGGTGTTTGGCCTATGCACATGTGCCTTCACAGAGGCGGACAAAGCTGGATGATAAGGCTATAAAATGTATATTTTTGGGATACAGTGCAGAGAGTAAGGGTTATAGACTTTATGAGCCTTCCACCAAGAGGGTAATTGTCAGTAGAGATGTCATCTTTGATGAGACATCTTCCATGCCCTTGCGGGACTGCAAAGTGGAGTCTACACTTGGTGTCTCAAATATTTTTGATAGTCTTGTGCCATTGCTTGGATCTGATGCCTCAGATGATGTACCACAAGGTTATGCTCCTCCACCTAATGCTCATTTACAGCCTACTACACAGTCCGGACAGCCACCTGTTTTGACATAGATGCCACGTGCTACTGAAGACATTGTGGAAGAGGCAGTAGAGCAAGAATTGGCTGGTATTAGACAGCCTAAAAGAGCTCCTCGTTGGCTCTTTGAAACTTTGAAGGACAACAAGTTAGATGCTCCTTTGCAGGCCCGTACGAGAGCTGCAGCCAAAAGAGATTTGGCAAACTCGGTTGCTCATGCATTGATTGCTATAGCATTTGATGAGGAGCCTGTTTGTCACAAAGATGCCTTCTCAAATGAATTGTGGATGAAAGCCATGCAGGATGAATTGGCCTCCATTCATGCAAACAAAACATGGGAGTTATGTTACTTGCCTGCAAGCAAACATGCAGTAGGGACTAAGTGGGTATACAAGGTAAAAAGAAAAGCTGATGGTTCAATTGACAGGTACAAAGCCCGTCTTGTGGCCAAAGGCTATGCTCAGAAGGAGGGCATTGATTATGAAGAGACCTTTGCCCCCACTTCATGCATCACCACCATTAGATGTGTTATTGCCCTGGCTGCCCATAATTATTGGGAGGTACATCAGTTGGATATAAAGACAGCATTTCTCAATGGTCTTTTGGCAAAGGAAGTCTGTGTTGCCCAACCTCCAGGCTTTGAGGTTGAAGGGTATGAACGCAAGGTATGCCGGCTTAAGAAAGCCTTACATGGATTGAAACAGGCACCCAAGGCTTGGTATGACAGGATACACACTCATTTGCTCAGCCTTGGCTTTCAGAATAGTCCTATAGAAGTGACTATATATCCGCAAGAGGGGGGCAGATTCGCTGATTTTGATCCTCTATGTGGATGATATGATTCTCACTGGGCCACATCCCGAGAAAATTGCAGATTTCAAGCGGGAATTACAGCAGTCTTTTTCCATGATTGATCTTGGCCAGTTGCACTACTATTTGGGCATTCAATTTGCTTGATCTGAGGGGGAATTGTGATGTCACAATCGAAGTACATTGGGCAGCTTCTACATAAATTTCAGATGGAGGATTGTAAGCCTGTCTCCACCCCATTAGAGACTGGTTTTCATTTCTCTGCTGAAGATGGCAGTGGTCCATGTGATGCTACCTCCTATCAGCAGGCAGTTGGTTGTTTGCTTTATCTATGTCATACTCGGCCAGACTTGCAGTATGTGGTTTCTCAGTTGAGCAGATACATGCACAGTCCCACTCATCACCATTGGCATGCAATGAAACGTGTCTTCAGGTACATCAAAGGCACGCAATACTTGGGCCTTCTCTACAAGGCTGATACTTCACTTATCATGCATGGGTTCATTGATAGTGATTGGGCTGGTTGCCAGGATACACGCAGATCCCACAGTGGCAATTGTTTTATGCTTGGTTCTTCATGCATCTCATGGTTCAGCAAGAAGCAGGCTAGAGTTGCCACATCTAGTTGTGAAGCTGAGTACAGAGCAGCTTTCACAGCTACAGTAGAGTGTGTTTGGCTATGGAAATTACTTGCAGATCTTCTGGTTGGTCAGACAGCTCCTACGGTCATCCATACTGACAGTTAAAGTGCTTTGGCTATAGCACGAAATCTAGTGTTTCATGCTCGCACAAAGCACATTGAGGTTCATTATCATTATGTCAGAGAGAGATGGTCAGATGGTGACATCAAGTTGTCTTATGTTCCCACTGAGGACAACTTGGCAGATCTATTCACTAAGGCTCTTCCGCGGCCTAAGTTTGAAGCTTTTCGACAAGCTTTACACTTGGTCCCTTTTGTTACATGATCTGCCTTCTCTGTACAGTCATAGGTTGCTATATCCACATTGGATGAATTTGTGCAACCATGACTTAGTCTTTCAGGTATCTTGAGACGTTTCCAGGATACTTCAGCCCATACCGTTGAAGGGGGTGTGTAGGCCACTCTATGGGCTATCCATAGGTGTCACTCATTCCTTGGTATGTGCCTTGTAGGCCTAGATATTATCAGTTAGGACCTATGGTACACTTAGTACTAGTTCCAGTTGGGACACCTAGTACATGTATGACACCCAGTTAGGGTTTCATCATGTTAGGTTTGGGTTTCATTATATTAGGTGTATCTTTTGTATTCTTCATAACTTCAGTAATACAACTTCAGCAGCACGCTTTGCTTCTTGCCTCCGTCTCCTGTTGCTTCCGTTGTCCACTCCACCCAACAGTTTGACTGGAATCAGCTCCAAACTGCCTGAAGAGGGTTGGAAATTAGGCGCCAACTGATGGAGACAGCAATGGACAGGCTTGGCTGAGATGTCCTCTGTGAACGGGGTGTGGGCAGCAAGCTGAAACACTTGTAATCTGCAAAACCGAGATTGTTTTTGAATGGAGAGTGATCATCAACAGTTGCTTTGCTGTAAACAGCTACAAATTGTGGGTGGAAGGCTGGAAATAGGCGCCAGACTGTAGATGACAGTAAGGGATAGCTGAGACTGCGATATCCTCCGCGAAAGGGGTGTGGGCAGCAAGCTAAAAACACTTGAAATCTACAAAAACGAGATATTGATGCAGTGGAAGAAGAAGAGAAGTGGATATGCCGAACCCACCATTGGTCTTTGCCTTCATTGGAGTGGAGGATCTTTGCCGCTGTTTGAGCAGATCCATCTCTGATACCATGTCAAAAGATGATGTACCAGTGAGACAGTAGGGTTTGTGGGGATGGAGTGAATGTGATGCAAGGGAACAAGGGTGCCGTAGCACAAGGAAGATGATGAAGACAGCCATGAACCACGAATCACAATGTCCTCTTGAAGGGGTGTGAGGGCAGTGGAGAGGCTAGAGAGAAGAGGCGACGGACTGAATGAATCAGCCATAAGGAATAAATGAGAGAGTGGCCTATAAATAGGCACAATTAGTCTAGGATGGCGCCCCTTTTTGGGGCTGCAAACCCTAAATGCAAACCCTAAACGCAAAACGCAAAAATGCAAAAATGCAAACTGTGAGTGAAGGGTTTCTCAATAGGACTTTGTATATGAAATAGATCCTCATGCTCTCATGATGGCAGCTGCAAATCTGACCTCAAAGCTTCTCCCTAGGTCATTGGTTGTGATCTCCTGAGAAATCTAGCAAATGCTAGGCTGCCATGGTTGTCTAAGTGTATATATAGTGGATTGTAGCCTTTATATAAAGGTTTCTTTCAAGGCTCTTTGCCTAGAAGACGACTCTCAACAATGAGCTTAACCAATAAGGCTTTGCTCTAGCTATTTAGGTCTATTGCTTCCCAAGCATCCTTTGGATCTAGGCTGAATAATAACATCCCAAGCCACCTGAGGTAGGTGCATAATCTGGAGAATGCCCAATATGTACCGATATTGCACATGGTCTTACGAAGAATGTAGTTGGGAACCACCACTCTTTCTTCTAAAGAAAGACTTGCAGAGTTCTAAGAAAGGAGCTTTTGGCATGCTCCTCATAGTACGGGGGAGTTTTGGAAATGGAGGAAACGGAAATGGGAAAAATTGAAGTTTCGGAGTTTCAGCCAAATTTTGGAAATGGAGAAACGGCGTTTCAGATTGTACAAAAAAAAAAAAAAGTATTATGTGGGTATGTAAATATATCAATGCCTATAACAACATGTGCCCAAATTTCATACGAAACTTTGAGTCTTTATGATTGAAATCATGATTCATTACACATTTCTTGAGTCAGAGGCACGACTCACGACTCACGAGTGAAGATTGAGAAGTCAAGACTGAGGACTCAATGGTTGAAACTTAAGACAACTTAACACAATTAAGACTCAATTTTCAAAACTTAAGGCAACAAAATGAATTAGAATTTATGACTCATGAATAATCTATGATCTAAAGAGCAGTGAAGACTGATATCAAGAACAATGGAACAAGAATCAAGATGCATAATAAGTAGGATCAAGATACAATGATACATGTAACTATGTCATGTGAATAATCTGTCATAACTCCAAAGTCTAGTGAGGCTATAAGTATCAACATCAATGAACAACTGACAACTCTAATCTGGACTCTGTATTGCTAAAGTGATTCTTGTATATCACGAGTCATGACTCATGACTCATCCAGGCTCTGAGGATCTGTGCACCCATCTCATCATCCGACTTCGAGGATCCTGATCGAGAAGTTGATGAAGCAGCCTGAGCCTTATCCTCAGACTTTGGCTCAAACTCTGCCTGTGATGCACGTCCACATGTGGCCCTCACTCTAACCCTCCTCTGTGCACGAGTCTCATGCGCCGGTGACGATAGCTCCTCATATAGCATTGAGTAGATATCCCACTCCTCCTGTGGTATCTACGGAATGTCACGCACCTTCTCTATATCAATCTTGTCAACATCCACCTGTAAAGGTGAACGAGATAAAGATATATCATATGAGACGAGATTCAATATGTTCAATGTTTATACATATCACAATTTACAATCCAACTTCCAAGCAAATTAGCAATGTCAAGTGTCAAGGACTCAAGGTTAAAAAGTTAATTATACATAATACTAATCATTACCAATTTACCTGTGAAGGCTCAAGACACAAATCAATCCTCTCAAGAAGCTGGAGATTGCAATGGCAAAACACTAAATGCTCCAGCTGGGCAATTGTGAGCTTGTTTCCCTTTTTGGTATGGAAGAGGACCCATGTGCTCCAGTTCCTCTCAGCAAGCCTTGAACTACAATCTTGCGAGAGGACCCAAATGGTAATACGCTTCTATTCAAATTTAAGAGATTGAGGTTAAGTAATTGGTAATTACTAATATGCAAGCTGCAAAATCAACATTTGAGTGGGCAATAGATTATAGAACTTGCTATCTAGGTTGCATAATGTATTAGATAATTAAGATTCAAAATATAAAAGTCACCAATCACATATCAAAGTAGGAGCACAATTGCCCTATTTCTCTCACCAAGAGATAGGTTGAGGTATGTCTCTCGAAGCCTAGTTGTGGGTTGGCCAAAATGAAAAGAATGATTGCGGAATGCCAGCAAATCATCCTCTACTCTTCTCATCGTATCTATATTATCCCTTGAGAGACGCCTCATGTACTCCGTGAAGCCCTCCTCTAACTTCTCGCTAGTGTACTGCTCCTCACTACGCCAAAGGGGATGCAAGATATGTGTGACAACATGGATTGGTTTATGGAATCAATTCCATTGTGCATTCCACACTACATGAATCTCATCGACCCTATAGATAAAATAAGTTAAAAACTTAGAAGTTAGAATAATGATCAATCATGAAGGAGTCGTTAATACCAAATAATTACATGTGTAAAAGTTAAACAAAAACTTACTTGTCTTGGGGTAAAAAGCTGTTGTGAAGCAAGGCCTCGTCAATTTTATCCATATACTCATATAGAAGCTGCAAAGTACTCCCCTCCATATCAGTGATGCGCAATACAATGTAAATAGGAGTGAGACTTTTCACCAATGCCTCTACCTCAACCCACCAACTCTCATTTAAAATATTGTGTCTAAAAGCAAGAGTCTTTGGAGACTCTCAATCACTCCACGTGAGCCAATTCCTAACATGTGATGGTTTGTATCAAATTTGGACGGACCCGTATCAATCTCTCCAATATAATAAACATATAAGCAAATCTAGTGGTGGAGAACTTCAATAGCTCAAGTGTGCTATTGGCTCGAAACATGCGTGTGACGGATGGCCTCTTCTTCACAAATCTTACAATACTTGTTGCTGTCTTGAAAATGTCATCCACCCAAGATATTTGCCCAACATCTTCAATAAGCAAGTCAAGGCAATGGGATGCACATGGAGTCCATACTATGCTAGGAAACTCCTCCTCAAGCATACGACCCATAGACACACAATTGCTTTCATTATCTGTCACTACCTGTACCACATTTTGGACTCCTATGTCCATGATGACCTTTTGCATATGCTTCCAAATGAAAGCTCTTGTGATGGTAAGACTTGAGGCAGAGGCATCGATGGCCTTAATGAACACGGTGCCTTTACGTGAAGACACCAAAATATTGTAAACATTCCTTTGGCGCATATCTGACCATCCGTTGCATAATATTGTGTATCCATATTTTACCCATGTCTCATTCAAGGGCTCCAATTGAGCCTCTATGGATGCTTTCTCCTTTCGAAGCTCTCGTGTGCGTAATGCATCTATGGATGGGCTTTCCCACTCACACCCTATGCGGCTTACTACCTTGATTGTCTTCTTCCATTGATGTGTAGTGGCCACATTGAAAGGGATAACACACCGAATAAATAAACGTGTGAGTTCCCTAGTTGCCTTCACAATTGCCTGCCTTTGAAGTCCTGCATGGACACTTGCACCATGCAAGGAACCCTTTTGCCCACCACCACTAGAAGATGGCAACGGGGTCCTTTTTGCACTTGGACCCGATATGGATATGGATGCACTTCTTTTTTATGGGCCACTGGCACCTCCAATTTGGCTAGCGCCACTAGGCCCACTAGCCTCTCTTTGCCACACTTGTGCTTCATTAGCCTGATGTGGTATTGGATGAGAGGATTCATTCTCTTCTAGCTCAATACTCATACGCTTTCGGCACCAAAGATGGAGACTTACTGTTACTTCTGTCGGCACATTTGCGTAAGGCTCGATGTCTTTGTTGGGAACGCATGCCAAATGGTCTTTCACGCGTGTTACACTCCCCGATTTGTCCAATCCACAATAGTTGCACTGCTACCTCTTTGATCTGCTGGATCCCTCATATCTCTTGATTGGAGTGACGTGCCTCCAATATGGGTCCAATGCCATGATACGATGATTAGCCTTTAGGACCTAGGTAATGGATTAAAGGAGCAGGAGGAGGAGGAGGAGCAACAGCAGCAGCAATAGGAGCTGTTGCTGTTGCAGAAAGAAGAAGAAGAAGAAGAAGAAGAAGAAGAAGAAGAGATACTATGCTGCTCCTGAAGAGAAGAGGTGCCAAGTGTTGCTCTGAAGTCATATCAATCTCTACATGACATCTGAGATACCTCATACTATGCAAAAATTAGGCTTTAGCAGCAGTCTCGGGAAGCATGCTGGAAATTGGAAGCTCTAAGACTTGGATTCAATAGGGCTGAAGTTGTTTTTAGCCTATTCAAGTGGAGGGACCAGCAAATAATTGAATTTGGGGTATTTTCCATCTCCATCAAAGCGGGTGAATGCCAATTGAGTGCTTGAATCAATGGGCAAAATAGATTGAAGACTTGTTGGTCACTTTGGACAGCAAAGGGAGTTGAAATACCGAAAGGGATTGGGAGAATCCCATTGTAAATCAACTTTTTCTTCAATAAAGCTAAAGAAATACCGAAAGGGGTGCCAATTTTGGGGCTAATCGGGTGTGCATTGTCAAAGATCAGTAGGTAAATTTGTATTTTCAGATTCGCATTAATTGTATGCTGCTGTAATTAAGTTGTAATCAGGGAATTAGCATCCTATTCGAGGAGGAAGGCTGGTTACACTAATGGACATCCCTATCTCATTGATCTTTGAATACAGAATCTCTCCTCTCTAGCCCTACTGATAAGGACATGGATATAGGTAGAAGAATAGAGAGCTGCAACTCCTTTGATCAACTGCTTTGGAATTCCCATCCTTTGCATGGTGTGCTACAAGAACTACCAATCTACATTGTCGAAAATCGAAAAGTAGCACAATGAGGTCCTGATTCCTGAACGGGCAAGATTGGTGGACTCCTAGAAGGTGAAAATGTTGTCTAAGACAATGTGCTTTTGCACAAAACATGTTTGAGTGGGGTGGATAATGTTTGGCATCCAGGGGGCCAATCTAAGATTGATTGCCTTTGCAAGGATCTTGCGATTGCTCAACGTCTTGAGGGCCCTATGCTATGAATCCATCGACTCTCTCCCAAGTCTCTGCACTCTCTATCTAGTATGTCTGGGTCTGTAATACATAGAAGTCTCTACTAACTTTGTCTCCTTATTGAGTTCAAAAGCAGACTCTTGGGGGAAGTTTGTAGTCTGATCTAGCTTCCTTCATGATATCAATCTCTACTTTGGCAACATGCAACCTCTCATCTACCCATTTGCAACTTGGACATTTTGTCCTCCCTTCGAATTGGAGCATGTGAGGCTATAGCAGTCCTATCCCTCTCTAAGAAGGCCATGTCTCCTCATGGCCTCTTTTCTGAAGAAAGAATGATCTCTTGCATGCACTCATCTGAGTCTTTAGCACCCAGGTCAGAGAGGTCTAGACCCCCAAAAATCTATGTGATTGGTGCTCTGAGGTCGTGATTCTAGAGCAGGGTCTTGTGACTCTCTCAAATTGAGCTAGTGGAGCTGATGAATAGTCCTCTGGGATCTCGATACTAGACTGGGGTCCTTTGACTCTCTCAAAAAGCGTTAGGTGAACTGTTTAGTGGTCTAATAGAGTGGTGCCAGGAATGATACCAACTATGCATCTGTTGTCACAAGCCCAATCATCCACATAAAACAAGTCTCTCGACAATAGAATGGGATCCTCTTACTCTCTCAATAGAGCCAGCAGAATTGGTGAATGTTCTGATAGAGTGGTGCTAGGAATGACACCAACTATGCCTCCTTCGTTACAAGCCTAATCGTTCACATAAAACTTTTCAATCGTTAAGAGGACCCTAGCTTCTGTTACCATGTCTCTCCTAGAGAATTGAAGTGAGCCTAGGGATCTGCCGAACTCTCTTGTGAATTAAACATTAGAGGAATATGAACCCCTTCCATGCAACTTGCTCTCCTCTAATTGTCTCAGTGTATCCACTTCTCCTATCCTCCAAGGCCTCTACCCCAACCTGGGTTAAGGACCGACTGAGGGTAGTCCAAAATTGTCTCTTGTTACGCTGGCCATTTGGGGGGATAATAACTAGAATTCTGGTAAGTGCATTCTCCACTTCATCGAGACCCACAGCTTTCCAACAAACCTGCACGCAGTTGCATGAATTTCTATGCCTGCGACTACTAGTGCCCAATAGGTGTAGCTCTGTCCTTGCAAAAGATTTGACAGCCGCTCTTTTGAGAGGTAATGCTCTTATATCATGAGAAGGTCCAGTGATCCTCCCACTAGTGCTCTATGTAGGTCATTCCATGAGAGGCTCCTCATGAGGAGCATCTAAGTCTCTCGAACAAGCGCAGCTAAGCAACCCATGCCCACCTGTGCTGTGTCTTGAAATAAGCCGTGTCAAACCTTCTCTTTGCAAGCTTTGCTGCCTCAACTTTTTTTTTTTTGGGGGGGGGGGAATCCTCGAGGTAACGTGAATTATCTGAATCAAAATCCAGGTCATAGAATAAATCCTCTCCTTCTTGAGGAGCAAGTTTCCGGCTTAGATGCTGAGTGGTAGTAGGTAGCACTTCTGGTGAGTCTTGTGGAGTGCATAGATTGGCTACATTGGTCCTTTGTCTGCCTCTGCATCTGCTCAGGGCCTCCCTGTCCATCTCTTGTCCATCCTGTCTATGCTCTCTCTATCTCTGGTGCTGCCTCCTCCGTCTGGTGATGTGATATCTCTGTTGCCATCTCACGATCCTCCTCTGCAGTCAAGGTCTGCTGCCTTTTTCAGCTTGGTAAGAAGTCTGATGCTGCTCTGTCCGAGGACAGTTTGCTGCAAAATGCCTAACCATCCTGGATCCAAAGCACTATCCAGAACGGCAGAAGTAGGACACTAGCTGTAGCAAGGATCCTTTGGAAAGATAAGGAGTCCTAATCATCTGAGGTGGACTTTGATCTTGGGCCTTGGCCATTAGAATACACGTTTTTCGATTGGGCCAGACTTTGAGCAGTGTGGAGGATTTGAACACGAAAGAAATTGTGCAGTTTTGGAGGCCCAATCATTTCAATGGTACAAGTACATAAGACTCTTGCACAGTGATCCTTGGATGATAATGCTATGTTTGTGATATCTGTAGATGCTTCTTATGAAACAATGAATAGTGGCTTACAAAACAACCCAACCTACACCTCCCAACACCCTGTGAATGAGGGTCTCCTCCATGGAAACAGTGAAATATCCTCTTTTGACCTGTTTTAACATTTTGCTTTGACTAGCTTTCCAAGGTTGCGAGATGTCATCCCAATATTTCTGTTTTTTCTGCTTGGACTAGTTCTGGGTTTTATGTAATATGGTCACTATATGGTGATAAGCATCATAGAATATTCGCAAGCTCTTAGATTGAGAAACACCATTATTTTTGTCAATGTTTGAGGCTATCCTTGTGTGCCTAATTGAGGCTTGGATAGATAGATCAGTTTCAACTAGATCTGTTGCTTCAGTGCTTTTGGTCTCCTTGTGCTAGAGAGGCTCTCATATTGTGAGGGATCTGTTTTGTAAACTGCAATGACAAATTTGTGGGTTCTCACCTGTTCTGATGTCTCCTACCAGTAATGCGAAGTGTTATAGAGGTCCCTTTCTGAGAGTGGGGTCACCCATTCACTTGAATGAGGCTCACATGGGGTTTATATGGAATATTCTATGGGGTTGACCAGTACAAATAGTTTCTGTCTTTGATTGCAGCAGCTGGCAATTTGTTTTTCAGCAGAGAGATGGTTCTTTGCAGGGAAAGTAGACCTTATGCATGTGAGAGAGAGGGAAAAGAGAGAAAAGCAAAGAGAGGACAGAGAGAGAGAGAGAGATAAAGAGAGGGAGGGAGACATTGCTTTTCATTTCTTTGCTTTTAAAAATTTTTATTTTCTCTTTTTAATTCTGTTTATAACAAGATGCTGGAAACTTTTCTCAAATGATGAGATGATAAGACGATGAGGACCTAGAGACTTGCCGGTAGGAAATGAACTCTGATTGCAGTTTGATAGTCTCTATTGTCTCCTGGGCGTGCATTGATCAGATATGGATCATTATGCTTTGCCTTTCCTTAGACAAGATTTTGTCTTCCATAGTCCATTTAGTCATTAAAAAATCAGTTTGTATCCAACATACAATGTGTGTTGACAAGTTCTATTACCCAAGTTAAGTAGTTTTATACTTCCAGTCCATTGACAAGTATTGTTACTTATATCTATGATCTACCATAGTGGCAACCTCTCATTGATTGCATGGATAGCAAGGTGTAATAGGTATCATGGTTTACCAAGTGGGTGGCATGAGGTGAGACAAGCTGAAACCAGCCTTCCTCCTCGGTTAGGGTGGTACTAACCTAATTTAACAGTAATTACAACAAGCATAAAATTCACATAAACTAAAAATGGAAATGTTACTACTTTAATCTTGGACAATGGATAGCTTGTTGACCCCAAAATTTCCGCCCCTTGCGGTTTAGCTTTTATTGCAAATGGATGGAGTACAACTGAGATCCTGTAATCTTCTCCGCTAATCCAAGTATCACTTGCTGTTAAAACTGACCAACAAGCCTCCAAACCAATTTACCCCTTGGTTTGCTCGAGGATTAGTGTTTACTTTGCTCCTTGAAAGGCAAATTAAACCCCAAATCTGATATTGGCTGGTTGACCTCTTGAATTTCTTTGTAATTCTTGAATTTTAGTTGTGAGAATTCAAGTACTAGGCCCTCAATTCTAAGATGTATCCCAAGCAGGTTGTCAAATCCTAATTTCTGCTGTAAATTAGGGTTTACAACATATATTTTTTAATATCTCCACCTCTAATAATTCAAATGGTTGGATTTTGTTGAGATGATGAGAGACGGTTAGGGGATGAGAGAGAATGCTGTAGAGAGAAATTGTTGGCCTAGGTCATTCATTTGGCCACAAGTGTCAGTTGGTGACACTAGAGATGTGACGTTTAATGGTATCTAATGCCGATCTAATGGTCAGAGATGGCAGAAAGAGACTTGGGAGTGAAAGATGCCTAGCCAATTTAATTATTGGCCAGTCAGATTATTTTTCTAGGCACCAAAATAATTATTATATTAATTTTCAGTAATTAAAGGCTAAAAATTAATATTTAATGATGAATAATGTTGGAAAAACCATTTGGAAAGGTTGCCACTTGGTAAACTTGTCCATACAGACTGGTAAAAGCTTGAAGAAGAGGAAAAACGAGATCATTCTTGTTGTAGCAAATGTGGGAGAGTTGTAAGAAGCCGTGGCCAGTCTATTTTCAGCCATTGCAGCCAGCCATGAGTGACGTTTTGAGGAGGCGATTGCAGATTCGGATCCTCCACAGCTGGGTGATTGCATCTAGGTATAAGGTGACAATTGATTTGGATGTCTTAGCTATAGGCGACAGCATTTAATGCTATTGTGGCAGGGCAACAACTGCAATTGATTGATTTTCAATTATTCTTCGCAACAAAACTTTGAATTTTCTCTCTCTACAGCTTCCTCTCTCATCTCCCAGTCATTTCACAGCCTTGCTCCGAAGATCTCAGCATTTGGATCCTTTGAGGTTGAGAAATTGCAAATTTCTTTGTTGTAAACCCTAATTTATTGTAGAAATTCGGGTTTGTAGCCTCAAGAAGCATATTGGAAATTGGAAGTTCGAAGACTTGGATTTTTCAGGGTTGAGGGTGAATTTCAGCTAAATTCAGGTGGAGGACTAGCCAGTCATTGAATTTGGGGCATTTCCATCGTCTATGAAGTGGATGAAGGCCAATTAAGTGCCCGAATCAAGGGGCAAATCAGATCGAAGACGTGTTGGTCACTTTGGACAGCAAGGGGAGTTTGAATTGCAAAGGGGATTGGGAGAATCCCATTGTAAATCAACTTCTTAAATAAAGCTAAAGGAATACCGAAAGAGGCGCCAAATTTGGAGCCAATCGGGTTTGCATTATCCAAGATCAGAAGGTAAATTTGTATTTTAAGATTTGCACTTATTGTTTGTTGCTATAATTAAGTTATAATTAGGGATTTAACACCCATCCACGGAAGGAAGGCTAGTTAAAAACAACATATCTTTGCTCTCTAATAGTCTTCTTCTCCCTCGCAATGTCTAGAATTGACTTTCACTAGGTGTGTGAAAACGTTTTTCCTACTTGCATTGGCAAGTTTTGCGAAGTGGTAGCCTTCTAATCCCATTTTTCAGCATTATCTAGCTTATTAAACTAATTTTTAGAATATTAGTTTTAAAAATTAACTTAATAAAAATAATTCCATCAGCCAATAATTAAATTGGCTAAGCCAATTTTTCTTCTTCGTATCTTTGAGTAGTTATTAACTTTGTTTTAGCTGGTGAGAGTTCCAGCACTACTTGGACCCCTGAACCGGGGTGCTAGGTGCCTATCCACGCCCCTCCCATTGGGAGGAGTCTTTCAAAGACCTTGGTCCTGAAGGAAGTAGCGAAATCATAAGCTAGTGGCATAGGGTGGAAGCCTTTGAGTCTGATTAGGCACCCGGCTCAAAAAACAAAAACAAAAACTGACATTAATTAATTAATTAATACCTAGTCTCTAATATCACCACTGACATTAGTGGCTAATAAATTCAACTGATATTTCAGGGTCTTGGTTTTCACATTGTGAAATAAGTAACTTGTACCTCAGATGTGCAAGTCACATTAGTACATTTGATTAACTTTTAATTAAATGCTAAGCAAAGTAAAAAAAAAAATTACGTCCTCGTAACAGATCACTGCCTTGAAATCCTTGCAATCATCCTCGATTGCACTGTAATGTGCCAAAGCATCTATTGCCACTGCTAGAAATATACATTGGTATCATAGTCAAACCACATATGCAGATATTGCTTAACCATGCTCATGCCCTCAGTGTGTGAAATTCTAGTCACTAAAACCAGTTACAATCTGCTCACATGAATCATAACCACTATCAAAATCATAAGAGATGTATCCACATTCCAAAATCTGACACTACTTTGACCCACCAAGACATTATATTGCATGAACTAAGCATAACCAATGTCTCATAGCAATGATGTACCGCACGATTCTCATGTAAAGCATACACCAATTACAAACCACATGTAACTTACGTAGTTGTACTTCTCTTGCTCACCCACAAATGTACATTGTATATCATCCATGTATCCCATACATGCCTTACAAATGTATATCACATCAAAATGTATATCCCATGTAGTCCATGCATACCTTGTAGATGTATAGTTTTAGAGGCTAGGTGCAAACCATACCATATGCATACCAACTCATAGTGACTAGTACATCCAATAGTAATCCCAAATACTGTCAGCATACATTATCCTGGATGCAAACCAGGTACATCTAAGATCCACTATATATGAACTGTCCATCACTAGGGAAGTGGAGGTGCAACCTCCCCATTGAGCATTAGGTAATACTCTAGACCTTCTATGCCTTGTTGAGCTTGAAAATCCCAGTCCAAAATTGACTCTAAGTGAAATACATCAAGGTAGAGTGCATTATTGGGGATGATTTGCCAGGTCACCCTCCATCCATTGCATCCATCAAAGGTGAAACAATAGTAAAACTTCATCGAGAAGCGCACGGATATCCTACCTTGTAACTTTATTTGTCTCAAAACCTCCACTAGGTTCTAGGTCTTTGTCTCTCTAGAGCACGGAGATCCTTTGTACTTTCACATTGTTGCAATTCCATCTTAACCAATATGCAATGTTGCATCCAATTGACTAGCTTCTCATGTGCTTGATATGCTAGGAGCATGAACATTAGGAAACATGCATGTTTGCATACTTTAGACCATTGCAATGTGATTGTGCATGGGAATATCTATACTAGCAACCGTACCAAGATACATTTTCCTATACATTGCATGCATTAATAGTTGTAGTTCTCTCATGCAAGCATTACTAGTTTCAATACTAGAGTAAAGCTTTTGACCTTCAATTAGGTGCTTCAAGCCCACCAAGTTAAGGGATTTGATGGTATCTCGACGATGGAACCTTGAAACCAGCCTTCCTCCTTGGTAGGGTGGTACTAACCTGATTTAATATTAATTACAACAAGCATAAAAATTACATAAACTGAAAATGCAAATGTTACCACTTTAATCTTGGGCAATGGACAGTCTATTGGCCCTAAAAGTGGCGCCCCTTGCTGTATTTTTTTAGTTTTTATTGTGAATGGATGGAGTAAATTGAGATTCTTTGATTGCCTCCGCTAATCCAAGTGTCACTTGCTGTCAAAGTGGACAAGCAAGCCTCCAAACTAATTTACCCCTCGGTTTTCTCGGGGGATTGGCCTTCACCTTGCTCATTGAAAGACAAATTCAGCCCCAAAGCTAATATTGGTGGTTGGCCTTTTGAATTTCTTTGAAATTCTTTCAACTATTGGAATTCAGGTCCTAGGCCCTCAATTCTAAGATACACCTTGAGGTGGCTATCAAATCCTAATTTCTTCTATAAATTAGGGTTTACAATAGAGTTTTTTCAATATCTCCACCTTTGATAACTCTATTGGCTGGATTTTGTTGAGATGACTTGAGAGATGGCTTTGGGATGAGAAATAATGCAATTTTAGAGTTTCATCGCGAGAAATGCTGAAAAACTCTTGCCGCCTCTTACTCAAACAACTATGGAAGATGTCACCTGTAGCTTAGGACTACCAGAAAGATTGCTGCCCCCTCATGTCTGTTGTCACCTACACTAGGACCTTGGGTTGCTGGCACTTACTTTTGGAGGACTCCAAATTGTTGTCAACTATTGTAGGAATGGTCCTTAGTGGTTGCAAATCACATCAGCAGTATCTCCTTGCTTTCTAGCAGTCTTCTTCTCTCTCACAATGGCTGGCTCCAAAAACGTGTTTTCCACTTGCATGGGCAAGTTTTGCAAAGTGGCAGTCTTCTAATTCTATTTTTCAGCATTATCTAGCTTATTAAGTTAATTTTTAAATTGTTAATGAATTTAATAATTATTCTAGTGCTTAGAAAAATAATTCCACTAACCAATTATTAAATTGGCTAGGCCAATTTGTCTTCTTAGTATCTTTGAGCAGCTATTGACCCTTAGATTGGTATTAATTAATTAATTAGTGTCTAGTCTCTGATGTCACCATTGACATTAGTGGCCAATAAATGGTCTAGGCCAAAATTTGACACTAGGTACTGTCTAGTACATGGTAGACATAACTTATTGCAACTTTGCCTTTGGTATCAATTGATATTTCAGGGTTCTAGGTCCCACATTGTGAAATAATTAACTTGCACCTTAGATGTGCAAGTCACATTAGCATATTTGATTAACTTTTAATCAAATGCTAAGCAAAGCAATAAAATTTCAAGTCCTCTTGACACAAGCACGCACTTGAGCGACTTGAGCTTCTGGACCTAGTTTTCTCCTTGGTTTTTTATTGTATAGTATACTGCAGTCTCCTCACATGGATGGTTGCTTGTGTACTAACTTGGTGGGGTATGCGTAGATGTACGAGTTGGTGTCTCTCTTTTGTTTCGTTATTTTCGCCCTGGGGGGGGGGGGTGGTTTTGGGCATGTGTGTATGGATGTGATTTTTTCAGAAATTCATGAAAGTTTCCTCACTGTGCTTTTGGACTATTGTTTGACAGATATGAACCTGGTCAATATTACAAACCTCATCATGACTATTTCGCTGATGAAGTAAGGGCGAAACAGTTTCTAATGGTTAAAATATTGTCTTTTGTACTGTAATCTGATGTTTGGTTGGTTCAACTTATGTTCTCAATCTTATCCTTGATTATTTGTTTTCCTATCAGCTTGAATTTAAACATACACATTGAGTAGTGACTATATTACCTTCACAGAACTTTCCCATTAGTGGCTGTTGCTATATGGAAATTTTATGGAAGTATTCGACATTATTGTTTTTCTTAATATGCTTCACAATGTGTAGTTTGTGCTAGTCCAATAAACTAAATAATCTTAAATAAATTCATCACTTGATTCTTCCTTGTGCATGGTTGAAGCAACATGAATCTAAGGCTGTAGTGTTAAACTGGATTAGTGGCTGTGAAAAATATAACTGTCTTCTTTAATGAAGAAGGAAAAAGAATCTATTAGTAAGGCTCCTTGGCACAAAATATTCCAAGGCAAAATGCAAAATATGGTCCATCAGGATTAACGTGTGATGCTACTTAGAAGATGAAGGGCATAGTGTGCAATGCTTTCTCTTGTTTCATGTGCATTGTAAAGAATTTTAAACTAGTGTTTTCTCATGTTTTCTAGATGGTTAGGCCATTGGCAGGGGTAACTCGATAAGATTAGAAGTTAATCATTATGGCACTTTATCTGAACAACTGTCGGGCAATTCAAGTGCAATTAGGTTTATTGAACCTGTGATTGATGAGGATGAACTGGGTTTGTGTCCGTTCCCTTAAGCTTGCAGAATTTATGGTTTAGAAATGCCTTCTAATAGACATCTAAAGAAAGCAAGAAATTTAATTCCAGCTGTCTGAGCTGGTTTCTAGGCTGACTTTGAAGATTGCTTGAAAGATTGAAAACGAGGCAATTAAAAAATCTAGTCATTCACCTTAATAGGCTGTCAGCACGAGTCCTCTGTTGTGTTCTCTGCATGCTCCTTGGATGCCTGTTTACTCATGCATTTTAGTTGCATGTTAAATATTGTGAATAAGGGTGATCAGCTAGTTATGGAAGAATAAGCTAGCCCTTGAGCAGAGTAATCAAGAAGTGCATCTGCTTAGTTTGGTAGAGCACAGTTCTCCAAAACCTGATGCCATAGATTTGATTCCCACATGGTTTAGCTATGGAAATTTAGAAATTGAAGTGAACCCAAAAGGAAAAAACAAACCGACTGTGAGGTACTAATATGACAACACCAATGGTTAATATATTGAGCAAAACTGACTGTGAGGTACTAATATGACAACACCAATGGTTAATATATTGAGCAAAACTTGCAATTCTTAATCCCACCATATGTGGTTGTGGTTACTTTGGCATGTTAGGAGACATCGTAGCAGAAGGAATGTCTAAGGTCTTGGCTACATCAACTGCTGCATCATCTTTCCATATCCGATCTGGATAATATTTTTAAGTGTTGCACATCTAGATGATATCATCACAGTGACTCCAAATCCAAATGAAAGAACATAGAAGGGAACAAAATCAATCTAGAAGGTCATCCAATGAGAAAATTTTCACTTGTCCATGTCTTGAATATGGGAGATTCGTCTCACAAATGATGTGTTTTTTAGTCATTGTGATGGCAAGACCAGTTAGGTGCATATAATCATTTAGGTGGTGATGATAGGATCTCCTACTAGAACCAATGGTGTCTGCATGCATGTATTTTTTAAATCCCGGGGGGGGGGGGGGGGGGGGGGGGAAACACAATCATAACATTCAACACTAAAAACATTTTTCAATTTTCCATAAGCTGAAGTTGGTGAACCCTATGATATGTGGCTATCTCATATGGTTTGGAGGGCACTTGATTATGTACTTTTATCCTGTACATGCTGCCCATCACACCGTGGGAATTGGCTCCAATGAACCATCGAGAAGGGATTACTTATTAACTGATGATTTTGATGTGTTGAACCTCAAGAGTGGCTTCCAAAATTTGTTTCTGTAATCATCACATGACTTGCTCTTTCGTTGTCAGAGGTGACTCCATTCCATCTTCACCTCTATTTTAAAATGGACATATAGACACTTGGCCTTTCAATACAAGGAACATTCAATAGAGCATCAATATTTGCATGCATCATGGTTCATTGTCCATGCTCAACATCAACTTTAGCTATAAAAGGAGGCATCAATATATGCAATCATCATGGATAACACCTCAAAATAAAACTCCAGCAATCAATGCTAACATCTGTGTCAATGTGTTTAAAGAATCCATGATAAAGGATGATCACAAGAGTCCCAAGACATTTAGGGTATGTCATTTGTGAAAGTTTAAAACAGGTGTTTCATACGTTTATGAAATGCCTAGGTATGAAGCGAGTTTCCTAACCTTAGGAAACAGGTTTCTTGACAACTATGGGGTCCCCACGATCTTGGAGTGGCATGATCATATGCCACTCTTGCCCACCAAGTTTGGACTAGATTGCTCAAATATAAAGCTGTAACCTTGCTCTTTTGATCTTTAGAATTGTCATGTCTATACATTATTTGGATGCTATTATTTTTTCGCCCCTCCATTGACTAGATGTTTTCATTTTTCCATTTAGAGTTTTTTACTTTTTTTGTAAGATGTTCTTCCATCTCTATTTAGTGTACAAATATTATAGTGTGTGTGGAGAAAGTAACTGTGTACTGTTAACGTTGCCACTTTTAGCCCTTCATTATTCACCCAGTCTAACATGTCGATAGGTTTTCATCTGAGTCGTGCACATTGCATGTGTAGGTATGCGGGCTGTTGTACATTCTTGTTGTTTTAGTTTCAGCCCACCTGCACACTGTTACGAGTTCATGCCCATTCTTCTTAAATTAGAGTGAGTTCATTGGGGCTTCTTCAGTTTTTGTTTAGAGAGAGAGGGGAACTAAACCTTTGCATATTGCAGTTCAACATAAAACGTGGTGGACAACGTGTTGCAACATTTCTAATGTATCTTACTGACTCCATGCAAGGCGGAGAAACTTATTTTCCATACGTATGTTTCTACATCAAAATCATAAATGATCAATTATACAATGTTGTTTGATAGGGATTCTATGTAGAAATATTAAAAATTATATTTTCTATTTACATTTTAGGTAGGTGAGCAGGCATGCAGTTGTGGGGGGGAGCAGAAAAAGGGTCTTTGTATAGAGCCAAGAAAGGGAGATGCTGTTCTTTTCTGGAGTCAGGTAGATAGACATGTTTGAATTTTTGTTTGTATAATTTGACCATACACATGTTGTCATTGGTAATTGCAAAAGCTTAGTATGTTGAGCTGTCAAGATCTGCAGGGGATTTATATGGGTTGATGGAACACAGAGATGTCAGCTTGGTAAACTTCCTAGATACCATGGGTGTAGCAAATTACAGTGTAAGGTATCTAGGTTGACTGGTGGTTATCTAGTTTTGTAATTAATTAAGCCCTTTGGCTTGTGAGGCCTAGCCTTGTGTGGATAGGTTGGAAGCTTCTTTTTCAAGCGGACATGCGCTCTGAGTTCTCTTTCCGCACCTCAGCAGCTTTTTGGGCACGGAAGGGGGACACGATGTGCAGGGAGTTTTTTCAGGTGCACCAGTCTCGCACCTCAGGAGAGCAGATACACAGCCTCCAAGATCAGTATTGGAGGACCCGTTCTAGCCCATACGAGGTGATGGAGATTGCCACCGACTCCTATAGTCGCCTCTTCCAGTAGGAGACAACCTCAGCTAGAGGATAGCGATGTAGACAGCAGGTTTGGGATAACATCCTGTCCCTCGTCACAGAGGAGATGGGACGCTCCCTCCTAGCCCCCTTCACAAAGAAGGAACTAGAGGAGGCTTTCCATACACAGGAGGGGCAAAAATGCCCGGGAGAGGATGGCCTCTCTAAGGCTTTCTTCACTACCTTCTGGGAAGTGGTGAAGGATCCCCTACTGTTGGCCTTTCAGGAGATTTTCACTTGAGGACACATGCCAAGTCTATTGGCAGGCCTTATCAGTTTTCTCTCCAAAGGGGGAGACCGGTTGGAGCTTTCCTAGTGGAGACCGATCACCTTACAGCTAGTGGCCTATAAGGCACTGGCAAAGATGATTGGTAGGTGACTATGCCGCTTGCTTCCAGACATCATCCATGACACACAGACAGGCTTTGTCCAGGATAGGAGCATCCTGGACAATGTATTCACCTTTTTTGAGACGATAGAGTGGGCCCAGTACAGTGGGCAGAGACTGGCCGTACTACTATTTGAGAAAGCCTATGATAGGGTGGACTGGGATTTCCTAGAGGGGACCATGGTGAGGTTGGGTTTCCCCCAGGCTTGGATTTCCGGGGTCTCCGCACTTTATAGATCGGCCACCAGGAGGGTTCTCATAGGAGGGAGGTGAGGGGAGGAGTTTCAGCTGGAGAGATCGGTCCGATAAGGCTGCCCCCTGGCTCCGTACATGTTCCTTCTTGTAGAGGCGATGTCTCACTTCCTCAGGTCACGTGTGAGCGGTTTACGTGGCCTCCGACTTCCAGTAAGAGAGGAGACCAAGTTGTTAGACTCAGAGTATGTAGATGATACAACACTCTACATAGAGGACGATGAGTTGATGCATGAAAGAGTGAGGTTGGCTCTTGAGGTGTTCTGTTCTACAACGGAGCGAAAATCAACTAGCGAAAGTCGGTTGCTTTCCTCACAGACCTGGACTCTAGCACGGAGTGGGGCATCCACTTGGGATTTAGATGGGTGAGCAGAGGACAGACCGTTCGATACCTAGGGTTCCAGGTGGGACTCGACATCACTCCTGCCTAGCAATTTCTTCCAATCCTCGATTCTATTCGGAGGAAGCTGAACTACTGGAGCATGGCTCGCTTCTCACTAGCCGGCCAAGCCTTGGTAGTTAACCAGGTCCTCCTAGTGATAGCTTGGTACATCGCCTCGTGTTGGTGCTTCTCCTCCTCTTGTGTAATGCAGCTTTGCCGCCTAGTGCGGAATTTCCTTTGGTCCGGGTCAGACGGCTCCAGGGATTCCAGGGCCAAGGTGGCGTGGGCGACCATTATACGACATCGGGCAGAGGGAGGGCTTGGGATCATAGACCCAGAGTATCAGAGTATGGCCCTCCTGGGCAAGCTAGTTGTCCGCGGGCTCACACCGGGAGGGCATACCTGGAAGGTCCTATTGCAGGAGGGTCTTCAGGACTGTAGACCGAGGCTTGGCGGTGAGTGGAGGCCGTCCCTGAGATGGATCTTCACGTCAGCCCAGATCACCCTTCCTACGCAGCTTGCTCCGTGTGTGGCAGGGCCTTCGTAAGGCCCTTATCCAGAGCCCCCTAGGCTGCCAGGAGGAGATAGACTGTCAGTCGGTGATTTGAAACCCCCAGATCAGGGACCAGGAAGGGGCACAGATTGGCGAGCGTCCCCACACCCAGTGGGCTGGTTGGGAGGCTGGTCCAGTTCGTACCATCAGGACATGGTGGGAGGTGTACAAGATGGCAGACGAGGAGATGCTGAAGCAAGCATCAGGCTGCCAACGAGGTGGAGGTGAGGAGAAGGGAGATAGACGCAGTGATACCTCAAGAGTGGCTTGCTCCCTCGATCCAAAAGCCGATAGAGCCGGGGGAGGTATGGCCCGCTAGGTTTTCACTAGCAGGCATCCCCCTACAGGTGGCACGAAGAGTGGGTGGCGCTCCACTTGGGACCTTTTTCACAGTGCGGGGGGGGGGAGGGGGGGGGGGCGTTTGGCTCTTGACAGAGGGCAGGAGGATGAGGGGATAGCTGTCCTTTCATGGAAGAGGATCCGGGTGGCTGGCCTTCAGGGGAAGACATGGCGGTTGGACCCTTTGGTCTTTTGGTAGGAGCTTAGGGAGTGGCGCCTCTAGATCTGGGAAGGAAGGCCACTTGAGGAGCTGGAGTGGGATCCGGGAGAGTGGCTTTGGCCGGCCACTGCGGTCGCCAAGAAGCCTCCGAGGTTCTTGGAGTACACTGTCAGGATTGGCAGACACGTACTGATGCAGTAGGACATGGATTCGGCGCTGTCACGTAGCAGGCACTGGGCGGAGCATAGCATCGTGGAGCCGTTCCGACGAACCTCCTGGCGCCGCCTATGGGATAGCTGGAGGTTGAGGAGGGTATCGTACTTTTTATGGCTAGTGGCACATGGAAGCTTGGTGGTGGGAAGTTGGCTTGCCCAGATGCAGGAGGGAGTTTGTAAGTGCTGCACACAGCAGTCGATGGAAACCCCAAAGCATTGCCTTTGGTCGTGTGAGGCGGCATAGCTCGTGTGGAGCGGAGTATGCCGCATCTTGCGCCGCATAGCACCCAGCCTTGGATGTATCTCTTGGGGTGCTTTCTGCTGGTAGGCGGTCAGCCAAGGCCGTCACCTTCTGTATGCGGCCGAGATGTAGGACACGATATTCATGATCGAGGCAGGGTCGTGCGCAATGGTGGGTTTAGAGGTTCTACCCATCTGCCAGGTAGTGGAGCCCACGGTAGACCACTCTGAGGTATGGGAAGGTGACCCTAGCGGAGCTCTGGACCTCCATCATCCACTCCCTTCGAGGCTGATAGGATCAGGTGCTGGGCGAGTCCAGGGGTCGTCAGGAGCTCGGAGGTCATTTCATGCACACTAGGGGCGGCCAGGACCTGTTCTTCGTGATGCAGGCAGGCAGCCCCAGATGGCGATACATCCCCCCTCCATGTCTTCTTGCCCGTATCCCCCCCAGACCGCCTTGAGAGGCTTGTATATATGATGTATCTGTGACTTTCACCAGCTCCAGCTTGGTCTGTTGAGCATGAGCACTTCTTTGTATTCAGGTTTTTTTCTGAAGTAATATAATTAGCCACACTTTATTTGCAAAAAAAGCATAGTTAATGGGTGGCTTCAATGGGTTGCCCTGGCTGTTCCACTAGCATTTATAGGAGCCATTTCTTGCACCATTGCTAGGGCACACAAGAGTGGTGATAACTTGTAGGCAGGAGATTGATGCTGCTATCCTGGATTAGTGGCTTGCGCCTCCCTGCCGACTTCTCATGAGAGTGAGTGTTGCTCAATTTTCCATTAGGAGTTCAACTACAGGTGGCAGGATTCAAAGCACCTTGATACATTCTTCATAATCGAGGAGCATGGCAGGTTGGTGTTGGTTAGGGTGTAGCAAGGGATGCCTTCCTAGATCTCCTGGGGAGTTCCTGTTGTTGGGTTGAGATGGAAGTCAAGGATATTGGATCCTTGAATTTCTTAGCAGGAGTTCTATGAGTGGCATTTGTGGATGTGGGTTGGCTGAGTACTGGATTAGGTGGATTGGGATCTATCATCTAGGAATGAAGTGTTGGCCAGCTTCATGCGTTTTGGCAGTTTCTACAATTTTCTTCTTTACATGACATGAGCAGGCAAGCATGTTTTGCTGCAAGGTGATGATGAGTAGGCCGCCTCCTTGTGTAGGCAATGGTTGAGAGAAGCACAGTGTGACTGAGCCTTTAGACATGCTTTTTGGAAGGGTGCACGGAAGACTCAGCACCCTTAGAAGGTCTTATCACGGTTAGCCCACCGTGAGCTTACAGTTAGCAGTTGCTCGGCGCAAATGCAGCTAGATGGTCTTTGTTGGTACTGCCCACAACAGTGTTAGAGACATTAGAGCACGGTCTTTGGCATGTGAAGTGGCTTAGTTGGTTTGGAGAGGGACTTTCAGGATTTTTTGTGGATAAGGGATGGCTAGAGTGCATAAATTGGGGGACTCTGTGTTGGAAGTCAGTCAGCCAGGTGGCACCGACTTTATAAGGCGGAGATGCATGACAGAATCTTCATCATTCATGCCAGCACTTGCAGTTGTTTGCTTTTAGGCCTTGCCCAGCTAGCAGCTTTGGCCTTGACACTGCAGTCAGAGTTTTGGGAACACATTGGGAGAACACATTGGGAGCCTTTCAGGGTGGCATATCTGGAGGGCCTGCTGCAATATAATTTTCAGTGGTTGTGCCCCTTGATGCACGATGTCCTTGCCCAGCTCTGGTCTTTGATGTTGGGAGCAGCTCCAAGGTGACCTGTACTATTGCTAGGAGGCTATAGAGCTGTTCTCCACACTTGGGGGTACCATAGCCTGTTGTAAAGGGATAGCACTTTCAAGGGAACTAGACTCCCTTGCTTTGGCCTCCCCTTTCCCCTGCCTATGCTGCAGTCATGATGTTGAGCATATCTTCTTTCATATTTATTATTGATTAGTATAATCAGCCACATTTTAGTGTGTCAACACAACAAAAAATAGGTCAATTGAGTTGGTAAGAGGAGGCATGTTTTCAAAACTCTAATTGTTGTACAACCACCCGACAGATAGGATGATGCACCTGGAGAGCATTACTTGAGGCAGGTTTTTCAAGCAACCATTGGCTGCATAGAACTCAACAAGGCTTAACATTTGGTACAGCCTTGAACATGGTTCAAGATGTTGCAGCTAATGATGGTCATACACAGTATCCCGGGTTGTGTAAATGATATGGGTGATGGATATAAAATGGGCCCCATTTGGAGGAAGTTGAAGAATTGATACAGCCTTTAGAGCAGGCTCTCTTATTAAATGGAGGACTATAGTATAGTTGGTAACAGTATCCACTATTCTGCAAATCATATCAGTCCAAAATTCTTTTCACTGACTGCTTTGATGACCGTGGACTCAAAAGCATCCCAATCACTTATGGTACATGACTAAGCCATTAAAATAGTAGGCAGTAAATCTGTAACATACATGGGAGAACAGAATTGCCTGATTTAAAGCCTAGTTTTTATGGAGATGTTAGCTTAAATATTGCCCATTGGCAAGGTAAACAAATAATTACTTTCTCAACATAAAAGATGTGGAGCAGTCACTAAGACATGCATGCCTTATCTTCTTAGAAGTTGCCCTATTCTTATTCCTAAATTGGGTCAACTGTCCTCATCTACAAGAGCTGCCTGGAGGATTATGATCTCTCTCGACACATTGACAAGCTCTGGAGTATTATGAATCTCAATTTGCTTCTATCCTCTAAAAAGAGAGTGGACAATGAAGGGTTTGGAAAAATTGTGGCTACTAAAATAAAAAAGGGAAGGTCTAAAAAGTGCAGGTGGCTTTATGTCCTGAATTTTCATTGCTGGCCTATGGAAAGGTCAAGCCTGATCTTTTTGCAAAACTAATCACCAAACTTAGCAAAGGGGAAACTAAACAAATGGATCTGCATTTTAAGGTTTGTATGCAATGCTTGTATAAATGGTTGGATAATTTCGAGACAATCATTTTGTTTCCCCAGATATGTAACTGTTAAAAGGAATCAATGAGTCCTTTGAACTCATGGAGGTGGCATCCTTCTGCAATTTCATCGCAAGCTGATAATTGATGGTTGGTTGATTTGTTACAGAAGCTGGATGGAGATGTAGATCCTGCAACAACTCATGGAAGCTGTTCAGTGATAGCTGGGGAAAAGTGGTCAGCCACAAAGTGGCTAAGACAGCATGCGTTCGTATAAGTGATGCATGTATCCAGTATCAACTAGTCCTGTAATTATGTGATTATTAAAGGAGATGATATGGCAGATAACAATTTTGGTTGAACAGCCGTCTGTTCCATGGAAGGGTGGTGAATGCCCTACACACAAATGGAAAGGTGGTGAATGCCACTCAATATGATTGCGTTTGTGTGTAGCACGTGGTTTTCCCAATGGGCGTTCCCAATCTGATTTGGTTGGAGGGCCAGTTTTGTATTAGTGGATGACCTTGAGCCATGGAGAGATCATGAAAGAGAAGTTCGGTTGTTGCATTCGTTGTGAAATGTTTACCAGTCCATATCCATCAGACTGGCAAGATGGTTTAAAAGCATCACGATTGTGTCTACTGTGGACTTTGATGCAGTTGCGAAGCCGTGGAGTTTTGGCCTGTAGGTAGTGATGTCAAACATCTCAGTGTTTCCTGCAGTGTCACTTGGGGTATGGTAGAGCTTCGGTCGCAGTGATTTTTCTGAAGTTGTCTTGGGTAAGTGGCATTACTGCTGTATGATACATGATTTGACTTGCTTCTTGTGTTGTTTTTGTTTTGGGTTTTCAACGAAATCTTATCGACGACGATAACCCCGCTGCTTGCGAACATCGAGAATTATTGGGTTTGGTCAAATTGACCCCGAAAATATAATTGCGTGAAAATAATTTACGATTTGTTGGCAATTACAACCTGATTCCAAATATTGTTTTATAGAATTAGAGTTATTTTGCATTCAGGATTTCATTCAAAGCAGCAGAGATGGGATTTGTAAGCTCTTTTGCAAGACGCTTCTGACCGCGGCCAAGGCTGCTTGCTGCATGTATCACCTTTATTTTCTTTATATATCCGCATTACCCAAAAAAGGAAGAAGCAACGTGGCTTTCTTCCTAGAATGCAAATCAACGAGAAGTATAGCCGCATTGCAATAATGCGGATGTTCTAAAGGTGGATCACTATTTGGCCTTTTGGGATGATTTTAAAGAAATCTTATTGATGATGATAACTAATGCTCGGCAACATTAAACTTTACTGGTGCAGTATAAACATGGTTTGGCCCAAAATGATCCCAAATATGCGATTACGTGAAAATATTTACAATTTGTGGGCAATTATGCTCAAAATTAACTTACACATTTTGCTTTTTAAAATGTTGTTTCATAAATTATAGATGTTTTGCATTACTGATTGCATCCAAAGCAATATTGCTTTATTGTGAGACCACAAAACAATAACTAGTAGACACCCTTATTGCAATAATGTAAAATTTATGTCGAAAGATTTTTTGATAATGCAAGTGGATGTGTTGAATGAGAATGATAGAATCAATACCTCAAACTATACTGAATACATATTTTGATGACAAGGTGGTGTATGTATGTAGTGGTACTTGGATGCAAGTGATCATGCATCATCACATGGGCTTATTTGACTTTGGGTGGATTTGTAAGACAAGTTTGCCCATTATGTGCTATTTCTACACTCATTATTTACTATACACGGATAGACTCATAGATGCATGACTGTGGGTTTAGAGATATGTTCACATGTTTTAGTTGATGAATTCCATGTTGAATCTTTTGGATGCTAGAAGAAGGCACAAGCTATGTGATACATTCTTGGAAAGGTTCTCCAAAGAGTAATGTATATGTTGAGTATTCAAGGGATCTTTGGTGAATCCTACATAGATCTTGTAAGAGTTCAAAGCATGAGGAATTCTCTTTCAAAAATCTATTGCTCAACCTATTGGAGTTTTGAGATTAATTCTCAATTTTTTGACGAAGGAAGCAAGTTGAGAAATCTTAGCTAGTAAAATCATAGTTTGTCACAATTACACGGTGCAAAACTTTTGCCACTTAGGCTTATGTTGACTCTTTGTGATTCGCATGTCAAAATACTTTTTGGCATGTTGAGGGCTAGTATACTAGTTAGTGATGCCTTGTTGCAATGCCACCATGGAGATTGCTTACAACAAAAGTCGACTCTTTGTGATTTGCACGCCGAAATTCTTTTTGGCATGTTGAGGGCTAGTAAACTGGTTAGTGATGCCTTGTTGCAATGCCACCATGGAGTTTGCTTACAACAAAAGTGTGGAATCCTCGTTGGCTTACTCAAGTAAAAAGTTTCTCATCCTCTTGGAGTAGTAAGCATGATTGTGTTTTCTTTTTTAAAATTTAACATGTTACCTTTGAAATTATTCAAAATTGGCATAGTTTGCTTTGGCTAGGACAAGTTTAGGAGTTGTATGAGATTGTCAACTCTATGGACAAAAAACCTCTATCAAGCCACAAAAGGATGGGTGTAATGGATTTGAGAGAAGCATTAAGAAAGTTGTTACAAGTTATAGTGTATACTCAATCAATTATGCAATCAAATACTATGGGCTATGTGTAGTTTAATTGATATGTTTCACTTAGACCACACAAGATGTCAAAGCACTAATGGTTAAGTAACAAAGTTGCTATGGAAACTTTAGACAAATGAAAAGCTTTGAGATTGCCAAGTAAGGACTTGAAATACGCTTTGAGATAAAGACATCTTAATACATTGGAGATTTATTTAAAAACTAGGCCAATGAATAAAAATAGTTTTGGATAGTGTGTTTGTTGTGTGTGTATATAGAGTAAAAAGGAATATGGGACGTTGGATTATGAATTATTAGTAAGTGGTATTAGTTATGTATTTGACTTTGTTGACATAAGATTGGGAGAGTGCGATCCCACATCAAATAATCTAGAAGATCACCATTACATAATTATTTTATTCAAATAAAAACCATATAATTCTTTGTTGTTTTTGAAGAATCCTTGGTATTCTTAGAATCTCTCAATGCTTTCAATACTTTTAGATTGGACATTAGGTATATCATTGATATTGTGTTGGTGATTGATTGTTGCTTTCATATTGATATGCATGTGATATCCATTTTAGTCTTTTGAGTTTCTTTCAGTTATTGAAATTGAGACTTAATGGATTGTAAACCTAATGTAACACTTGGGGGGATGACGTGCTCTTTCTTTAAAGGTAATGGCATACATAACGTTCGTAAGAACACATTTATCTTGGATAAGTAAGTGTAAGAATGCTCTTGGGCATTTGGATAAACTACTAACATGGTGGAAATCCATCTAATTAGACATTGGAAAATAAAATTATATTTGAAATGATTGTTGTTTCTTAGGAAATTGGAGGTGCATGTTTGGAGTATTGCTTATGGGGCAAAAATAGAAGACATACAACCCAATATTGTAGTTGTATGTATGTTGCAAGTCTCCACGTCCTTTGAGATTGCCTAATTAGTAGACACACATTTATGAAATATTTTCTAGTTATTTTTGGTAGATTTTTATCTTCACATTCAATGGTCCAAATTCTTTAGTAACATTAGATGATGGGAATTTTGGATGAAGGATCCTACAAACTTGTGTTTCCAATTAATTTAGGATCAAAGGAACAATTGTTCAAATGTAATTTATTTTTCCAAAGTTTACTAAGATGGATTTCTACCATGTTACTAGTTTATCCAAATGCCAAAGAGCATTCCTATGCTTACTTATCCAAGATAAATATGTCTTTATGAATTGTATCTTATATGGATGTGCTCTCACTAACAAAAGAAAAAGAATGTGATTTGTATTAAATTCTACTTTCCTTGTGATGATGCTTGATGTTGGGAGAGGTTTGTTTATGGGAAGCTAAAATAAAGAAAAATTACAGACTAGAGGTAAGAGTTATGGAGTAGCTTGTAAGATATCTACCATCTCCTTTGGACTACAAAACTTAAATGTAGATTTTCAAAGAAGGTTTGGTAAGTACTTTTGAGTGTTTGAAAAATTCTATTCTTATAATTTAGAGTTATCTTGTTCCTTTGCGTAAGTAAACTTGGTGTATACAAAGATACCAAATTCGGATAATCTTTGTAGTCTCTTTTTCTATGGTTGTACAAGACAATAACTATGTGGTTGTGCTTCACTTGGTGGAATTAATGGTGCCAAATTCTTTTGTACTTTCCATAAGTTTTTATTTAACCTTAATTATATCATATGCTTGTAAACTAGCTTAATCAAACTATTGCACTTGTGTGTATGTGAAGAGATTGTTTCAATCGGCAAGTTTCAAAAAACAATGAGATTTCAAGATTGGAGGATTTCATGAAACATAAAATTGTTTTCTTTATAAAATGACAATAAAGAGGATGTACATTATCTTGAAGCTTGAGGCTTGAATAATGGAAAATACCAATTTTCTTGGCATTGTTTAAATTATCTTAAGAAGCAAAGACTAAAGATATGGATGAAGATCCAATGAAAGGAAGACTTATGTTCACAATCATGAAGAAATAAAGTATTTAACATGGAGAGGAAGGAACTACAATATCCTTACTAATCAAGTTGAAGCCAAAAGTTTAGGAATGAAGGTATTGAAATACCAACAAATGAAACATGTTCAAAGTTTAGGAGATCTATATACAAAAAATCCATAGATAGCATCATGATACAATTAAGGCAAGCCTCAGTAAAGTATTCTTAGATGGCTAGCTAGATCTAGGTAGAGGATTGCAAAAGGAAAATTGATAAGTTCTCAAGTGTTCTAGAAATTGGGTAGAGCCATTGTATATTGGTATCCAAAAATGTAAATTGTTGTGTGTTAGAATGCCAAGTAATCATGTCTTAGCTTTACAACAAGGAATGTATCTTGTGAGATGCAACACTATATGATATCACATGTCATAATCCCTCAAAAATTAATTTAAAAGAAATAATAATGTGTCGAGGGAGTTTGAGAATATGCTAGTAGGTGTTTTTGACATCCTAAATGCATCAACAATAGCCAAAACTCCCAAAATGTTTTTATAATAATTGAAATCAAACATGTAAAGGGACCAAAAAGGCTAAAGATAGGGTTCATGTCCTTTGGCATTCTCAGAGGTATCCACAAGGGGCTAAAGATGGGGTTTATAAGGTTTGGTATGCATGATGTTTCATGGATGCCTTAACAAAAGCCAAATTGCACAAGCCTTATCTTTAGCTCTTCCCTCAACCATTCTAGCTTCTCTAGTTCTTCGAATTTAGTCATTGGTTTTGGAATGTCATTTTGGGGGATTTGAGTCACTCCCAATACATTTGTGATGCCAAAAATACTAAATTCTACAACAAAATACTGCCAAAACAATTGCATCCTCTTAGATGGGGTTTCCTAATGTGAGTTTGAAAAGGGACATCAAAAGAGCATGGAGGTTTCGAACAAATAACATGAAATTTGAAAGCACTTTCCCATGCTATTAAAGGTAATTATGATTAGTATTGTAATAGGTGATGTGCATGTGGTAGTAGTGAGAGAGGGAAGTGAAAAAAGTTTATGACCTCCTATTGTAGGTGATGAGGGTGAAATTATAATGCTTGTTGCATAGCTTTCACTAATTTCACATAAAGAACAAAGTTTCTTATTTTCATGGGATTCCTTCCCAAACTCACCATAGGAAGGATATATTTTCAAGGAGCTTTGGATTTCTGGCCTACCAAACTCATTGTGGGAGACTCTTACTATTTAGGAAGTTCAACATTTGTCAGTGCATTTAATAAAATAGCTCTATGACATTCCCCAAAAAAGATATTCACATTTAAATGCCTACTCATTCGTTTCCTAAAAAGTTACCCTATTTGAATATGTGTTTGAAAATTTGAATAAGTACACCTATTTTCCAATTTCACATTAGATTTGTTTAATTGTTGCACATTATTTTCTATCTTCTCTAAAAGGCCCTACACATGACCTAAAACAATCAAATCAATGGCATAATGATGTGGGATGATAGAGATAGATTAATACAAGTTCCCAATTCTAAGTCTCGAATGAAGACAAGTGCAACATTCTAGCATAAACTTGGATTGTGGTTGAGATCATGCGAGAATGTTAAATTTCAAGTGATGTAAAGTTTTCTTTGACTTGGGTGCATCATTTGCATCATGAAAAGAATAGATGGAGCATGGATGGAAAATAGACCTATTAACTACTAAGTTGGTTACATTTGAAAATCACTCTAGAGATTGGGCTTTAGAGGCTTTCTAGCTTGTAAGTATCAATGAGATACTTGATTGTGGTAAAGAATGCATAACATGCACATGTACACTTATATTGATGTTTTTGGTATAAACAGATGGAATATAAGGTAGTAAATAATAAACAAAAATATCTTGTGGATACTCAACCTCAGACAAGGGCTATAGCTTAGACAAGTAGTATCATTCCCACCTTTGAAGGCTTTGTATAATAAACATACATTACTATGATACAACAATAAGCACATCCATTGTCAATATGTTGATACGACCAATAGTATTTGCTATAAAATATACAAACATTAAAAAGAGAGAATACTTGTAGTAATTAGCATCCTCCAATATATTGCTATACTATATTCCTTCTTTCAGAGAGGTGCAAGAATTTCCAATTTTGCATTGATATTTCTTGTTGTTGAGAAAAAAATGGTAAGCCTAATTGAAGGTAAAAACGTGATCAATGTATGTGGGCTAGAGCCAAGGAAGAAACAGGGGTAAGGCAATATAATGAATAGTATATACCAACAATAATTTAGATTTGCCAGTGTGAATCAAGAGGGCTACAAATAGCAGTGTGATTGGAGAGGGAAAAATTTGAAGATTACAAGGGAGACTTGTGAATGTACAAGAAATAGTTAGTCTTTGTGAGTGTGATTGTGCGGGAAGTAGTGTATGTGTGCATGTGTGTGTGGATTTGTGTATTTGTGTGTGTGTGTGTGTGTGTGTGTGTGTGTGGAGAGAGAGAGAGGTGTAAATGTGGTAAGAGAGATATGTGAAGGAGAGATGCAATTATATGTATGTGTGTGTGTGTGTGTGTGTGTGTGTGTGTGTGTGTGGAGAGAGAGAGAGAGAGAGAGAGAGAGAGAGAGAGAGAGAGAGAGAGAGAGAGAGAGAGAGAGAGAGAGAGGTGTAAATGTGGTAAGAGAGATATGTGAAGGAGAGATGCAATTATATGTATGTGTGTGTGTGTGTGTGTGTGTGTGTGTGTGTGTGTGTGTGTGTGTGTGTGTGTGTGTGTGTGCACACTTAGGTGAGTACTACCTTTAACGTAGTATGAGTATGTAAAAACTAGTTGGTAAACAAAGAGGGTTTTCAACAACAACCATGGCTCTCTCTCAAATGTCCAAAGCTATGGGTTCATATGCTTATGACATCATGTGTGATGGTGTGAATAGCTAAGTGGATTAGGTCCATCCAATCATTTATTACATTGAGTAGACATTGATATACTCACATGAGAGAGGGGGTGGAGAGGGATAGAAATATGTGGCGTATGAGTGTGGTATAAACAACACATATATAGAGGTAGTGAAAAAATGCTGAGAGATAGCGAAATAATGTGTTTATAAATGCATGTAATATTTTTTGTATGCTTTTGCATATAGTTTCTAGGAAGACCAAAGATATAGTTAACAAATAATGAGTGCAGATGTATAATATTGGGAGGGAGAGAGATAGAGAGAAAAAGAAAGAGCAAGTGTATGTGTAGAATGAAGATGGAGAAAAGAACATTAAGAGAGAATTATCAAGTGATTTCCATGTTGTGTATGTGTATGCACACGTATGCATGTGAATGTGTATGCATGCATGTGTATGTGTGTCCCCCTTCCTCCCCCCCCCCCCCAAGGGTTAGGGTTCTCGATATGTGGTCCCCTCTTATCTAAGCTTGAGGGGAGAAAACTGTGAATGATGAACCTTAAGGGTAGTAAGAGATGTTTTAATTGAAAATACATTGATATATTTGTGACAACAATAAACCTTGGATACACAAACAAAAAAGAGAGAAGCTACATTTTGAATTACAACAAAGTTAGGGCATTATACACTTGTATAATACTTGAAAACTAGATGTATATTAGACCCTAAAAGTAGTTTTAGGTTAAAAATACATATAAGTTTTTTAAAAATTACACTAAACTAACATCATAGTCAACTAACATTACAATAAATAAAAAAATTATAAATGTACAGTAAATACAATAAGTAAAAAAGTACTAAATTAAAATTTACCTTTAGTTCCACATCTATAGGCACATTTATCTCAGCATGGATAATGTCATTTACCCACACTAGTAAACATAGCAATAAATGTGGTTATGCAAAATACTCTAAACTAACATGATAGTAAACTAACCCTAAAATTACACTTAGACCTAAAATTAAACTAAAGTAACATTACAACAAATTGAAATAATAGTACATTGACATTACCATAAACCTAATACTAGATTAAAATAACATGGCACTAAAACACATAAACCGACCCTAAAATTATAGACTACATGACAATAAGCTACCATTATAATAATTAAAGATTTAAAAAATGAGATGATAGTATATAAAAATTAGTAGAATAACATTTGATGTTAGGAATGTATTTATACGCACATTTCTCAACATGGCTAATTGTGATTTAGCTATTAGGTTAAGCCTCTTCACAAACACAACTTTGTAGAATACTCTAAATAGGGCATTATAGCAAGAAAGGGAAAGGAAAACTAAATCCAAAGCAACAAATTATAATACATGAAGATGAAAAGTGCATACATAAAAATTACATTTCTCTTGGTTGAACTTGGTTTGTTGACATGCATGCTTTCCCTTTTTTTCAAAGCCTCTCCCTCTCTTGAACCACATACGATTGACCTTAGTTGTCTTTGTTTCTTGAGAAGAAGAAGAAAACATTAGCCCTTTGTGTTCTTGAGGAGGAGAATAAGCAGAAGAAGAAACTTTTCCTTGTTATTGAGCAAGAGGAGGAGGAGAATGTGGTTGTTCTTGACAAGAAGAGAAAAATGTATCGATAGCTCCCCCACATGATAGCTTCCACCTATGCTCTTTTGTCTCATCTTATGTCTTGCCTATCACTTAGAACACTTAAAATTAAAATGAGTTGTTGGTAGATTTGAATGTCTTATCCCTATAGCTATGCATTTAAAAGTATGCGATAGCGCTTGAAAAATATAGTTTAGAAGGACACATAAATGTGCATATAAAGACAATTATAGATTCACCTGTAATAGTGCATCTATAACACACTTTTACACTAACCTTGTGTTGTGTTTGATTGTTGATTTAGTATTCTACGTTATTTCTACTTGTTGAATTAATGTTATACTATCCTTTTAGTAAACCATGCTTAAGCAAAAACTTAATTCAACATAATAGTGAACTTAAAAACCAATTCATACACAACTACAGCTAGAGTGTTCCGTACTATACGTGGCACTTGTTGGTCCTTGAGCTTGGCATCTTTTTGTCGTAAGAATTTTCTCAACTTGCTATTGTGAAAATTTAGTGAAGGCAAAGTGGAGGCTAGAAAAAAGGTGATTGATTACAAAATATATTTGACAACTATTAATCTTTGTAGCATTAAGAGTTGGGTATCGTTCCACCCTTCCATTTTAGTTTTTATTTCATCTAAAATCTAATAAAACCACTACTTCAAATGTCATGAGGGATCATGTAGTTATGCCCCCTCGTCCTTGTAACCTTACGACCTTGACCTTGAATGAACATTGATCCCTCAATACTATCAATCGCCCTATTGTTACATTGTATCCTATTCTTAGAAACTCTAAGTTCTCTCTTAAAATCTCTAATTCCCTACCCACTTCCAAACCCTAAACTTCACTCCTTCCACTTGGAAGAAACATTGATCTCCCCATATATACCCCAAAAATATAGCCACAACATCAACTTTTGTTGATTAGTCAAATCATGTTGCTTAAGGAGAAATGTAATTCCCCTTGCAAAAGTTGTGTCTCTATCTAGCACAACCAAAAATGAAACTTTGGTGTCTTAAAGAGCCTAACTACCCTTGGCAAAATGCTCTGCTAAGAGATTTTTAGTGAGTGGATATTGAGGATTTTGGTCAATTGAGATCTTGACAAGCTCAATGGACTTGTCATCAATGACCTCTTTGATAAAGCGGTAATGCACCTCAATGTGCTTTGTCTTTGCATGGAACATTATGAATTCTTGGCCAACTAAATAGCACTCTAGAATTCGAATGTAGTGTAGGGACCACATTAGTAATACCGATGTCTACCAATAGACAGCCTAACCAAAGAGCCTCTTTGCAAGCCTCAATGGCTGCAACATACTCTGCCTTTGTATAGTAGATAGGGCCATGCGTTTCTACACCTTGGACATCCAAGAAACAACACCTCGAGCAAAAATGAAGTTATGGCTAGAGGTGGACTTCCTATTGTCTGCATGTCTTGCATAATCAGAGTTAGTGTGTACATGGGCCCATGGCTTCTGTATCTTGGTTACCATAACATATGCACATATCTACTGTGCCCTTTAGGTACCTCATGATACTTTTCACAACATCCCAATGGTGTCTACCAAGTGTATCTATATAGCATGCCACAACTCCTACTACAAATGCTATGTCAAGTGAATACATCAAATTACCCATTGCAGTTACATAAGGGATCAGAATGGAAGGAAGACACTACCTTGGATTTAACCACTCGGGTAGCTCAAGCCAATTAGGAAAGTACATGGGCCAACGAAAGGATCACTTTGGTAGATAAACTAATACATGACCAACAACAAAGCTTCACTTACACCTAACTATAGCCACTGCTCCAAATGAGGAGGACTCAACTAAGGAACCTAGAAGGAAATTACAATTAGCAAGAGAGACTCTCAGAACAAGTTTGGGAGTAACAAAGCCTCAACTCGATTATAGTCTCATGAGAGAAAACTATGTGCTATAACTTAGAGAGACGTTTCTCAAGTGAAAGACTTGAAAAATTTTGACCTCATTAGTGGAGATAGTGAAATTGGACCAAACAAGTGAAAGAATTGAAGAAAATCAGCTGCATTAGTTAGGACATAGTGGAATTGGACCAAAAAAACACTTTAGAGTCAACACTCAAAGAACCAAAATACCCATAGGAGACTCACTAGATGAGCCCACCTATTTGGGCACAAGCAGATATCCTAAGTATAAGAGAGGAGAGATACTAGAAATTGTCAAGAGAATTTTTTTTGCCTCAACCCATGTGCTAGACATTTTATTTCTTAAGAGCAAGGAACCCACCCTCATTAATTGGAAATGTGAAATCATGATATTAGAACAATGCAAATCATAGAATGTGCCCGCACATTTCATGTTCAATCTCCCTCAAAGACTTAGAATTGTGTTTACCCTAGATGTCATGCAAAATTTAATTGAAAGGGGAGCAAAATTAAGGAAAAGATAGCTCAAACATAAGAATTAGGATCAAGGATCATGGTAGCAAGGACGTGAAGCTATTAGGTAAGCAAAGTTTTTGAGGTACATAGAATAATGTATGGACATGAAGTGCAACTTGGATTGAGAAATAATGTTTCAAACTTTAATAATTATGTCCACCTACTTGAGTTATGGGGTATCATTGCCATGATGCTATATATCTCATTGAGCTTCTATTTTGTTCTGTTTTCCTTTAGTATGAGGGGTTGGAATAATGATTGGTGAAGTTTGAGAGTGTTTGGAAGCTTGTTGATTGATTCTTGATGGTTTTGAGTGATTTAACTGAGCTAAAGGCCTTCTGATGACCTTCTGTTTGGATCTGTTAACCCTTTGTTGAGCTTATGTAGAGCCTCTGCCTTTGTTATGTTATGTTATGTATGCCTCTATAAGTGTGATGATGGATGAATATGTAGCTTAGGAAAGTTTTCCAATCTTGGGAAGGGATGAATTTCAAATTAGCTCGAAGAAGTGGAAAAAGTACCTGCTGAAGACTTAAAGTAAAGACTGTAGTGATAGTGACATTGTGGAGCTACAAAGAGACATTGTAGTGGTTGTGGTGACCTTTCATATTAGACATACCTCTTGGGAGGGGTATCCATAACCTAAAAGAGGTTATGAATGATTATTCTTGATGATCCCATTGTACAATTGAGAGAGAGCATGTAAGAACGAGTGAGTGAGTGAGAGATAGCAATGCAAAACAATATATCTATGAGTGAGAGATTGTGAGAGAAAGCTATGGAACTTTTAAACAAGAATAATGTGTGATGATTTCCATTCAAAGTAGTGTATTCTCTTGTGTCTTAGTGGTCTCTTAATGAATTTTATGAAGAATATGAAGAACATAATCAATTTTGTTCAAGTTAAAGCCGTGGGAGAATTGTTTCTATGAAGCTGCGTGGAGATTTTTGTTCTTGGTGTTCTTTTCCTTGTTGTGGTCATATCAAATATGAGAAAGATGTTTGTTGATTATAGAAGATATATTTTCTTGCAGTAGAATCCCCATTTTCTTGGTGTTCCTCTTGGGGTTCCACTTTTTACCACCGAAGTACACATACCACACCTTCATCATTTTCTCTCATCTTTGACAATTTAGAAGCTAGGACATAATTGGCCTTCCAAGTAACCCATTTCCCATCTATTAACCCTTATCCCACTCCATCTAGCATTGGATTTCCTTAACAACCGATGACAAATTAATGCTCCATCCCTCCCCCCCCCTTTTTAAAACATGTTATGTTGTTCTCTCTCCTTCTTTCGCTCTCCAACCTCCCCACTATTAAATAAGAAGGATACCCTTCCCCCTGGGCACCCATCTACCCCCCACCCCCCAGGCACCCTCCCCAATCCCATCTACCCCATTCCCCCACCCCCCGGGCACCCTCCCTTATCCCCCCACCCCTACCTTTCTCTCTCCCCGACCCCTTCCCCCCAACCACCTCCCTCCATCTCCCTCTCCTCCCTGCGTTCCCTCCTCCTCATCTCCTCTCCTTCACGCCTCCTCCTCATCTCCATCTCCCTGCTCCCTCCTCTTCTCTATATAACAAGATGGCTCCTCATAATCTTTCAACATTACATAATTAGCCTAGGCTAAAATCTCTCAAGGGGATGAGAAATGTGAGTATATCTAGACTGCATAATGGCTAAGTGGGATTTTTAGTCTCCACTCTTCCTTCATGAGGCACCATAGGACTCTCAACCTACTACTCAATAAATCAACCCACTTCCTACTCTCACTAGCTAAAGCATCACTTGTGTCCCTTGTTTGCACACTTGGTGCACTCGCACTTGCCCTACATAGCAAACTAATAGGTGGCATTGCATTCCAGAAAGAAATATTTATTGCTTCCATTTCCTAATGAGATTGCTTATACATCTTCTTCTCATTAAAAATCACATCATAATATGAATAAATTTTTATATTCTGAATCCCAATGGCAATAATACATCTCATCTATGTATCCATAGCCCAAAAAGATGCACTTAATGGATTTTGGTTCTAACTTGCTACTCTTTTCCTTTAGTACATGCACATAAACTTCACAAACAAATACTCTCATAGCATCAGCCCAAAATTCTTGACTAAAACTACCATTAGATAGTATACTTAATATTCTTTCGTGTACTATCCTATTTATACACTCTACAACACCATGTTGGATAGGATTACCAAGTGCAACGAGTTTTCTTTTTTATCCCATGTGGTTCACAAAAATTGTTAAATTCATGAGAGACATATTCTCCACCATTATTAGTTTTGAGATACTTAAGTCACTTGCTAGACTGATTTTTTGCAAGTGTTAGAAATTTCTAAAAGCAAGACAACGCCTCATATTTCATACTAGACTAGTCGTCCATGGTCTTGGTTCTTATCTTTATACTATTTTTTGTCTCTTTCTTATTGAGTTGCCAATGCTTGACCATTTTTTCCTTGGTCCATGGATTTCTTGCATATCTCTTCAACCAATAAACTACCCATAATATCATTAAATTGAAACTCACTATCTAGAGTTAAATTCCTGATGGTGACTGTTCTGAAGGTGCCCCATAATGCAAGCAAGGGACACAACAAAAAGATTACCCTAATATCATCTTCAAACTTATAACTCAAATAACCTTTTCATGAGATCCCCTTTATAAGAGGTAGTTTCCTTCTCATAAGTGTCACATTACTTCTTCCATAAGTCATGTGTGGCGGTCTCATTCACAACTATAAAATTTTAAAAAAAATCTACCAAGTGCAACCAAATAGTGAATTTGGCCAATGCATCAAGCTCTAACCAATCATCTTCAAGCATGTCTATTGATTTTCTATTTATGCCTCTTATGGGCCTCAAGCACTTTTTTTGAATAAAACATCTTGGATCAGTGCTTTCCACAAACTAAAGTTAGTACCATCAAACTTCTTGATGTTATATAGTTTCGTGTCCATTACAAATGATGAAGCCATTCATGCAAAATAGCAATTAATTGTCAAGTGACCCAAAAATCAACAAATTGTAACACGAAATTGGCAGACTTTCTACAATACCTACTCAATATAACTAGAAGTGAGAGAAAATAGAAATTGAATCACTACTTAGTAATAATGCAAATATCACTATCCAAACATGTACAAATCAGACCGATAGTTAAACCATGAGATTACAATATCAATGCTTCCTCACAAATATAGTAGGATAAATATATGCTTTCTCACAAATATGCTTTTTACAAATATAGTTGCATAAAAGCATCCAACTATTCATAAGTATATTAGAAGACTTATCTCCTTGAAGACCTCTATAATACATCAAAGGACATTGTTCTTGCTCAATCACAACATATATTCATAGATAGTATGACAATCTATCTAGGTTAAGAATTGCCACAACATATACATCATATAGTCTCTACTCTATTAACACTTGCTACATATAATAGCAACCAACATTAACTTCTAAAATTGTATAATTTATAATCTTTCAGCTTGTGTCAAATAACCTACAACTTAGAATTGCTTATTTGTAATAGTTTATAATTGGTTACCAATTTCTTGATCGTCTATATACAACATCTCTACATTGGATATTTGAATCCTTGAACTATCTTACCATTTCTAAAAACCTATATAGAATTGTAAAAGAAGACAAAATATCATGTGTAACACTTACAAGTCAAACATGTAGCCTGAAATAGCTTTGCATCAAAAAATGGAGTAGATTGAGCCCTTATGGCCTCACCACAAGAATTTATTGATCTCTTTACGCATATTAAATCTCATCCAAAATGGAGATTATAAATATTTCTATTGGCAGCAATGGCTGGAGACACCCTTTTGTTGCAATACCAATTGTTGGAGCTACAATGAGAATGAATTCTTGTAATGACTTTCATTTATTATAGCAGATAATGTATATAAAATTATATATATTATCTATTTTCCTTGAGCACCCCTTCATTCAGGCCTATTTGGGTCCCCTAAGAGTAGCCCTAGCCTCTATCTCCTTCATTGATCTCCTCATGGAAGTCCTAGGGGTGGCCTAGGGTCCTCTCTTTATTTAGGAGATTTTCTTTTAGGACTTTTGAGGACTCTTTTTTGGGGCACTATCTCGAACTTTCTATCCTTTTTATGTCTTTTGTGGGTTGTTTCTTTGGTCTAGACTTAGTAGAGTTTCTTGCCCTTCTTGTGTCTCTCTTGGGTTCTCTCTTTGGGCTACTCTCACTAGAGTTTCTTGCCCTTATTGGTTTCTTTCATGACCCTTGTCTTTGGTACCCTTTTCTTTATCTTGTTTCTACTTCTTTTTTGTTGTTTTCTAATTTGCATCCTGCTCATCTGAAGTGGTCCTCTTCCCTTTTCCTTTTTGGGAGTTTACTTAGCTATAGCAACAATTGGCTTTTTGGCAATAAAAGGCTTATTAGTAGCATCAAGCTTCTTTTCCAACAGAAGGCTTCTTGTTAGCAATAGTAGGCTTCTTCACAACATTTTTCTTATTGGATGCAGATGCCTTAGTTCTAATTCTTGGACTTCCTCAAGGCTTCCTTCACAATTATTAGTGTGGAAAGAAGAAATCAAGAAAAACTCCTCAACTTCATCTTTTGGCATATAGTACATGAGCATGAAAACCATTTTTTAATATTGTGCATGATCATATTTTTTATCTTCCCACTTCAAAGGCCTTTTGAGGTTGGCATAAATGGTCACATAAGGGGGAAATTTTATTTTATTATGGAGGTTAAGGCACTCAATTACCAATTGATTCTCTTTTTGTGCTTGCAATCTTCATAATATATCTTTTTATCAATTTAGACTTTAAATTTAATGGAGGCTATGGTCAAGAAAAGCACTATTTATGAATGATCAAGTTGCTTTGCTCATTGATTTAGAGCTTACATTGTTCTCGATAAGAACTAAGGACTTATTTGATTGAGCTGACAAATTTCATCAACTTTGAAAGTAGTAGTTCTAGGATCAATTTATTTAATTGAGGGAAAATTTAAGGATAACTATTTAGTTAGATTCTTGATAGTTTGGAAGTACTCTTTGACTTACTAGTTTTGGATGTGTCCTCAATGGCAATTTTGGTTCTTGCTTGAGCAAGGGCATGGGATTGCTATTTTTGTGTTTCCCTTTTTTATTTTTGTAATGATGGCTTCCTTTTAGGAGACATTGCTAGTTTGACTAAACTAGCAACTAGCTTTTAATGTTGGCTATTACAACCACTAGTTTCATCGTCGTGCAGCCACTCATATCTTCAGCACACAACCATCAACACACAACCACTAGTATCTTCATCATATAGCCACTCACGAGTTCATCATATAGTTGTGTGGACACTCAATCTCACTCACTCATAAGACATGGTCACACATGCATTTGTGAGCCCATGGCACAATCATACTCATGTTCACTAAATTCAACAAGTCATATGCCCCACCACCTTAGCGCACACTCGTAGCATCACCACACACACTCATGGCACACCCCTCATCCTGACACTCATAGTATCACCACCCTTATCACTTGTATGAATAAGGCACCACTTGTGAGCACCACCTTCACAATTCACTACTTGTCATTTGTAAGCAGACGCTCATTGACCAACACCACTCCTAGGCATATCCACTATTTACTAGTCATGGGTTGATCCACACACTCATTGGGTTAGTTTCCTTGTCCAACTACAAGACCACTTGAATGTTTAACCTTGTGGCCATACTTATAGGTTCATACATCTACAACTTACTAGTATGTGAGCACATACTTGTGGCAACTTTCTCTTGAGAAACCTATGCTAAAGCCAATACCATCACTACCTTTATGAACCATGAAATTATGTATAGATTTTCCCATTGACCACTCATACTCATGGCACTTAGTCACTCATGGACACATAGGTCTAAACACACATGCACTCACTCATAGACACTTAGGCACTAGACTACCTACACGATACACATGTATCACCACATTGAACCACCTTTTTCCACCACTCATGAGCTATCTAGACTCCACACTCATGGACATATTCACACTCACACCATACTCTTGATGACACTCATGATATGTCTCACCCTTAGGTGCCTTATTCACACCACTCATAAGCACAATCACACACAAAATTTGCTTTTAGATTAGGCACATCCCACTCACTCTAGGCTTAGGTTAACACAATACACAAACCTCTTATATCGACTACACATACATAATTGACTTTCACACTCAATCCTAGGGTAACTCACACTTAGGACATTCAAACCCCCTTGTTGGTAAGTTTTCATAACACACTTATGCTCTAGGTCCTTATCGCTTAATCACATAGCCATTCATCGAGTTAACCCTAAAATAACACCTTAGCTTGAAACCTTATGGTTGTCCGACTCAACCCTTAAACAACAAACATACTCACACACATTCATTTGCATGCATACACTCACTTAGGTCCTTATCACCTTCTTACATCACTCTTGTGCTAGATTGTAATTACCCACCATACCCATAAGCTGTCATCCACTTTAGGGCCATCACTATCATATCCATCCATCCATCTTTCTAACCTTACCACATCTAGATCATTAAGACATAGCCCTTAGGCAACACTTTTAGGCATCCACTAGCAAACACCCCATCTCATCAAGGTTTAGGCCAACCACCCCTTTGAAGGAATTAGAAGCTCAAATCTTAATCATTTAGGTACTAAGGTCACTCACATTCACTTGACCCATCCCCATCTTTGATTAAACACAAGGACACACACCTAGTGCATTGAAACAAGGCTTGGCTTTGCTTGACTATTGAATCATAACTAGCACTTGAATCGAATTGGGTTTTGGAAATGTAAAACATCAAACTTGTGGGTCAAAACAATCATATAATGATTAGTTCAATAAATACTAAAACTTGACATGGACTTGAGGACAAACATAGGAGGAAAAATAGAGAAAACTTGCCCATGCATAAACAAGATCTATTTGGAAATATAGGCTACAAAAGTCACAAGAAAAACCTTAAAAGTAAAGAATCAAGTTCATGAATGACTTGATAGGCTATTGAAGAGCACAAAGTTACAGGTACATGCGCTTGCACAATAACTTGGAAATCATGACTCCCAAGGGTGGTTGAACTCCAAGTCTTGAATGTATATTGGGGGAAACTAAGATCACAAGTAATCCTCTATCTCTACCTCATTGAGACAATTATCCTACTCTTATAACATGAGACATGCAAACACAAAACTAACACTTTGGAGTTAGAACGATCCTTATGAGATGTCTTATAATACTTCCATGAGTCCCTAAACAACTTTTATGCTGCAAAACAAGTTTATCAATACTAGCTAACACAACCCAATTTGTCCAACACTAGAATAGACAAAGTTTTATATTGGTGCTTTATCCTACATTTAGCTAGATATGCATTAAATTCCTTACACATATCCTCCTCCCCCACCCCCCCACCCCCAAAAAAGAAAAAAGATTAGAGAGTGCTTACTTTACATACAAGTTTTTCATCCATGCTAACAAACTACTTGAAGCACAAAAACACTTTAGGCTTAAATTTCAATCCATATACCCATTCATGCCTAGAGTAATCATCAATGACAATCACAAAGTATAGGTAATTGCCAAAAGATATTTGCATCAGACCACAAACACCATTGTGTGCAAGCTATACTTTGAAAATAGATCTCATTAATCATTTTTTGGAAAGATAGCCTTCACAAATGTGTTTTCTAGGTACCACAAGAGTAGGTAATGAAGACATCATATTAGATTTCTATGAATGCAATAAACTAGCAAAATTTAGATGACCAAAACATGCATGCCACAGTTTTGCATCCAAAACTACCTGCATATCTACACCTGAAGATGCCATGTCTTCCATACATTTCCCATAGTTATACAGTTTATACATTCCATGGCATAGTAAAATAGATACAATAATCATACCACTATAAAAGAGAACATGAACTGTACATGTGTCATCAGCAAACTCCACAATCAAGCTAAGTGATAAGTGTGAAACTGATAGCAAATTCTTTTTTATCTTTGGTATATATAAAGCACCCATAAGTATAAAAAACATGCATTGATAGTAGTCAAAAAAAAATCCAACTCTTTTGATAGGATAAAAGGAGACATTAGCACAGGTCATAGTACTATCCTTAGGGATAGGCTCAAGAGAAGTGAAAAAAATATGCATAGAAGTAATATGCTTCATGACACCACTATATAAATACCATAGATCTGAGTTCACAAAGAATACACAAGAATCATGTAAATAAGGGTCATTGCATTGTGCACCAAAAGCTCATTCTATATCTCGCACAACATTTGTTGTAGACTTTGACTTAGAAGGAGAGGCATTTGCAATAGTTGTACTAGCCTCTTTCACAGTAAATTTATGACAATCCTTAATGACATGATCTTTCTCTTTGGAATAGGTACCAAACATATGACTCTCTTTTTTCTTCTCATCCTTCTTTATTTGCACATTTTTTCTTACTACTAGGAAATGAAGTTTTTCCTTTACCTTTATACCTAGCCATAAAAGCTTGGTTTGCAACAAGCATACTAGACCTATTTTTCCTAGATTGTTCTTCTTGTAGTAAAATAGATCTATTAAATGACAAACATTTGGATTTCATTTCATCATCAAACAAAGAGTATATGCAAAACTCTTATAAGAATCAAGAAGACCATTGAGAACAATCTTCACAAGTGAACTCTCTAGCAAAATCTCTCCAACAATCAATTGCTCCTTAATATATTTGATCTTTGTCAAAAAACTATCCATAGAGAATACCTTCATCCATATGTTCACTCTCTAATTGCTTACATAGCTAAGAAACACGGCCTCATTTCTTCCTTTGATACAAATGTGTAATAGTGTCCCAAGCATCCTTGGTTGTCGTACATGAGCGAATATGTGGGATCATGCTATAGAGACAATGTAATCAAAGAATGAGCATGTTCCATCCCCAAAAATGTTCTTAGGAGTAAATGTAGTGACGCTCTAGCATTAACTAAAGCAAAATTCAAAATACAGCATCCTCAACAACCCTTGTTTCTCTTGCTTCTCTTACACTTCTCGCTTCTGAAACATCACTACAATGTCTCTCAATTCCATGTACCACATTTTAAAGTCCCTTTGCAATTGATACATGATGCATCATATAAGCCCACATTAGATAGTTGGTTCCATCCAAAAATTAACATACAAAATAAATCATTGTCACAAACCATGGCCATTGACTATAATTGATGCAAAAGTTGCTTGTACATTGCCACCATTGCAAGTGAAAAAGATAGATCATGTAGACAATTCAAGCTCTTGACTTCCAATCCTTCTGTGAAAAGATTGGTTGTACATCTACACAATATTGGCTATAGTGATGTAAATCGTATAGGACTTTTACAATCAAAGTCCCCTTATCCTAGTACTTTGTAACTATATCTATAGCAAAAACATATTTTGATAGGGAACCACTTGTAATCATGACACCTCTTATTAGCCATGGCCTTGAGATTTTGATGAATCTAAGGATGGATTTGAATAGGAATATCATGGCTTATAGTAGGTAGTTGGTGTGGCACTTGATGCTTGGAAGTCCTACACATGTATGATCCAAGTCCTATGGTCTTCTATAGAGCAAGTGCTACCATCTACTTGAACTTCAAGAGCTAGAAGACTAAGGTGACAATCTAGAGGAAACACTACAACGATACCATGAGAAGCAAAAGGCTAAGTTTTCTATAGCATTTAACTTTAAAGTCTTACTAGGTTACCATAGCACCACCCCTATAGTAGACTTGGATGTATCAATATGTATTTTTAAAAAAAAATTCCAACCTCAGACTCATAAGATGGTTGTAGTCCTTAGAACCTTCTTTAAGGCTTCCAAAGCATTGATAGCAATAACTAATGTGTCCTAAGAAGATTAGACTCCCTTTGCTTTTTCTAATGGTGGAAGATCAATGATTACCTTGTTCTTGGTAATCTTTGTGACAATTCTACTCTTGGAATCACGTGCCCTAAGATATATTTGTATTTTAATCTAGAACTAGCACTTCAAGGGGTTGAATAAGTTGGTATTCTCTAAATCTCATGAATACTTGTCTAATCAAGTATAAGATGTTCATTTGATCAAAAATATTAACAAAGGTCATCCACAAAGACTTCCAAAGACCTTAACAAAGTAATTTCAAGTATTGGAAAGTGGCTAGTGCATCAGTCAATCCAAAAGGCATTACAAATGTGTAGGAATAATTCCCATTTGATGGAAGGACAACTTTGTACCTATCGTCTAAGTAAAGTTGCACCTAGTTTTACTTTAAAAATTTTGTCCAAGAAGCTTTATGCTTCTTTTCTTGCCACTCTCTATAACATGCGCTCCATGTAAGTTGGGGATAATTGTCCTTGTTTGTGGTTGTGTTACCTTTTCATTATTGACACACACTTTGATTTTCTTGTTCTTTTTTACAAAACCTTCTCCATAATCAATTTAGACCAAATGGATAGAAGAGAGTTATGGCGACAAGAGAATAGAAGAGGAGAAGTTGTCTTCTACTATCTTTAATGAAAGGTTTTGGGGGGGGGGGGGGGGTATGTGTGTGCGTAGAGAGAGAGAGAGAGAGAGAGAGAGAGAGAGAGAGAGAGAGAACATATTCCTACACCAACCATCCCCTACAGAAAGCATTTCTGATAACCACATATTGGTTGTGCGCCCACCTGTGAATGCCCACTCGGAATGAATGGGTGCTTCGTCTTCCATGCAACCTGTGTAGCGAAACAATAGAGAGAAAGAAGTGTAGTATAAAATGAAGGGATATGCCTTCGACGGGCTGTTGCCATGATATGTCAGCTTGCTCACTAGGATCAAGTGGGCCTTCAGCCTCTATTAATTAAGTTTGAGTGTATTACAGAAAAATCAATGTGGATTATTAACATATTATATGTTTGTATATTAACATGTATATATATAATATATTTATATTAATTTATTAATATTATATATCAATTTATTAATCATATATATATATATATATATATATATATAATATAGACATTTGAAGTATTAATAATTATATGTTAGCATATTATTAAAATATAGATGTTAACATATTATATATCTAGGGAATTCACTATATGTATACCCTCTATATCATGTGTGTTCAAGGCCTATCTATAAATATCCTTATCTATGAATTTTTCTTTGATAAAATATAACCCTTTCTATTCAATATGTAAGTAACCCCTTTATATGGGACCCTTTTGTATGTAAAAAATATGTAAATTTTATATTTTGAAAATTCTTTATGTTGAACTCACGTGATATTTTTATGATTGACCTACCTAATATTATATATAGAGAGAGTATATTAACATATGCATGTGTCTATAATATATATACACACATAGATATGATATCAATTAATACACTTTGTGTGTGTGTGTGTGTGTGTGTGTGTGTGTGTGTGTGTGTGTGTGTGTGTGTGTGTGTGTGTGTGTGTGTGTGTGTGTGTGTGTGTGTGTGTGTGGTTTTGGATACCCTCCACATGACAACCACTAAGGTCTTCTTATTCCTGTGATCTCTTACCACTCTAGGATATCCCACATGGCTCCATTCAAACCCTCACAACTTTCTCCCTCATTTCAAAAAAAAATCCCTACCATTCAAAGTTTTCAATCTAGATGTGATTGTGTCAATTAAGATCTCTCTCTCTCTCTCTCTCTCTCTCTCTCTCTCTCTCTCTCTCTCTCTCTCTCTCTCTCTCTCTCTCTCTCTCTCTCTCTCTCTCTCTCTCTCTCTCTCTCTCTCTCTCGTTGTCCTATGTTCACCTCTACCAAACATCATGGCCAATACTTCTCCTTCGCCTTCTTCTTCTATAGGCCCCTCTGTCCCATAGTTGCCATATTAGCAACAATAGCCTTGACCCGTGGTGTTAGCGGCCTCTACCTCTAACAACAAGCCCTCAACTTTAGTCCTCCTAATGGAATATGCCGCCTACTCCACAAGGGTTTGATTACTAGCCCGATTTTAGAGGGATCCAAAGGAAAGAGGCATGATGTTGCAAGCTAGGTCAAAAGACTCGTCGAATGTAGAAGACATAACAAGGAACTAGCTTTCTCCCAGCTCATCATAAAAGTACTCAAGTAACGGAGGACAATCCATGTGAAGAGAAAATCATGGCTATGGCCATTACTAACTTTGTAATTTACATCCTACGCATAATGATACTCATTGTGACCTCTATCTCCCATTTCGAATGACTCAAAATAATCCATGATCTACAACCATGTGCTATGCATATGCGGTCTCCATTGCTTGTTGATGTGGCATTCGGTGGGGTGAGATTGAGTTTGTTTGCATTAGGTCTTATTACATGGATTTGTGCTCCATCTTGAAGTCACATTTTCAAGTCCTAAGCAATGTTTGCTAAAATTTTAGAGAGGCAAGATGGACATTAGCTTAAATTGGAGGCAATTGTCATGAGAGTTTATGTATTTTGTCTACTTGATTGTTTTTCCAGTTCTACAAAAAAGTTTAAGCATCTTAATCTAATTTCAAGAATAATATCCCACAAAGTTTTGATTAATGAGAATGCACAAACTTATAAGTGCTTAAGTATTATAAGTATCTATTAACTAACATTAAAACACTTGAAGTTAACTTGGGAAGTTGAAATGTAAAACCTAATTCAAAGTAGTTCCAAAGTTTGCTCTTCTTTTGCTTCAAAAGTGTATTGTCAGTAAGCTTTAGGTAAGTCTATATAGTACATAATCTCTCTCTCTCTCTCTCTCTCTCTCTCTCTCTCTCTCTCTCTCTCTCTCTCTCTCTCTCTCTCTCTCTCTCTCTCTCATGTGCACATGTGCAATTTGGGGGTGTATTGCTTATGTGTTAGATGAGATCTAGAAGTCTTTCACAACTAAAGATGAGAGTTTGATCGAAGGGTATGTGGTGAGATCCTTTGTTTTTCCTTTGACTTATTCAAAGGAAAGAAAGAAAGGTAAAGTTATGTGAAAATGATGGTCAAGATGTGGGTTCAAGTTTAGTACAATAACTCCAAGGGATCCAAATTAAAAGAGCAAGGAGAGGTGTTATCCCCATCACCTCTTTGTGTTTGTGTGTATGTGTGGATAGTTTCACATTGTTTTGCAGACACATTCTCCATAGGATTTGTCCACAAAGTGTAGATTTATATTTTGAGAATGTTGTATTAGTGCATTGGTCCACAAACTAGATGAATGTTTATGCATGGTATTCATATGCCTAACAAAATTAACAACATGAAACATGAAATGCACTCTATTTTCATAATGCATGCAAGGTTTTGATTAATGAGTATTAACATGATTATAATTATTTGAGTATTGTAGGTAATCTATAAAATAATATTAAAACACTCTTAACGTTTGCTTTGGGTAGTAGAGTGTAGCATCCAATGGAGAACATTAATCAAGGAGCTCATAAGGTCTTGACAAGAACTCTACTTGGGATGTAGTCTTTTAGAATGTACTGATTTTCAACTATGTATTGAACATGTCCTTCATGAACTCCATTTGGGATGTATAGGAGAATACATTTATTTTGAGTAATGTGTTGAACATGTTTCATTATAAAGCATCACACTACTTCCGATGATCAAGGTTGCAAAACATGTGTCCAACATGTGGCCAATTGTTGTCAACTTTCTTGGCAACTTGAGAACATATGGTATGTCAACAACTCAATAAACAACTAAAAATTTGTGGGCAAGATTAGTGCATGCCTTTTGATATGCAAAGCCTCCATAATGTCTTCTATCTAGACCTTTGATTGGCAACTCAAATTTTTATATCTATATTATCATGTATTAGTTGTTTTTTAGAAAGATTTTTGGTTGTGTGACAAATATGGAGGATTAGGCCATTGATTTGGGCATCCAATTTGTTTAACATCTAATATTGGCATTTTAATATTTTTGAGAGTTTTTTTGTTATGAGATAGATATGTAAGAGTAAATCATTCATTTGGCCAATCGAGTCTTTTAATATTCACAGAAGCAAGAGCTATGGTGAATGGAGCAATAGAGCAAGAAAGAGAGAATTGCATGTGGTAACTCCAACAAACACAACGTGTGACTAGCCTTCCCTTATTCAATAGTCACTAAAAGAATAAAAAATAATGTGATAGTGATGGGCATGCCACCACTTGCAATGTATAAGTGTGCAGTCACGAGAGGTGTGTATAAATATAGAGTGACATAGGTGCATGTCCCTTTACCCCCAATAATCTCCTGTAGAGGCGATATCACAAGCTCAACCGCCAAGACCCACAGACCACTTATTGTTCAAGTGTTTCAAGAGAGCACTAATGGCTACCTCTCACATAGCTGACACACCATCCCTCTCTACGAGTGTAGTGAGCTTACCTTGATGCCCGATTGAGTTGCTTCCTCTCTCAAGCACTCCATTAGCTCCACGATTCTTGATGCAAGCTCAAGCATCCTCAAACCTCCACCTCCAAGCTCCATCCTCCATAGCCATGCGCGAGACGAGAGAAGAGAAGAGAAGAAGAAGAGAGGAGATGGAGGAGGGCTTCACCTCCAAGATCCCTCTCCCTCACACACTCACTCCCTCACTTACTCACACTCCCTCCCTCAAGCACTCACAAGCAAGTAAGAGAAGAGAAGAAGAAGAGTTTACTTTGCCACACACCAAAGAATGAGCTCTCATTTACTTTTTGAACTTTATATACAAAACCCTCTTTCCCTTGGGTAGTCATTCCATTTTTACATGGCGCCCTTTTTTCCATTGTTCTCCTATCTTCCTAGCTTCCTTTCTACCACCCATCTACCTTTACAATTTTCACGGGTCAAAGCTCGGCACTCTTAAAATAAATCATGGTGTACCTTGCACTCTTTTACAAAAGTATTGAATTGCACTTTTTCTTGTGCGCCTCTCCTTGATTTAGGACTTTTTCACACTTCTTGTGTTTTCCAATTTTCCTTAGCATGCCTTCGTCCTCCATTCCACTTTTGCCTTGCCCTTGTCTTCTGCTTTAGATATTCTGGATTTTCCACCTTGTTTGTCTGAGGGCCAACATTACCCCCTCCTAGTTGAGTGCCAGTCCCATGGCACTTATTGGGTGGTGAGTTGAGCAGTGTTGCTAGGGTAGCCAAGTGGCTTTTTGAGTTTGTATGCAAGCCGTGTTAGGGGGTGTGTTGGAGTGATTTATGGAATCGAAAGGCCCTTGAGTTGGGAATGAACCCTAGTGTTGGAGGGATCTATGGAACTGAAAGGCCCTAGATTTTGGAATGAGCCCTGGTCTTGGAGGGATTTATGGACCTGTTGGAGGCATTTATGGAATTGAAAGGCCCTAGAGTTTGGAATGAGCCCTGGACTTAGAGAGATTTATGGAACTGAAAGGCCTTGGAGTTTGGAATGAGCCATGGTGTTGGAGAGATTTTGTGGACTTGAAAGGCCCTCCATTGATGCCATCTTCGGCGCGGTTCTAAATGAGCTTCTTCGTTCACTTTTTGACTGGTGCTTGTAGAAATAGGAGATGGGTCTACCTTGGGCAAGCCCTCCCTCGGTGGTGTCCCACACTTGAGGGCCTAGTTGGTGCATGAGGTGCGGTGTAGGGGGCTTAGGGTGACAGGTCTAACCATAGGCGAGTGTTACCTTCCTAGGTGTGTCCTGCCCTTGATGTGCCCTAAGCGTGAAGGGGAAAATTAAAATGAGGCTAGGGGGTTAGTGTTAGAATATCAAGCTTCCGTTACTCTTTAGTCAATCTATCTTTATGTGTGTGACCGACATTAGCTGGATACAGCTATACACGTGACCATCATTAGCTGGATACAGCTATACACATGTGCGACATTCAATAAGTCAATGACTTAACCACAGCTAGTCTTGGTTAGTTATACATATGTATGTAAGTCTCTTTCAGTTAGTATGAAGGAAGAATAATGGAAGAAGAACAACATTGAGCTGAGAGTCATCTTTCGTTCCACTCTGTCTCTCTCCCTCTCTTCCAACATGGTATCAAAGCTTGAACGCCTGAAGCTTGAAGGCTTGGCAGTGCCATTTCACATCAAGACATCAGATCTGAAGAAAACATCATCAAAGGAGATTGTGCTTACATGATGTTTTTTTTTTTGCAGAAGTTATATCTTGCTACAGAAATGGTTTTTGGAAAAACGGCTTGTTGATCCTGACCATTTTGACATGGTCTATAACTTTGCAAAAGAAAGTTTTTTAAAATTTCTCACAGATTTTGAGATATTCAGCACAGACCTGTGCAGACTGGATGTTTACTGCATTAAACAGCATATGATTCCAGGGCATTGGTGGCTTTCATCCTAACAATGTATATGCCCTTATTATCATGCATTTGAGCATGATATTGGAGTATTAAATGCTTAGTTTTGGAGCTTATTTGCAAGCTAGAAACAGTGAACTAGTTGTTGTCCTGAATTTGAAAACAATATACCTACATACCACTTGAGTGATAAATGCTTTTTGGAATATTGTGAGTGCTGAAAGTCCAAATTTTGGACTGATTTGTTGTTGGCTATACTAGGGTATTGACTGGTTATTGTCTGCAGGAAGGACACCTATTTTCTTCACTTGGCATACATGCAATATATTCTAATCGGTTGGACATGTATCAACTCCTGTATAGAGTGGCAACTAAATGAGATGTTTTGGGGCTGTTTTGAGGTCTGAATGCTCTTATTTTAACAGAGAAAATACTACAGGTTATAGCAGTGGGCTAGTTATATTTGGTATTGCTACTTGCATACAGTACAAACATTGATACTTGTATGCACATAGTTTGTTGCTAGGATATTTTGCCACTACCATAAAATGTTTTGAACTGATTTGAGCTTGGTTTATGCTCAGTTGACTGTGTTTTTTCATTGTTGGAATACAGTTTACAGCAAGCAGGTTGTCAGGAAAATTGTCCTGAATTATAGAAAACCATCCTGAATAGCAGGAAACTGGTCCTAAACTGTAGAAAAAGAAGTCAGATACTTACATGTTATATATATCACTGAATACCTAAGCTGCAACTATGGCAAATGCTCAAGGCACTGACAATATCACTCAAATTATAGGAGAAAAGCTGAACAACAAAAATTTTGCTTTATGGAAGTTCCGTATAAAGAATTTTTTGGTTGGCAGAGGTTATTGGGACTTATGTACAGGTGATGAGGCTAAACCTAAAATGCATGAAAGGAATCCAACAAATGATTAGCCTTTTGAAGTCATTTATGGATATAGATTATCTACACCTGTTGCATATTTGTCTAATAGAATTCAGAGTGCTGATGATATTGCTAGTATGCATAACATTATTTTTGATGAGGTTAAGGATATGATTGCTAAAGCCCAACAATCATATACCAAACAAGCCAATAAGAAAAGACAAGCCATGAATTTCAAAGTTGATGATTATGTTTGGCTGAGAATAGAAAAACGTAGACTGCAAAGTGTTGATAGACATCCAGTTGTCAAATTAGCTCCTAGATTTTATGGACCATTTAGAATCATTCATAAAATTAATGATAATGCATTCAAGTTAGAATTACCATCTCATTGGAAAATTCACAATACATTTCACATTAGTTTATTGAGACCATTTAGAGGCCAATTACCTGTCCACCCTGTTTATGAAAACCCACCTTTATTAGAGGAAGAGACTGAAATACTTGAACCAGAAGCTATCATAGACACTGACTATATGACCACTAGAACTAGCCGAAAGTATTCTAGATATCTAGTAAAATTTAAGAACCATCCTGTAGAGGAAGCACAATGGATGCACGCTAGAGACTTAAATGCTTTCCCCACTCTGTTAGCTCCACATTGAGCTAATAGCAATTGAGGTCAATTGCTATCCCACCCCGGGAGTATGATGCCAGGAGGCATATTCCACGGTGGATTCCGTGCCACGGTGGATTCCGTGAGGTTTTACGGTGGATTCCGTAAACTTTAATGACCGGGGCTCATACACAAAGTGGATTCTTTGTGCGAGAAGTTGATGGGGACGCCTGTCCTTTTCGGGCATTTCATTAATTTAGTGTGTATATGGGTGATTCCATAGCGGGTGATTCCGCAAAATGCATATTAAATTAATAAACGTTTATGAGTTTAGAGTGCGCACTCGTAATAAATTAAGGTTAGGATTTATTTCTAACCAGTTGATTTATTTATATAGCTGAAGACTGCTAGGTATTCACTTTTGTCGGTTTAATTGTATTATTTTACTAACGATTGTGAATGCTTCAGTTGATGTGTAGAGATAGCAGCAGTGGCAGAGGAAAGCATTGGAGTCTAGCGAGTATTCGACCTATGGATTATATTTTGATAGGCGCCACGCCTATATTTTGTTATGTCTATTGAGGCATCGATTATTTATGCGCCTATGCGCATGGATATGTTATTTCTATTTGGACATTGAGATTGGGCGTGCCAGACTCCATGGGTACCGTCCATTAGCTTTATTTCCTATTTTTGTAGAAAGCAAACTCAAAAGCTAAAAGCTTGTCATATTTTTGTAAATTGAGCTATTATTGAGCATGAAGATGGAAATATACATAAAATACATGCTTTGTGAAGCGCTCACAAAAGGCATGGGGGGAGATTGAACCCAACTGGTCTCTTGCTTCTTGTCGTTCATGCTTTTACATTGTTTTTTGTGCAAAAAGGTAGAGTTCATTGTTCTTGGGGACCTTCCGGGATTCACTACGTGAGCATACAGCGACCGATTTGCGCATCAGATGGAGGTGGAGAATATGTCTCTAATTACTTTGACAAGTACCTTGCTAAACAAGGGATCAGAAGACAATTAACTTGCAGCTATACACCGCAGCAAAATGGCGTAGCAGAAAGGAAAAATAGGGTACTGATGGAATCGGCAAGAGCTATGCTGAATGAGAAGAGTTTGCCAAATGGTTATTGGGCTGAAGCAGTAGTGACTGTTGTCTATGTGTTGAATAGAATCCCTACAACAGGGATTCATGATGTAACTCCATATGAGAGGTTGTATGGTCATAAGCCTGACATTTCACACTTGAAGGTATTTGGCAACATTGCATATGTGCATGTTCCTGATGAAAATAGGAAGAAATTGGATCCTAATACTGTCAAGAGTGTATTCCTTGGTTGTGCACAAGACCGAAAAGCTTACATGTGTTATGTACCATTTGCACATGAGACATTGATTATCAGAGATGTTATTTTTGATGAGCTGGCATCGTGGTATGGTAATCCTATTGTAGTGGCTACTGATGGATCAGCCCCAGCACTAGTAATGCTAAAAATACACCTACAGTGAGCACATCAATGAGCATTCCTATAGGTGATGGGTCACCTATAGTAAGTCCTTGGTTAGGATACTTGTGGAGTCGTACTCCTACGTCCACTGACACGGATATATCAGTGAGGGGGAGATTGGATAAGGGAAAACAAAAGATGCTTAAGGATGTGACAGGTCCACTTACAACAAGTTATGAGTCATCTAATAGCAACAGTTTGGATAGTGAGTTGGGCATTCCGTCTATTATGACGCATGGAGCAAGGCAAAGTTGTTATGTACGGCCTCATGAGAGGCAAGCTCAGAGTGAGCCACAATTACGGAGATCTAAGAGTCAGAAAACCACTTGACAAGTTTACATACACTGGTTATTCAGTCCGCCATTATGCATATATAGCTAGTGTGATAGGCTACAAGGAACCTACAAAGTTTGATGATGTAGTTACAGTGCTGCCATGGATGAGGAGTATGCAGCCCTAGCTGAAAATGAGACATGGGAATTGGTTGAGTTGCTTGAAGGCAAAGTCCCCATTGGTTGCAAATGGTGTACAAGGTTAAGTGCAAGTTAAATGGTTTGTTAGAACGCTATAAGGCTAGGCTGGTTGCAAAAGAGTATGCACAATAATATGGCCTTGACTATGAGGAGACTTTCAATCCGATGGCTAAAATGGAAATAGTCAGAACTATCATTGCTTTGCCGCATGCAAAGGTTGGAAATTATGGCAAATGGACATTAAGAATGCTTTCTTGAATGGTGATTTGGTTGAGGAAGTATATATGGAGCAGCCTGAAGGCTATGTTCACCTGGACTTTCCTACACATGTATGCAAGATGAAAAAGGCATTATATGGACTGAAATAGGCACCTAGAGCATGGAATGCTCGAATCAGTAGTTATTTATATCAACATGGATTTAGATTGGGTGATGCAAATCACAGTCTATTCACGAAGAAGACAGATCATGGATATATGTTTCTAGTGTTTTATGTAGATGATCTTATCATTCACTGGAGATGATGAAGAGGGCATTGTTGAAATTAAATCATGTTTACACGCTAAATTGAGAGTTAAAGACCTTGGTGAACTAAATTATTTTCTTGGGATTGAGGCTCTATGCCTTGAGGTATATGGCTGCTACAGAAGCAGTATGCTCATGACATGTTACAGAAGTATAGTATGGTTGAATGCAAACCTATGGAGACACCTCTTGATTAGAATGACAAGCACCATATTGATATTGGGAATGACATAGAGAATGTGACCATGTATCGACAGATGGTGGGCAGCTTGATATACTTGACTATTACACGACCTGACTTATGTTATGCAGTGGGGTTGATTAGTCAGTTCATGCAGAAGCCTCACAAACCACATTTAGATGCAGTCAAGAGAATCATGAGATATGTAAAGGGTACTATAGATTATGGGATATTTTATGCATATGGAAAATCCCTTGACTTGGCAGGGTTTACTGATGCTGATTGGGCTGGTTGTGCCTATGGTAGGAGGTCAACCAGTGGTTATGCATTTGGATTGGGCAACAGTATGATTAGTTGGTAAAGTAAGAAACAGTCTATTGTTGCATTGTCTAGTATAGAAGCTGAGTACAGAGGAGCTACCTTAGCGGCTTGCGAAGCAGTTTGGTTGATGAAACTACTGAAAGACTTAGGAATACAACTAGAAAGCAAAGTGAGATTGCATTGTGATAACCTCAGCAGTGTTATGTTGGCTAGCAATCATGTCTACCATGCTAGGTCCAAACATATTGAGTTTCACTACCATTTCATTAGAGAAATGGTTCTTACAGGGTGGCAAATTGACTTGATTCATGTGGAGACTGAAGACCAAGTAGCAGATGTGTGATATCTATGTGTGTAAGTCTCTTTTCTTGGTTAGTCATACCTATGTGTGTAAGTCTCTTTCAGTTAGTATGAAGGAAGAATAATGGAAGAAGAAAAACAACACTAGGAAGAAACTCTAGGAAGGGCCGATTCGTTGACTTACTTAGGGTTTGGTCTTAGAATCCGAACTGTAAATTATCTTAGGGGAAAGGTACGGTGGCTGTGCCAGAGCACTACAAGGGATTTTATAAATCCTTAGCCTGCTACTGGAAAAAAGTGTTCTACTCCATGAACCAAGGGTAATGGCAGTTGCTCCTTCCAGACAAGAAGCCTCTCAAGGACACCTCCGGATGTGAGTTAGGTGTTGATAGGTGACTGTTAGGTCAATTAGGAACCTTCAGATCAGTCCTCCGTGGGTAACGGTAGGACGCTTCCCTTGCGAGGTAGACCTAGGGTTAACTAGCCAGACAAATTCTGATCATTTTGGTTAGAGTACGGATGGCGACGATTGGAAGATAAACTCTAGGCGACTACTAAAATGTTACTCGTCACGTAATCAAAGGCGGGTACTTTACAAGTGGTATCAGAGTGAAAATAAATATAAAAAAACTTGGTATTGTAGTCGGAGATATGAGTTTTTTTTTTTTAATGGCCAAGGCAAAAACATCGAGGTTGAAGCAAAAATATGGGTCAAGTCCATGGAAGATTATTTCATTACTGTTAGAATTACCCGAGTTAATCAAGCAATGATCGGTAAGCTAAAAAGCTAACAAGAGAAGCCCGAATTTGGTGGAAACAATGGTATAAAGACTAAGGAATCTCCGAAGTGTTTGTGAGTTGGGATGTATTAAAGGATGCAGTGCAAGGCCGGTATCTTCCGCCAGCATACTGCACACAAAAGATGAATGAATTCTTTGGTCTAAAGCAACTTGGAATGACACTAGAAGCCTATTACTCAAATTTTATAACACTTCTCAAGTATGCATCGTCTATGGACATTGCACAGCAAGTATCCAGGTTTTGCCACGAATTAGATGATCCCCTAGACACATGGCTTGAAGCAATACGTCCATCCGACCTCCAAGATGCATTGATAAGAGCAAGACCAAGTGTACAGTAACTCCAGTCCAAACCAAGAAATGATAAGCCTTGGAATAATAAGTTCCAAAACAAAAATATAACTAGGGGCTATGCAAAAAGATCCCAAGGTCAATTCCAATCTGCTAATAGCAAAAAGGCTAAGACATCAGCGGTGGAGAACTTTACTGGTGGTAATAAAGACACTTTCAGGTGTTATTATTGTAACGAACCTGGTCACATCCAAAGGCGATGCCCAAAACTCGGACAGAATGGACGCCAAAGCAAGTTCCGTAACAACCAGAGCCAAACAGCCATAGCTAGAGGAAGAGTTGCCGGCATAACCCTCAAGGAAGTAGAGGATGACGAAGGTCCCACCTTGGAAACCGACATGGAGAGAGCAAGAATTCACACCTCTCTCAACAAGAAGGGACCAAATCGACAATTCTCAGTGATTCAAACACCATCAACCTATAATGGTAAACCCTTTAAAATTTTGATCGATTGTGGAAGCACTCATTCATTCATGTGGGAGCTTTCACTCAACCGCCAAGACCCACGGACCGCTTATTGTTTCAAGCATTCCAAGTCGAGCACTAATGGCTACCTCTCACATAGCCGACGCGCCATCCATATCTACGGGTGTAGTGAGCTTACCTTCGTGCCGTTCGAGTTACCTCCTCTCCCGCACACTCCGGTGGCTCCACGATCCAAGTGCAAGCTTCAAGCAAGCTCCATCCTCAAGCTCCACACTCCAAGCTCCATTGCCGCGAGCAAGACAAGAGAAGAGAAGAGAAGAGAAGAAGAGAGGAGAAGATGAAGAGCTTCTCCTCCTCGGTCCCTCACCCTCACACACTCACTCCCTCACACTCTCACACTCCCTCTCTCAAGCACAAGCTCAAGCAAGCAAGAACAAGAACAAGAAGAAGAAGAGGAGAGCTCCTTTTGGCCACACACAAGAATGAGCTTCTCATTCACTTTTCAACTTTATATACAAAACCCTAAATCCCTTTTGGGCGGTCATCCCCTTTTTCCCCTTTTTACATAGCCGGCCATAGCCTAGGCCCTTTTTCCCATTGTCCTTCTATCTTCCTAGCTTCCTTTCCACCGCTCGTCTACATTTACAAATTGCACGGGCGAGAGCCCGGCGCTCTTTTACAAGATTTTAGGGTGCGCCTTTTTATTTTATAATGCGCCTTTCCCCTTTTGCCTTTGCCTTGGACTTTTAAGGTTGCCCTTGCGCTTTTGGCCTTTTCTCCTTTTCTTTCTTCAGTCGGGCTACCTTTTTTCCGCCTTTGCCCTGCGTCTTTTCCACTTTCTTTTGCTTTCTTTGTGTTGGGGTTAACATTACCCCCCTCCTAGACGAGTGCCAGTCCCATGGCACTCACCGTCGTAGGTAGCAGGCTGTAGCATGCACCGAAGACGTGGGTGACAAGGACGCCTGTGGTTTCCATGGAGGAGTGTTGGTGGTGGTGTTAGAAGGTCCTGGGGGCCTGTTGGTGGCTCAAGTGGCTGGTGGAAGGTTGTTGGAGTTGGTGGTAGGGCTATGGTGTGTTGGGGATTGCATTGATGGTCAGCACAAGTGTTGGTTTGTTGGGGATTCTGCACCTGTCGATTCTTTGTGGGCTTGTCGGATGGTAAGGGATAAGCATTCAGAGTTGGGTGTTGATGAAGATCGAATGACACGTTCTGTGGAGTCTTCAACACCTGCAATTTGAAAACCTCTCGTGTGATCTCTCCCTAAGAGGTAGTGCTAGTTTTCTTATCATGCACAAGACATATTTGATTAGTTTGGGAGACAGGTCGAACTCTAAGCAAGCTGAGAGTATTGTCCTGCACTTAAGGACCCAAACTGTGGATATACTTCGGTGCAAATATTATGTGAGTGCTCGTGCATACTTAGATTTTACATAGTTAGAAGACCGTGGGCTAGTTTCTCATAACAATGCATGGATGAGGCACGCGTGTGAAGGTATATAAGACATCGTTTGCATTGTGACTGCACGATGTAACATAATGGAATACAAGGACACCTCACTTTCAGTAGCTGGAAACTATTGGACTTGCTTGATGAGTACGGTATACATTTCATGGCCAACCGTGCGGTGCTTATCACACTTATTGCAATGGTACTAAGGCAGAGTGCAAAAGAAAATTGTGCAAGTGGGTCAGGGTGACAGGTCTAACCCTAGGCGAGACAAGCTCCCCAGGTATGTCCTACCCTTGATGTGCCCTGAACAATTGTGGGTGATTGTAGGGGGCTAGGGGACTAGGGACGAAGCTGGTCGACCAAGGTCACCAGACGTACCTAATTTGAGGACCCCTAGGTGCTGTGCTGTGATCATGGGTGCTTCTTATTTTTCCATTCATTTCTTTTCATTTTCTTTTTCTTTCTTTTTGTGTCTTTTTCTCTTTTTTTTCTTTTTCTTTTTCTTTCTTTCTTTCTTTCTTTCTTTCTTTTTTTTTGAGTACAACCATTACAATATGTTGAGACTATCAGCCTTTCCATGGGTTGGAAAATGTCAAGCTTCGAAGGCTTCGAAAATAAATAGTACCATGATGATGGTGCCCTAGCCTCGTTGTTAGAGAAGCAGTTGGCGAAAGGGGGAGATACACTTGAGATATTGCAACCCTCCTTGCGGCATATGCGATGTGGGTACAATTGAGGTGACGACTGCCGTGAGCCAACTATAGAGCTTGTCACAGAAAGGGGGCGTGGCCCGGGAATGTTTTGTGGGCCATGCAATGTGGGCGATTGGCAAGGGTGCTTTCGGCAGCGTGGCTTTGCCGCGGCCCGCTGTGGGGTTGTGGGTGTTGCGGTGATTAGGCATTGAGCATTTTCGCACAGGGACCTGTATTATCCTGCATTCACTTGTCGCTTCATGAGAGCATATGCATTGTGTATGCCGCAACTATAATAAACCAGTGCAATGCAAGGAGACATCACTTATTTGAATTCTATGGTGTTGACTAGACATTTATCACCTGCGCTTGATTAGCTTTTTCTTTTGCTAAAGGCGTAGCATATATTAAACACAGATATGATAAGTTCATACAAGTCAGGAACATGTCAACACTTAACAAGTCGGGAACACTCAACCATTTAAAAATAAAAAGTCCTGGCCAGTTATCATTTGATAAGCCGCTTATGCATTATGGGCTACTCGATTTGTACAAGGCGGGGCGAGTCTGGATGGCCGGGTGATGGGGGCTCTGCTGGTGTGGGACTCCCGCGGGGGTGAGCAGGGAACATGTCGGTCGGGACATGAATGGTGTAATCCCGGCCCGCTATCGTCTCCAGAATATCTTTAAATAATTCATTAAATTCATCTCTTTCTCGAGCTGCCCTTTCTGCCTTTGAGCGTCTGGGGCCCGAGCGGGAGCTGGGAGTGCGTACCACTAGTGCTGCCACCTGTTGTGTGTTTTGAGTCTCGAATTTCCTAACTCGAGGATTCTTCGGCCTTCGTCCTGGGTAGTGTCGCTTAGGGCCTCGCTTCTTGGCATACCTCTTGATGGTGGGCACATAGCGCTCCGGTGGAGGGGCGCGTGCCACATGCTCCCGTCTTTTGTGAAGAGCGTCTTTGCATGCTAGCTCTCCATGACTCTCCATGCGTTCTGCCACCAAAGGAAACCTGCAGGACGCAATCCAAGGGTTAGACCTTGATACAGGAGGCAACTGTTTGCATGGAAGGGATTTTAGTGTGGTTTATGAAGCGCATATGACAAGAAGGGGAGGGGTGAGGCATGCGGTGTTCGTTGTAGGGGAATGGTCCACATGCTGATGTTCGTGTTGCCTCCAGTCAGTAGCGGATATTAGTTTATGCTAAGTCGCGTGGACTGGTTGTCGTGGAGTGGGACAGGGTACTTCCTTGGGAGGATAGACCAAAAGGGAAGAAGGTGTATGGGAAGGGACTACACCCTGTCCACACCATCAGAGTTGTTGGTCAAGGCCTCCTATGGCAGCAATATGGGTTGCATGCCCTTCACTTGGAGGTGGGAGCGGTCACACGGCTTTTAAATGTGTGATGAGAAGAGGACTTGAGAAGGTTAGCCTGTTAGAACCAACTCTTCTCCCTGCGCTTGACTATCATTACTTGTGTGTGTTGATATTGTTTATACAAGGTGACACAAAAATCAGTGTTTATTTATATACATATCTATGAATCCATGTCACATCACAAGGATAAAAACCAAGTGTAGAACTCGGGGTTGTACCGAAGCATGGCACACGCATCTAGTATTCGTGGCAGCTGACTTAATACTGATAGATATTTTGCCACGTCGAGTAGCATGGAACCTTGACTGAGTCTACTGGCAATATGTAACTCCTCTTCGGTGAGAACCTTATCAATCAAAGGGCCCTGTAGCCTAGTCCCAGCCAAGTCCGCACCCCAAATGTCAGTGAGCACTCGAAGGGAAGTTGGTGCCACGTAGGTTGGGTCTCTTTGAGACCGCCATTTGGCCAATCGCTCTTCTGAGACCGTCATGATCTAAGCCCCTAGTTCGGCCATTACGACGCGGCTTCGCACCAACGCCGCTCAAATTGACTCTGGCCTGCTGATAGTCACTTTAGTAGCTCTATGTCTACGAGGTTCGGTCGACAGAGCACTTCATTGAACGTGACGGTTAAGCGTAGTTCGTCAGCCTCCTCGTTAGGGATGAGTCGCATCTGTTCATGCAGGAGCCTGTCATAGTGCCCGTTAAGATGTTCTTGTTCTTCCCATGATAGAGAAAAAGTCAAGTACTCTCCAAGCTGCTCCTTGGGGATCGTGCCCACGTCTGCAAGGACGTAGACACGTGCGACCACTTTGAGCTTAGCCTCCAACTTAGTTAAGCATTCTACGACATTTCTATGTTCAACGAGGGCTTGCTCGGTTGCTATCTCATGCAAAGTTCTAAGAGTTTCCTTAGGCTTTATCATGGCTGGGGGCTCAGGCCTAGATGAGCAAGATTGGTCAACGCTAGGATTTCTTATGTTCTTGGGGTTCTCACGTTTCTCCTGAGGTTTTGCTACCATTTTTTCATGGTTTTTCTCGGATGTGACTGGTATAGATTTGTCACCCTGTTGTGACAACGTTCTATCCACTGTTGATTGATCAATGTGAGTTCTATTGTCAGTGGATAGAGTGTTGCAAGCAACTGTTGATGGCAACTATTGCTTTGGTTTGTCAGAGCACACAGGTGTGTCTGAGGTTTCACCGCTATTAGGAGAGGCATCAATGGGTTCATTGGTGGGTGGACTCGATGCTTTATTCATTTGCTCTCCAGCGCCCTTTGTCTCAATGTTCTTGGGGTCCACAACCACCTACATCTGTTGTTGTTTTCTCTACTTTCTCCTCTTTTTCTTGGTCAATGAAGGTGCCTCTCTCGACGACTCAGGACCTTGGACTAGATCAACCGTTGATGTGCTTGGTTGGGCCTCAGCCTTCTCTTTCTCTAGTGTGTCCTTACGGGGCATGGCCGTGGCCTGCTGAATAGCCTTGCTAGGTTGTGAGAGCACAACTGCCTCCCTTTTCGGAGAGTCTAGCCCTTCAGCCAACTCCCTTGTGTTTAACTCCTCCAGCCTTGGCTTTAGGCACTTTGAAAGTGCTGGAGTTGTCGAGGGATTTGGTTGCGACACCTCCTCCACATGTAAACTACTAAGGACACGTTCCACATAGGGTATTGTCACGGCCAAGGGCTGTGACTGTTGTGATCCCTGATTGGAAGTAGTAGCAGCTAGTTTAGTGGGCTGGCTACCCTTGGTGGATTGCGGTGTCAAGTCCCTAGGGCGATCAGAAGTGGTTGTGTCTTTTGTTGGCCTTTGAGCACTCATCTGTGTAGATCGAACATGAGCTGATCTAGTCGCATTAGGTGGCTCAGGCATATCCTTGGGTCGAGAGCTACCGATGGCATCATGTCCCACCTCTTTCACAATTGGAAGCTTAGATGGAGATAGTGATTGGAATTGAGCAGTCGCCCTTGACAACTGCTGTGGTGCTTCCTATGTCCGTTTGGGAGAAGAGGGCGTAGGAGATCTAGGACTCTTGGGTGGACCTGGCACTCGCTGAATGATCTGCTCGAGGTTACTAGACGATTGTGCCATTTGCTTTGTTGAGCAATCAGCCTTGCCTTGGGCAATGTTGTGCCTATGATGCTTGTTCTCCCCTTGGGGTATCAAAGGCTCCTTGGGCGCTAACGATTTTTGTGCCTCCTCAATGGCTACGTATGACATCTGTCTATTTAGCATGCTAGGCTGGGGCTCTTTCCTTCGAACAGTCATGTCTGGTTTCTTGCCTTGAGACCTAGAGTTTCTCTTAGATTTCCTCCTGTGCCATGCCTTTGAGGCACTCTGGCCTTCAACTGATGGAGGCGGTTTAGCAGGGGATTTCGGTACCCAAATCCATTGGTTACCTGTGTAGTATCCTTGAGCACGTAGCAACGCTTTGGATATCCATCGCGGCGTTGTGCTAGCTCTCCATCGACGCCTCCATCTATAAGGCTTGGGCTTCTTTCGTGGTCTTCTATGATATTTGTGAGTCCAAACCCTGTCCTTGGCCTTGTCTCTTGACCTTCTTGTTTCCCGCATGGCCTCACTCACTGGTTCTCGTTGTTCGACCTGTGCTTGTATCAACTCTTCCAACAAGTCCTTGCCCTCGTTTGTAGGCTTAACTGTTATGTCATCACCTTCCTTGCCTTTCCCTTGAGGCTCGATGAGGTCACCCTTGCTAAAGGTGGTGACTATCCTCACACCCGGTAGTGTCAGGTGTATCCTCTGTGCTACATAGTCAGCCTCACATTTGGTTTCCCTTTTGAAGGGTCTTCCTAGGAGGGTTTCTTTCCCGCAGCTAGCACTATTCGGAGGAACATGAAATAGGATAGGCAAGCTTTCTGTTTCAATTGTCGCAAGGATTTTGCACTTCCCCATGAGTGCTTGTGGGTGTCCCCCATAAGGGCTAAGAGTTGCACTAGTCGGAGTGAGCTCTGGTTGGCCCAGTAGGGTCCATGATTCATAGGTCAAGATATTGAAATCTGCTCCTTCATCAATCAGAGCATCGATAGTATGCTCTCTTTTCGCGGTGAGTTTGACCCTAAGATAAGTAGGCGGTACTATGTCTTCATCTTCCGGGTCTTGGCTTGTAAATTTAATCCTTCTGACCGATGCCCTTGAGTTCTCAACAAACCGACCAGATGTGGATTCTCCACCGCTGTCTTGGGTCGTCAGTGCAGTGCTATTCAAGGTACATCTCTCGTCAAGAGTGTCATGTCTAGTCATCTTCGCATTTGTAGCTTGCTGAAGTTGCATTTTGCTCTGACTAGACACGGTTTGGACACAATGTCTTTGTGTTCTCGTGGTGTGGCCTTTTTGCCCTTGATGGCTAGATTGGCCCATTGATGTTCTAGGGTCTCTGTTTCTCTCTGTTCGGGTATGGGCTTTTGGTTGCTCTATTGCAAGTGAGACTCCATGCTGGTGTAGAGCCATTACTTCACTAGGGTCCAATTTGGAAGGCCTGTCGCGGCGTGCGTTTTCTCTCCAACCTACTCGGGGGAGGTGCGGAGGGGGCAGAGCCCCCTCTGCGGGGGTCCGGGGGGCGCAGTCCCCCCCGGCCCGCAGGGCCGTTACGATAGACGCCATATACAACTTGGAGGACCGTTTATAGCCAAATTTTGAACTACATGCTCTAAATTTTAGCCCGGTCATGGATCTATGACGTGCCTTCAGCTCTACGTAGCCTTAGGGGTCAATCTCGGGGTTTAGATGTATCAGAATTTGTGTTTTAGACACGTGTCCGATTTTGACAGTTTTCTGTCCGATTCTCAGATGTCCGATTCTCAGATGTCCGATTTTCAGGAGTCCTATTATCAGAATCGGATGTCCGATTTTGGGTTGGTCCGATCGGCCCAGTGGTCCAATTTTGCTCACGTCTGATTCTAGGAGTCGGATCAAAAAGTGGTCCGATTTTCAAGTGGTCTGATTCTAGCCTGGTCCGATTCTGGCTAGTCCGAGTTTGGGACTCGGACGGCCTGGTCCGATTGTGAGTGGTCCGATTATAGACTCGTCTGAGTGTCCGAGTGTCAAAATCGGACAGGTTGGTCCGAGCGTCCGATTTCTAAAAATCGGACGGGTTGCTCCGAGTGCCACGTGGCACGTCCGATCGGCTGGTCCGATTCTAGGAATCGGACGGTCTGACTCCCGAACTCGGGTGGTCCGATTCTGGGAATCGGACCACAGCGAGTTGGTCCGAGTGCGTCGGCGGGCGGACGTGATTCCCGCGCGTTTGTCCCCTCCTCACTGTCTGGTGCACACAATCACCACAAACTTTTTAAATCTGATCAGGGCACTTGTTGAAAAACATCAGACTCACCTGGAGCAACACGAATCACTAATGCCTAGGAATCGGGGCAGCGCTTCCTCGTCCTGTAAACCAGAAGTTCTCTCTCTCTCTCACTCTCACACAAGGCAAACCAAGGAAATGCGGTCTGTCCTGGCCTCCCAGGCCTCTTAAGGTCCTTTCCGAGCACTGTAGAACCTCACAGCTAGTTTCTTGTCCCTATCTTACCCAGAAACTTGAATCTGGTCCCCTGTTTCCTTGTTTCAGCCTGTTATACAGCAACCGAGAACCCTATTGTTTGCTTGTTTTTTTCTTCTTTTTCTTTGTTTTTTCCTACTCTAAATGCATCCAAATCACAAAATAAATACCTATACTACTCCATTCCACAACATAAATCACAGAAAGCAAAAAACCTACTTGCCAAGGAGATCGAATACCATCTTCAACCCCCTCGCTTCCTACCTATCTACCTCAAGCACCAGTTCGGGGGAAACCCCTTACTTTGATGCTCGATTCGAAGCGTGCAAGCGCTCAAGGCTTGAATCCGTTTGTCCCGGCAACGGAACCAAAATGTGGGAGCTTTCACTCAACCGCCAAGACCCACGGACCGCTTATTGTTTCAAGCGTTCCAAGCTGAGCACTAATGGCTACCTCTCACATAGCCGATGCGCCATCCATATCTACGGGTGTAGTGAGCTTACCTTCGTGCCGTTCAAGTTACCTCCTCTCCCGCACACTCCGGTGGCTCCACGATCCAAGTGCAAGCTTCAAGCAAGCTCCATCCTCAAGCTCCACGCTCCAAGCTCCATTGCCGCGAGCAAGACAAGAGAAGAGAAGAGAAGAGAAGAAGAGAGGAGAAGATGGAGAGCTTCTCCTCCTCGGTCCCTCACCCTCACACACTCACTCCCTCACACTCTCACACTCCCTCTCTCAAGCACAAGCTCAAGCAAGCAAGAAGAAGAAGAAGAAGAAGAAGAAGAGGAGAGCTCCTTTTGGCCACACACAAGAATGAGCTTCTCATTCACTTTTCAACTTTATATACAAAACCCTAAATCCCTTTTGGGCGGTCATCCCCTTTTTCCCCTTTTTACATAGCCGGCCATAGCCTAGGCCCTTTTTCCCATTGTCCTTCTATCTTCCTAGCTTCCTTTCCACCGCTCGTCTACATTTACAAATTGCACGGGCGAGAGCCCGGTGCTCTTTTACAAGATTTTAGGGTGCGCCTTTTTATTTTATAATGCGCCTTTCCCCTTTTGCCTTTGCCTTGGACTTTTAGGGTTGCCCTTGCGCTTTTGGCCTTTTCTTCTTTTCTTTCTTCAGTTGGGCTACCTTTTTTCCGCCTTTGCCCTGCGTCTTTTCCACTTTCTTTTACTTTCTTCGTGTTGGGGTTAACAATTCATAACACCAAGGTATGCTAGAAAACTAGGCATGGACACAATGCATGCACTTGGGCTAATAGTTGAGTTAGCTAATGGAAAAGAAGTTTCCTCAACACAACAAACAAGTAAGGTGGATTTTAATCTGGGTGGCAATCAGACCAACATGAAATTCAGAGTGATGAACCTAGGAACCTGTGAGTGCATGTTAGGAATGGACTGGTTAATTCCCAATGACGCTCATATTCATTGTGAAAAGGGCCAAGTCACATTCTTGAATCTTATAGGACAACAAGTGACTACATAAGGAGAAGCAGGAAAACCGAAGATTCAATTAGCGAAAGCTCCTCGAATCGCTAAAGGTTTAAGAAAAGGCTCACCTGTATACCTAATCAAATTAAATAAAACTAAACAAGATAAAGAAGCCGAAGATGAACCGTCGTGGCTTAAGGAATATGTTGACGTATTCCTTGAAGAATTAACTAAACTTCCACCACAAAGAGAAGTCGACCACGAAATCAAGTTAGTACCATGAGCTACACCAATTGCAAAACGACCATATCGAATGTCCATTCCAGAAGCCATAGAACTAAAGGAACAACTCAAGCAGCTCTTAGATCATGGATACATTAGACCCAATAACTCACCCTGGGGAGCTCCGGTGTTATTTCAGAAAAAGAAGGATGGGACTCTCTGTCTCTACATTGATTATTGAGGGATAAATCAAGTAACAATAAAAAATAAGTATCTGATTCCAAGGATCGACGAACTACTTGATCGATTACAAGGAGCGAAGATTTTATCCAAGATTGATCTCAGACCAGGGTATTACCAGATCAGAACAAGCAAGAAGATATTCCAAAAACTAGTTTTAGCACAAGGTACAATCATTACGAGTTTATTGTAATGTCATTTGGATTAACCAACTCCCCCGCTACCTTCAACAGATTAATGCAAGATATATTCAGACCTTATCTTGATGATTTCGTCCTTGTATTCTTTGATGACATCTTAACGTATTCCAAGGATGAAGGAAGTCACGAGTCACAATTGTGAATAGTTCTTGAGACAATGCGGACTCACAAGTTGTATGCTGAGAGGAAGAAATGTGCATTCTTCAAGAAGAAAATCGAGTAGTTAGGGAGGGAATTTCAATAGATCCAGCCAAGGTCAAGGATGTACAAGACTGGCCACCTCCAACCAATGTAAGTGAATTTTGTAGCTTTTTGGGTTTAACAGGATGGTATCGGGTCTTTATCAAGAATTATGCCTTAATTGCTACACCCCTCACCAACCTACTCAAGAAGCAGGTTGCCATTAAATGGACCCAAGTTGAACAGTCTAGCTTTGACAAGCTCAAGCTAAGTTTAGTCACAGCCCCGATCCTCAAACTACCTGATCTTAGCAAAGAATTCGAAGTGGTGACCGATGCGAGCTCTCTTGCTTTGGGATGCGTACTCATGCAAGAAGGACATCCAGTAGCATATTCCTCTAGAAAATTGAAGACTCATGAGAGAAACTATGCTACTCATGACTTGGAATTACTTACAATTATCCACGCTCTTAAGTTATGGAGATATTATCTACTCGGGAAGAAATTCTCACTGGTAACCGACCATAAAAGTCTTAAATGAATCTTCACTCAACCAGATCTAAATATGAGGCAACGTTGGTGGATTGAAGTCTTGCAATAGTATGATTTTGAGATCAAGTATAAACCAGGCAAAGAGAATGTAATTGCAGATGCTTTAAGCCACAAATTGTTTCTCAATGCACTTATCTCAAAAGAACCTCTTGGAGCTTAAACACTAACTACAATGATATCAATGCCTAGAAATCCTATCATCGAGCTAGCCAAGGAGAAGGTGAATAATGATCCCAAATATCAATAAATGCTAAATAAAATTAAGAATAAAGAACAAGACTCTAAGCTTAAGACAAAGTATCTTAACTTCTCCGTTGACGAAGGGCTTGCCTATTTCAGGATAAGATTATGTATTCCTTCAAGTCAAGATCTTAAGAAGAAGATACTATGGGAAGCTCATGATTCTCCATTTTCAGGGCATCCTAGCTATCCCAAAACTCTCAATGCAGTTAGGAAAAGTTATCATTGGGAAAAGCTCAAATGTGACGTACTTAAATACGTAATCGAATGCTTGAGTTGCCAACGAATAAAAGCCGAAGGAGTTAAGCTGCCAGGAAAGCTGCAACCACTTGATATTCCTCACATGAAATGGGAATTCATTAGTATGGATTTTGTAGTTGGATTACCCTCAGTTCAAGGTGGATACAACTCGATCATGGTAATTGTGGACATGTTGACTAAGGTCACCCACCTTATTCCAGTCAAAACCAGCTATAAAGTCTCAGATATTGCCAGGTTATTTGTGAAAGAAATCTTTAGACTTCATGGACTACCAAAGAGAATTATCAGCGATCGTGATTCTCTATTCACTTCACATTTTTGGAAGGGATTATTTGAAGCTCTCGGTACACAGCTTTGTTTTAGTACAGCTTATCACCCTCAAACTGATGGACAGATAGAGCGTGTAAATCAGGTCATTGAAAACATACTTAGGGCATATTGTTGCAAAGAACCTAGATGGTGGATACAATATCTACCTTTGGTGGAATTTTCTTACAATGCGTCCTATCATCAGAGTATCCAAATGACCCCATTTCAAGCTCTATATGGGCAAGAATGCCTAACCCCGCTAAACTTCTTCGACCCTACCTTGAAGGTTGAAGCTTCTAAAAAGATGCTTGAAGAAATGGACGAACAAGTCAAAACCATCAAGCAAGACATGCAAGCTGCCAAGGATCGGCAAAAAGCCTATGCTGACCTAGGGAGAAAAGAGCGAATCTTCCAAGAAGGGGACAAGGTTTTTATCCGTGTATGCCCAAAGAGGAGTTCCTTATCCTTGGGAAAATTCAAGAAGCTAAACCCAAGATACTGTGGACCTTACAAAATCATAAAGACTCTTGGACCAAATGCTTATAAGCTACAACTTCCTGAAACCTAAAAGTTCATGATGTATTCCATGTAAGTCTCTTGAAGCCCTATGTACCAAATCCAGATCATATTCTTGATGATCATCAAGTTGTAATGCCAAGCCAAGGTTTACTTGAACTTCAACCTGATAGAATCTTGGATGTAAAAGAAAGAATCCTTAGGAATAGGATCCTTAGAGAATATCTCATCCCAGTGGAAGGATTATCCTGAAGAGGATGTCACTTGGGTCGATGAGGTAATCCTTATGAAAGAATACCCCCAGTTTCTCTCAAGATGATGACATCTCGATTTCTCTAAGGAGGGAAAAATGTAATGTCCCCATTACTTAGTTTATTTTAAGGTGCATATACGTGGTGATGTACGTCCACACTTTTTTTTTTAAACTGCAGAATCTCTATAGGATTTACAGGAAGCAGAATTGGTTGACTAGAATAGTTTGAAATCTCTAGTATCATGTTTTTACTTAATTTCCACTTTAGATGGATTCAAATATATACTATGACTTATTTTGAAGGGAATAAGTCGTCCAAGACAAAAGATGGATAAAAATAACGTGATTTATAAAAATCATCATTTTCGCCTAATTTTGATGGATTTTCGTAATTGTGCTCGTGCTAGCTTGTCGACCAAATGCATTCTGATCATTTTAAGTACCCAAATATCTATATTTGGAGTTCATACCACGAAATTATGATCCAAAAAAGTTGTAGGATAGAAAAAGAAAACGAAATCTTGTCATCGATGATGTCATCAAATATGCCAAAAAGCAGGCACCCTCTCTTTATCCCCCTCTCCTTGCAAAAACTATAAATTGAGGGCTTGGGGATGAACACAAAGAGCAAAAGAGCAATCTTGACGAGGGCGAGACGCTGATCGAGAAGGAGGAGACTCTGTCCGAGATATGCTGAAGGTCTCTCATCCTCTTCTACTCTGATCCTCTCGTCTCTATTCTGTCGTGGCCCTGAAGAGAAAGAATTCAAAAGTAGAAATCATGAATGACCCTACTAACATGAAAGCAATAGTTGGAGTTGCGAGCACGAGAATCACTAACGGAGTTACAGGCGCGGATAACAACTCTTTACCAATCGCGACACCACAGGTTTTTCTAAAAAAGTTCTATCCGAATAAGATAAGTCTCTTGAGAAATATTGACTTAAGGCCTAGAAACTTGGTTACAAGAACTGGAAAGTTAGAGATCCCAAAATCTAGATACCCCTAGTTAAATTCCAAGGGGAAGATTTTCATTATGTGAAACTCAAGTGTCGATTGTTACTAGAATTAAGCATCACTTGAAAGTTTCATGATTGATTGAAGTCATAACTGCTTGCAGCCATCAATCTTGTTTGTGATTTTCTAGATTAGATCTTGATTGAATTAAGTATTGGAACAGATAAGAATTGAGGAGCCCTATACATCCCCCAATGATAGGTGTTGAATCCCCATACCAAGAGGGGATGTTTTTATCGTCGTAGAAGCATGGACCGGCTCCGATGGCGAGAGGTCTCCCAGCAGGGATCGTATTAAGTAGGAGGTGGAAATATATGGCCCGAATTCTACTTGGGACACCTATGAATGCTAGCTATAGGTGGATTTGATATTGGTGACGTGCAGATGCGCCAGATGAGGCAACACGTGACGTGCAGATGCATCGGATGAGGCAGCATGTGAAATTGTAATTTTTCTCCTGTATAGGTGGGAGAACACACATTATGGAATATAATCAATGAACTTGTTTTATTCCGATCGTATGTCCATGAATAAATTACGTAAACGAACAACTATGCATAAAAGGATTTTAATTAATGAAGTTGTTTTTATATGTTTCACGTAATGTGGTAGGTAATTAGATACCTAAGAACTTCCATAGAGGGAAGCGGGTGGATGGATTCCCGACGAATCCAGTCCTATGGCAGGGTGGTCCAGGTTAGCCGAGAGGTTTTCTCAAAAACAACACTAGGAAAAAACTCTAGGAAGGGCCGATTCGTTCACTTACTTAGGGTTGACTTACTTAGGTTTTGGTCTCAAAACCCAAACTGTAAATTATCTTAGGGGAAAGGTACGACAGCTGTGCCAGAGCACTACAAGGGATTTTATAAATCCCTAGCTTGCTACTGGAAAAAAGCGTTGTACTCCATGAACCAAGGGTAATGGCAGTTGCTCCTTCCGGACAAGAAGCCTGTCAAGGACACCTCCGGATGTGAGTTAGTTGTTGATAGGTGACTATTAGGTCAATTAGGAACCTTCAGGTCGGTCCTCCGTGGGTAACGGCAAGACGCTTCCCTTACGGGATAGACCTAGGGTTAACTAACTAGACAAAATCCGATCATTTTGGTTAGAGTACGGATGGCGACGGCTGGAAGATAAACTCTAGGCGATCACTAAAACGTTACTCGTCACATAATCAAAGGCGGGTACGTCACAAAGAAACTGGTCATCCACATGCAGGCACATTTAAGCAAACATTAGTGAGCATGTAAAGTAGCCAATAATCAAGGGTTTTTCTTTGGCATCCATATAGGCAAGTAAACATAGGAAGGTGAATCATGAAGGCATCCCCATGGTCTAAGGTCAAATATTGAAGAGGCCAACACAAGACAATTATGCTAGACAATGAGGATCCTCACTCTTGGAACCCTTTTGAATGACAAAGTTTGTAGAGACACTTCAATCATGCATGATTTTCATTATAACATCAAATATCTCTAAAGAACCACAAGAAAACATTCAAAAGGTCATGGAGCAAAGGGGGCTTATATGTTTAGCATCCATAAGAAAAGGGTGATGATAGTAATGGCATGAATTATTTATCATTTCCATACTTTTATTGAGTGAACTACAACCAAATGTTCTTTATCATAAGTACTATAAGTTCAATAGGCTAAAGGTTACAACTTGAAAAGGCAATTGGATGTGAGTCTTATGTTAAAATAGCTCCAAGACCAAAGACACTTGCATCAATAACAACTACAAGGATGTAGAATTGAAATTAAGTAGTTGCAAGAAAGGTGCATGGAGTAGTACATGCTTTGCTACATAAAAATGCTTTTGGTGGCTTTTTCCCCCATGAAAAATATTGCTTTTTTAAGCAACATTATTGAAGGTAAAGCAAGCAAAAAAAAACAAACAAACAAACAAGCAAACAAGTAAACTTGTGATAAAGCCTTACCAACCCTAAAAAGGATCTATCTTCATGAACATGTTTAGGTTTTGGCCAAGTTGAAATTTTCTTCAATCTTCTTTGGATCTAATTTAATACCTTCTCCAAAAACCAAGTGGCCTAAATATCCTATTTCAGATTGAAAGAAAACACTTTTTTGGGTTCACATACACCTAATTTTGTTTCAATATATTAAGGATTAGATATGAATGCTCTTTTTTACTCTTTTTCAATTCTATTGAAATCAACAACATTATCAAAGTATACAATTACAAAATGCTAAAATTTCAAGAAAATATAGTTCACCATTCAACTAAAAGTGGTTGGGGTCTTGGTTAAGCCAAAGGATACAAATAAAAACTCATAATGACCAAGTTTTTTCCTAAATTCAATCTTACAAACATCGTATATAGCAATATTGACTTGGTGGGATAGTGGTCCTTAATAATGATAGGCTCTATAGTCAATACAAATTCTAATAAGTTCTCAGTTGATCAACTCTTCATCTTGAATTTGAATTTCTTTTTCTTTATCTGGTTATATCTATATGGATCTTTGCAAGGTGGTTTACTTATTGGACATTAGACATATGGTCTTGAGTTTTAGATGGTAGTAAGCTAGGTGATAAAACCTCAACAAAAAAATAAATTTGAATTTGGACTTCTTTCTACTATACTTGGTTGAACTTATATGGGGTTTTACAAAGTGGTTGACTTACTATAATCAAATTTTTTGTCTTGGGTCTAGATGGCAGTAAGCAAGCTAGTAAATCATTAGTAACCAATCGCATCCTTTGCTTGATTCTAATAAGGATGATTTAGTAAAAATTTGTTACATATGAATTTCATTAATTAAAATTCAAGTAGTATTTGAGTCTTTCATTGATACACACTTAGATTGTGTATGAATAATCAAAGGATAAATTTCTCATTTCTTAGATCATTTTAAAGAGTAGATTGATTATTACTTCTAATCTTTATTATGTGTGTAGTATAATCAATTTGTGGATTGAGTAGTCTCACTTAGGCACACCCAAAATAAAATCACTAGATTGCAAAGATGCAACAAGTAAATCTCTCTTCTTGACATAAGAATCCATAATAATTTCTAGACCCTTAACTTGTTCTATGCCAATAGGTTGGAAAACTAAAAATGTTGCTTTAATTTTGTAATTAAAAAGTCATAGTTTCTAGGTTCAATTTCTTGACACCTTTTTCAAAAGCAAAATCATGTGTGCTACCACTATCATGCAATATAAAAATTTGTCAATCTTGAAGCAAATAATTCATTTTAAACAAAGCATGATAAGAAAATTTACCTAGAATAAGAACTATCGAATAAGGTTGTTCAAACTCAAGGATCTCTTTGTTGAAATGTGGCATATATTTAGGATCATCATCATAATTGTCTACTCCTAAGAAATTGACTTGAGCAATAGGCTTTCTTCAATTATTATTAGACGTGCAACAATTAACATTAGACATGTGACATGGTTGATTAACATCTGTAGCAAACAATAGTAGAACCTTGAGTGAAAAATTTGGCAATGTTGTTGACCCATCCTTAACATCATTTGGCTTAAACATGGTGAAATACTTTGCTCATTAAGGTTATTTTCTTAAAAATAATTACTATGCATTTTCTAAGACCTTTGATTGAATCTTCCATCATCCTCAATGCTTAAAATCTAGGATTTGAAAAATGACTAAAAAAATTAGATGCTCTAGAAAACCTTGAATAAAAATTATCCTTTGATTGTTGTTGTTGTGGCTTTTGATCCTTCTTGTTTCTTTCATTCAACATCAAAGAAATAGCTTCAACCAAAGTGGTTGGCTTACACATTGTATCTCTAATCACAAAGCAAGGTTGAGTTTGGACATAAATTTGTGCTGGTAATTATAATCGAATGTTTTCTCCATCGTCATCAATGATGATAAGAACTCCAGAAATGCTTCATGTATTAAGGATCTCTTGTTCACACTAGGCAAGAACATCACACTGTTACACATAGCTTGCTTGGAGCTTGGATTATGATGGCAAAAAGTAAGAATCTTCACTTAACATGCATCTTAAAACCACTAGTCTTATGAGTGATGTTCCACCCTAGAGAGAAGCTTTGTCCACCAAATGATGCAAAGCATATTTAATATTTTCTTGCTCAATATAGTTCTCATCATGGAAGTAATTAGCAAATGGGTTAATCCAAGAAAGAACATAACAAATGTCCTTAATACCATCAAAAAGCACAAAATTTAAAGGTACACATTGATTTTGGTGTCCTTTTGTTGAGCTTGGGCATCAAGAGTTGCAACCATGGTAAGAGTAACTAGATCTTGGTCATCTTCTTGTGGCATTTTAATGAAGGATCCTTGGAGCTAAATTTGTCTCATGCGCTCTTCCTCCAAGTGCATAGTCAATAGATCATCGTTCTTCCATGGTCATTTATGATATAGGAAATTTATGTTGATGGAGAAAAATCACTTTTAGCAATGCTAAAAATATAATAATAATCAATAGTTGATCACAAAGGTAAATAGTGAAAGGGTACTCCATGTGCACCTAATTATAAAGGAGTGTGTGCAATAGCTCTTAAAACACGTAAGCGCTAGTACTAGCTAGTGTGAATATTACCAAATTGTTTGGTTATAGTATCACCCATGTACAGAAGTGGATGCCGTGCTTTAAAAGGACAAACATCTCTACCAACTTTTCACTCAAAAGAGAACCATCTAAGACCGTCACCCCCTTGAGAATATACCCCAATACATAGAGGAAAACAATGTAAGGCCACCATTCCTCTAGCAATAAAAAGAAAACATCCATGCTCCAACATGAATAATCAAGCATTGGAATCCATTGGGATTTATCAGTTGGGAAAGCTCTCAAATCAACTTTAACCTTGCTCTCATGTGGTGGCATTCCTCATCTAAACACTAAAATATTCATATGTTCACATCAAATTGGCATTGAGAGGGTGCATATTTCATATTCTATATGCTTTTTCAACACTTTATGAAGGGAAGTTAGGCATTCATCCCTATAAATAACTTGTCTAGGAAGAATTCTATGATATTATCCTTGAATCATGTATGCCGTAGTATTAAAAGTGGTGGGAGCATTAGCCAAACTAGCTTGAATTCTATGGTATTATCCTTGAATCATGTATGCACCAGTATTAAAAGTGGTAGGAGCATTGGCCAAACAAAAGTCTTATACCTTGGATGTAAGCATAAAATGGATCTTAGGGTCTAGCATGACAACTATCACAAGAGTATATCCAAGACGTTGATATTTTCTTGCGACTCAAAAATGGTAGTGATTCACAATGGGAAATCATCGTGAATCATGGCTATGTTCAACTTCTTAAAATGCACACATGCTTAGACCTTGCATTATTTTTTTACAAATGTTCAATCGTTGTGCTTCATCTTGAAAATAGAATCAACTTCGATTAGCTTTTCTAGCTTCTCTTTGACTTTTTGATGTAATTGGGATTCATACTAGATTTGCTCTACCCCAACTCACTTGGCATTCTCAATCAAGGGAATGGGATAAGAGCATGCACTCAATAGTATTCCTTTCTTACCATTACAAAATAATAAAAATAAATTTTCATTGAGTTCTTCACTAAAGATTCATCTTTACTTTGTCCTTCGAAAATAAACATTTGACTATACAATTTGGTTAAGGTTCTTTCCCTCTTGGGTTTTACATCCTTCGAAAACACACCTTTAATTATACAAATTGGTTAAGTCCTTTCCCTATTGTTTTAATATGGCGTCCTTGAATATTGCTTTTCCATTTATACACACCCAAGGAATTATCTACTTTTGTGCAACACACTTAAGAATCATCTTTGTGTTATATTTTCAATTTTCTAGAAGTGTGTGAAATCTAGCAAAGGTCCTCTTTGAAATTGCTACTTTTGCTTTTTCTTTGAAAGCTCGCTTGTGAGAAGTTTGTGAGAAAATGTATACATGCTAGTCCTTTGGAACTCTTCTTGCATCCAAAGATACTTCTAGGAAGGGAACTAGAGTTTATATATTGGTGCGTACCCTTGGATTTTGACTTGGTGTAGGTTGGTTTATATACTTTTCTTTCACTACAATCATCATTTCTTTTTCATTTCTTGATTGACTTCAAACTAAAGAGAACTTATGTGCATAAGAACTATTTACCTTAGGTTGAATTCGTTTGAGACTTTGAGCCCCAAACATCATTCTCAAGAAGGCCATCTATAAGCATCCTTTAAAGGTGATAGTGTGTGATACTATCTTCTCAAACAAGACAAAAATTGCATGACATCTTGATAGCTAATATCAAGTATCGATCTAGAAAAAATTGCTTGCATTATCCCTTGTAAATTTTCCCTAGGAGATCCTAAACATTATGCCTCGTCATTGTTTTGGCCAATGACAAACCTTAACTCACATGTCCTTTGTTATTAAAAAAACTACCAATGGTTTCAATAATGCAACAATGGAACTATTAAACTTCATTGCACCCACGAGCTACCCTTAAAGTAGCTAATTTGAGCAAAATAAATGGCGAACACTTGTATTGAACTCTTAAGGGGTATATTTATATGCAATGGATGTATGCCTACTTCCACATAAGCTCAAAGCCCTAAGGCTACATCCAATCCAAAGTCAAACAACCTATCTAAGAGCAACCAAGCACAAGTAATCCAAGCTAATGAGTCAAAGTGCAGTGGATCCCTTTGTATAATAAGAGTCCCTGAGATATCCCTAGTCCCATTAGATAGTCCCTAAGAAGGCCCTAAGCATGAAAACTAGTTCATGACATGTAGTCAAATGCATTATGTTTCACATGTAAGCCAATATGGAACATTTCAATACATAGGTAGTTGAGTAGTTCTTATTATAGCTCATGTGATTGATTACTAATACCATAAGAGGAATGTGTCCATTTTATTGCATGCACTTTCAATTTTATGCAAAGACTACACCCCATGTTGAACATTGTTGTTGTTGGTAGTATGCAAAATATACAAGGACTACATGGAAGTATTGCTTTGGCAAAGTGTGCACACCAAGGGTGCATGTAAGCAATGGTGTACATTGAAGCCTAGAATGTTGTGCAACTCAAAATCATACAACTCGAAATGCCCAAGGAAAGTTGTGTAAAATTAATGGACGAAACAAATGTGTTCAACGTTTCTACCTTTGTACTAAGATGGACAAAGGTCACGCACTCTTTCAAACTACCTATGGATGCATGGCCCACTCACCCTTTTGAACACACCAATTCTTTATAAATAACATTATCCACCCCTATACTTGTTTATCTATATTTCTCACAACTGTTCACTATCAAAGCTAAAGCTACTGAGGGGTCAAATGCCCCACTGTGTTTACCCCAGTGGTAGACATGTAGTTCAACTATAAAACAAATATTATATCATTGAACTAGGTTTTAAAATAGCATATTGTTAAGTGTCAGTCTATCGGCCCGTTTGCCCCATCTTGAACAAGCTGAGCCTCTGGTCGCAGAATGCAAATTAAAATCAGTCAGATGCACATGCAAAGGCGACAAAAGTCCCAAGGTTAGTTAAACCCATTAGGGCTAACCTTCTTTACAAAAATTGACTTGAGACAACAAAAAATGGTTGATTCTTCTTACATCTTCCCACTCTGATTTCAAATTATCGATTAAAATATTCTGGCAATTCTATTTGATGAAAGAACTGTACACCTATCATGCATGATATGCTCAAGGATTGAAACATTAGAGCCACAAACACAATTATATCAGGGCTACTGTGAAAACTGCCATAACCACAAGTTTTAATAGATCTGGTGCACAGAACAAAAGGCCTACTCTCCATTCCTCCACACAATATATCCCAAGACATTTCAGTCAACTAGTCATCAAAAACCAGTGTACTTAGCATTGCATAGTCTCAACTCCATCAACAGCAATATCTTGCTACTGCAATAATCCTCTTTACAAGTCACTCGGATACACACAGTTTTCTCAGTAACCATTTAAAACTCAACTCTGGACCATAACAGCAAAAAATCAGACATGAAGACAGTAACTTGCTTGTAAAGACAAGAATGAGCATCATATGTATACTTGAGGGCAGTCGAATTTGTACAAAGGACTGACTGCTGTAACTGACACAGCATGCAATTCAATATAAAAGCAAAACAAATACCAAGGGGAAATGAAAACAAATATCCACATTCGTATCATCAACCTCTAGTATCATCATCAGCATCATCCACATCCCAACTCAAATCTTCTTCCTCCTGAGCAGTAAATCTTCTTCTTATTGCCTCTCTGGGCACATCTGGTACCTCCCAGCTAGCCTCGCTGTTTGATGATTTTTTGCCATCATTACTACTAGATGACTCAACATCCTCTGCAACCTCCCAGCCAAGATCATCCTCTTCCTCTGCAGAGCCCTGCACAACACCCTTATTGTCCACATTGCCTTTCTCATTTGCATCACTGGTACCTGTCGACATATCTGCACTCTTTGTCTTGGTCTCACTTCTCTCATTCTCCAGGTTTACATCCTCTGCTTTTGTAATCCCCTCCTCCAAATTAGGTGTTTTCTTCTGAATGCCTTGATTATCAGACTGCACCTCACCTTCACTCTCATCTTCAGTATCCCAGCTTAAATCTTCTTCCTCTAGGGCCTTTGCCCGCTTGACTAAGTCTGCCCGGGCCTCTTCAGTCTGTCGAAGCTTATGAAGTCGATAGAAATACCTTGTCCAAAAGACCTCCTCACATATAACGGCAGGGACAAACCTGGTGAAAAGTTCTTGGCAGAAAGTATTCTCCTTTAGCAGAGATTTGATCTCTGGCCACTTGTTCTGAAGATCAAAAGAAGACTTCCAAGCCGAATAATCTCCAGTGTCTTCCGGTTCATCACAGTAAGTGCTACTATCGTGCTGCATGGCCCTAACCTGAGCCTCAAAACGGCTATACCTACCAGTGATAATGGGAACATTATCATACCTGGTAAAGGATGATGCTGATGCAGCAATTGCAGGCACTTCACTATCATCGTCACCTCTAAGCACAGCTTCTTTTCCCTGTGTGATGATCTCTGCAGTTCCCCGCCACACAGAACTGCTGAAATCCTCGATCACTTGACCTACGGACTCCAGTGATTCCTGTGCTACAGATGCACCTGTCTCGAGGGATGTAGGCAGATCCTTAACGGCATGTGCTGCAACTTCAGCAATGAGCTGGGTCTCCATCTTCAATCCCGTACCAAACTCTTCCAGATCCTTGCGATACGCCTGTAGCATCTCCTCTGACTTGAGAGTGAGAGACTTCACAAGGCTGCCAAAGCCCCATGCCCCAGCCTGTTCCTCATGACCTGAAGAAGACTGGGAGGTGTCGGCATCCTTGCGTGCCTGCGAAGCGTTGGCATCACCAACACCAGGTTGGTCCTTTTCTGATTCTTCCTGCGGAGGGGAGAGCACTTCCGGGAGCTTAAAGTCAGAAAAGAACGAGGACTTGAAAAAATTCATGGTGGTCGGCAGCAAGCGCTGTACAAGCTGGGATGTGCGAGAGCAGGTCCGATGGCACAGGTAGCTCCGGTCAGGGAAGGGTGCGATCAGACGCAGGGATGTGCGTTTGCCATGGTCGCTGATTCTGTCTTGTCGATAAGGACGATCACAGGTACGGCAACGACAGGGCGAGAATGCAGGCTCAATTATTGACGTATCGCGTTCTGTACGCTAAGATCATGCAGATCCCCGGGACAGGAAGATGCAGCTTGGGTCCTGCTGTTGGCAGAGGAAACCCTAGACAGGAAGAAGACGCCGCTCATCGATCATACCCCTTCTCTTCCTTGGTGTTTTTGTTTTAAAAACGTAAATGCGGTTTATACTTTAAAAGTTGTCCGACCATCAATCTATGCTTTGTTGTTGGTCTAAATGCAAGCCTTGAGAAGAGTGGTGCCACATGGGGACTTTCTGTAAAGTTGAGCAAGTCAGCACTGCATTTACAGCAGCCCTCCACCGTCACTGAGGTTCTTGGCTTTCTCCCAAAACCGCCCGGTTTTTGAAAAAAATAACACACCTACATAAAAAACCGAGCTCCAACCTAAGCTGATGCGCCTTCTTCTTGCACTCTTGTGACGTGTCTCTGACACGAGAAACCAGGCCCTTTGCTTGAATGCAAGGGGCAAAACAATTTGCAAATAGTCATGGTGAAGCCGAGGTAGCTTTGAAGCAACAGAAGCAAGATGAGAGAATGGAAATGGATTATGCATCTATTGTCACCACTAGAGAAGATGCTGTAGTGGTGGAGAAATGCATGTGTGAGGATCAAAGGGTCTATAATCGGAGAAAGAAAGATTCTGTTGAGGTTGGCAAGAATGTGTTGCATGCTCCTATTAACTTCTCTATTGGCCACATGGTGCGCAGATCGGATGCTATATAGGCGCGTAATGAATGCCAGAAGGTCCCCCAAGAACAAAGAACTCTACAAACATTCATAAAAAGCAAAAGAGAAATTGCATGACATGAGACAAGAAGACAAATTGGGTGCAATATCCTCCCCCATGCCTTATGTGAGCGCTTCACAATGCATGTATTTATAGATTTATTGATCTCCAAGCTCAAAAATAGCCCACTTTACAAATAGCATTCTTTTTGGATTTTGTGTTTGATTTTGCCCAAATATAGAGTAAGGCATTTGGGTGTCAAAAATTTGGGATGTGCCCAAATACAAATATCAAATGATGAAATATTTAACCGAGTGTCTATGCTCATACAAAATAATAAATATTTTGTCAAGTGCTTTAATAAATAAGCGCGCTTAAATAAATAGTGGTGCCATTCCTTTAGTGATAAGGCACGCACCCATCAAAATTAGTAATTCTTCTAGGCATTTGGAATTCACGCCATCGCCCAGTGCTACCCAACGCCACTGCCACCTGCTCTACACATCAACTATAACATTCACAATTGTAAGAAAATAATTAAATAAAACCCAACAAAAGTGAATACCTAGTAGTCTTTAGCTACAAAATAATTAAATCCCTAGGTTACCAGCCTGGCTAGATGGCGAGATTGCAGTTCTAGCTGGAGCATTGGGGAAGCTTCTCTACGTACTGGCTGTCACATCAGTCAATGGAGCTATCAAAGTAGAAAAATAGGCTTGTATCCTTTGGGACAAACGGAAGTAAATACCTGACATGCTTGAAGTTTTTTGTCCCAATGGCTTGGAGTTGTTGGTTGATGTCAAATTTGCAGCCTTCCCTAATACATGCTTCATATACAAGAGTTTGGGGCATTTTGCAAAAGATTGCCCAAGAAAGGAAGGCACTAAAGAAGAGAAACCACAAGTTAGTGTGGCAAATGAGAACCCAAGGTCAAACACCCTCTATAGCCGATCACACGAAAAGAAACAAGAATCTTCCCGTAGCATTGAAATTAAAGGGAAAGCCAAGAATGGCCATCCTGCTGACCAAAAAGAACCCACAGTGGCAAGTGATGTTAGGGGGAAACCTAAGGAGAGTCAACGCATGGTCTAGCAAGCACAGCAATTGGGTACACCAACCAAAAACTCTCATACGGAGAGCATTCCGAACAAGGAGAATAATCCCCCTTCAACCTCCAAAGCTACTAAAGGGAAGAGGAAGAAGGTATCTCTCAAGATATTGGCACGCACACCATTGGTGGATAGAAATTACTCTGCTATCTTGGACGAAGATGGTGAAGAGGGGAAGGATGTCTTTATCTACGAATAGCTTCTCAATGCATCATCTCCCCCTGATCACTTGGAATATTCATGGAATAGTCAGCTCAGCCAAAAGGGATGCTTGCTATTCCCTGCTAAGGAGGAGGAAACCTAATGTACTTGCACTACAGGAAGTAAAGCTTGGTAGTGAAGAAGCCAAAGAGATAAAACACAAGTGGTACGCAGTTTTTGGGGATTATTGCAATCAAGGTCGGAGAGGCTCAATGCTTCTTGTTAAAGAATCACTAAATTCATCACTCGTACTCAAGAGAGGTGACTATAGTTTTGTAGTAGCATCAATTTGTATGGGCAGGGAAGAAGTGATTGTCACATCAGTGTATGGACCTAATTCCTCTACATACAAAGCATTACTTTAGGGGGGCCTTGAACGAGCTGAATTTGAAGAAAACGCCATCTTTTTAGGCAATTAAAATATGACTCTTCAGGAGTCTGATCGATCGCATGGTGGGAGTGTTGGGGTAAAAGGCCCTTGGCCCTGCCCATGTACACTGACCACCCATATTCTTTATTCATATATATGAGATAGTGCAATAAGGATGTCATATATCATTCTTGACAGCACCTACATTGTGTGTGCTCTTCTCTCCCACATCTTCCTCTTCTCCTTCTCCACTACCATTGCATCCCCTTTGAGTGGTATCAGAGCTTTGGATCATATTTTGATCGTGGAGCTTGGCCCGACATTACTTCAGCCCGAATTGAAGATCTAGAGCTTGGAGCTTCAATGACAGCCATGGCTTCTTTCCCCTGAGGTAAGATTTCATCTCATGCCTCTCCCCGGCCCTCATAGGCTCTTTGTAGGTGTTCCTTAGCTTTATTGGGCACCTTGTATACCCCCATTCGCCCTCTTATCCTCAACATAACTAGCAGGCCCCCCCAGTAGTAGCAGCTCACATTTTTTTGCACCTATTTCAAAATTTAACTCAAAAATCTCATTTTTTCTCATATCTCGAGCAACCAAAACCCGATTTAGGCAAGATAAGAGTCTAACTTGGGATTTTGGCACACTCCCAATGCAATGGCGATGTTAGATCTTCCAAATTTTGATCACATAATTTTTTACAATAGATCTGAGTTGATTTACAGCAAGAAAATGTAATGTTCTTAGCTTATGTGATGCTCCCAAGGCTTGGTATTTGATACCAAAATGCTTTGGGGATGTTTGCCCAATGTTTTGAGATGCTTTGGGACTTGGTTTTAGCTTCCATAGCTCGATTTATGCAGGGATTTACTGATGTACATTGTTTGGGCAGCAAGGTTTTATCAGGGACGGCTTATGCATAATGCTCTTTGTTGACATTCGAGTGTCCTTTTGGATGTATTGATCCTTGGTTATCATGGTTTATGCTCGAATATGCTATTTAAGAGCTATTGAACGTTAATTTGGATGTGGACACTTCGTTGTTGGTTGGGATTTATGCTACCTTGGTTGACAGATTATTTTACCTCCAGTTTGGTTATAACTATGGTCTACGGGTGCTCCCGACTACTCGGGATGATATGTTGATGTATTTGGATGATGCCACTTTGATGTTTATACTCCCGGATGCTTCTTGAGCAAAGAGTAGGGCTCAATTCTTGGTTCACTATCATTTTCTTTGCAGCTGGCATTTCACTTGACAACGTTTATGCCCCGTGCTACCCATTATGGGACTAATGTCCAATGTGGATGCTTTTGGGTTCGACTACAGGATGGCAGATGTTTGGGCTTGAATCAACTTGCCTTTGAGAATTTTGTGGAGTAGTTTGCATTTGTTCGGCTTATCACTTATGTAGCTTGGATGCTATTTGGCCCTTAATGCCTCGATTATGGATCTTGGATTTCCTTAGATGCAGATACATGTTTGAACAGTGCTTGCTCCATTGTCTTGGCAATTGGTTATTGAGCTTTCATTGCTCATTGATGCTTGGTTCTTTGCGGGTTACTCCTTGATCAATGGACTTCTTAACAGTGCTTGGGTTTAGCAGTTATGGCTTTGTTGCTTCTGTGTTGCCTAGCTTCTATGCTAGTTGGTTTGCTTTTGCCCATACAGGTCAGAGAGTAGTTGCTCTTGATGCTTACCTGGCTACGCACTTTGTCTACTGTCATATACTTTACAGAGCCACTTATTTGGATATTGTTGTACAAATACTTGGGCTTTTCCTAGAGCTTGACTCTTGCAGGATTTTTTGCCTCTTGCCGGTCTTGGCTTGACTTGGCTTTTCTAAGATGGCATTATGTACTGCAGAGCTATGCTTATGTGTATGGTTATCGGCTGATTTCATGGCTGAATATCGTATGCTCTCATAACAAATGTCTTATGCTTTACCGTATTGTGGTTGGTTATGTCATGTAGTTGGCTACGACTCTTCTTCGTGTGGGAGCTTTTGCATCATTGGTTGATGCCTTTATGTCCTCCCATCCATTGAGGTTTCATAACAGCCCTCAACTCCTTGAGCTTCATGGATGCTATGGATAGCCCTATTCATGATGACTTGGATTCCTTATGGTCTTTTACATGTTCTTTAGTTTTATAGATGTTGTATGCTTCCATTGTGGAAAGCTTGGGCATGTTAAAAGAAAATGTTTTAGACGGATTAGAGAGCAACAAAGACAGAGATGGACTCGCCATGAGCAGAGAGTCAGAGATATAGGAGATGTAGCGGGTGTTACCACTGTTACTAGTGGTGAGGTACATGTTGTTACCCATGATGTTATAGTTGAGCATGTACTCTTGTCATCTAGTTTCCCTACAACTTACTTGCTCAATGATCAGGCCTATGTCTTTGATTGGATGTTGGATTCTTCAACCTCTTGTCATGTTACCCCTCATAGAGCATGGTTCTCTTCTTACAGGGAGGTTGACAAATGTATTGATTTGGGCCTTGAGCAGACTTATGCTATTGTTGGTACATGGGACATACACCTAGCTTTGCCTGATGGGACTTCTCTTGTGCTCCATGATGTATTACATGTTCCTATGCTTAGCAAGAGCTTGATGTATGTCCATCAGTTGCATGATGTAAGTTACTCAGTTTCTCTTCAGGTTATGTCATGGAAGATCTATCGTGGTTGCTTGGTTTTGGCCAGAGGTTCTAGAGTTGGTTCTCATTACCCAGTGCATGTCTCTCATGTGGGAGATTCTATGGTTGCAGTTATCCAATACCACGTGCATTGTTATGGCGTTATCGCCTAGGCCATATGCACCACAGAGAGATGGAGATCTTGTCTCGTTCAAACTCATTGCTGCCTCCTTATGTCACATGCAAATCTTGATGCTTGCCCTGATTGTTCTTATGGTTCTTGCATAGCGCCTTTGGCTCGTGGTGATCTTGTGAGAGGCATGATCCTCTAGATCTTGTCCATTGTGCAGTTTATGGACCTATGCCTACCCGGTCACTTGGTGGAGCTTTGCATTTTGTGACCTTCTTGGATCATGCTACCCATCGTCTTTGGGATTTTCCCTTGGTACGGATTGAGGATGCTGCAGTTATGCTTGATAGGTTTATGGATTCTGTTGGTTGCAGGCCTAGGTGCTTGCAGATGGATTATGATAGTCATGCTATCTCTACCAACTTTCAGTCCTATTGTCAATAGTCTGGCATTGATTTCCTATGCCCATGGCATTACGGGATTGCTCATGGCATGTGCCTGACTCTACATGCAAAGGTTGCTTCCATGCTTACCACAGCTAGGTTATCTTATGGCTTTTGGGCTGAGGCCCTTATGACGACAGTCTATTTGGTTAATAGGACATCGTGCTTGACCTTGGATGGTATTACACCCCATGAGGCATGGAGTGGCATGCAGTCCTCCTATGATTACTTGAGGATGTTTGGCTACTAGGCATCTGTATGTATGCCACATGAGCCTATGTCACGTAGATGTATCCTCTTTGGTTATGGATATGGTGACTTTAAGGCCTACAGATTATGGGATTTGGATGCCAGCAGGTCATATGCAGCCATCATGATGTCTTCTATGAGACGCAGATACCTCTTAGACCTCTTGATGCACGTTCAGTGCGCTTTATAGTTGATGCTACAGTCGTATGTCAATCTTCCGCTTCACTGAGGCCGCATACTATCTTGAGACCCTGTCTGACATGTGTTCGAGATGTTGGCCCTTCTTCTACGATTGACTTTGGAGAGTCTATGGGCTCTCAACTATCTTCTATGCACCACGCTAATACTATGCACTACTTTGATGCTTATGCATTACAATCTTGCACTCATGAGTTATGCTTGCTTCATGAGAAGCATTCTTGGATTGCTCCGCTATATGGAGCTGTAGGATCGCTTATCTCCTGGATGTCATGGACTCGGGGATGCTTGACTCTTCTTTTGCAGAGGTTCCCGAAACTTCTTGCACAACTCACTTTCCGATTCGGCATTGGGTGAGATGTCATGATTCCTCACCTTATCTTTTTCTTTTCTTTTCTTTGTTTTCACTCCTTGGCCCATTGGCCTTTTAGTGGAAGGTTCTTGAGGTAAAAGGCCCTTAGGCATGCCCATGTACAATAACCGCCCAGATTCTTTATTCATATTTATGAGATAGTGCAATAAGGCTCTCATATATCAGTCCAAACAGCACCTACATTGTGTGTGCTCTTCTCTCCCGCATCTTTCTCTTCTCCTTCTCCACTACCAGTGCATCCCCTTCAGGGAGTTCAATGTTATGTCAGGAAAGGGACAAATGGCATGATTGGGAAGTGTCCCAAGAGCTAGTTGATGTAGATGTGGCTTTTGGAGGAGGGGAAAAACTTGACTATACCTGGCACAATAAGCAAGTGGGCTGTCATTGGCGTGAAACCAGGTTAGACAAGATCTACCTCATCCATGGGGCCTGATGGATCATGCCTGACGTACGACTCTCAATGCTTACAGAGTTTGCCATGTCGGATCACTTGCCTATTATGTACACTTTGAGAATGGTCAATATGAACTCAATAGATGGAGGGTCGCAAATGTTTAGAGTCAATACCCCTTTTCTTAAGAGAGAGGGCTTTTGCCAACAACTCAAGGAGGCCTGGAGTAAGTGTAGGGACTCTAGAGCCCACCCACTCAACAACTGGTTAAGATGTACCAATGCTATAGTGGGGTAGCCAAATAGTATAGAAGGGCTCATGCATAGGCCAAGAGAGGGAGGCTAAACAACAGCAAACAAGTCAAGGAGAGCATTCTTCAGGCTCTTGATGTTTGCCCTCAAGATTCTATTCCGCATAATGTACTCAAAAGTGTAGAGTGTTATATGGAAGGACTATTCCGCATAGAATCTTGATGTTTGCCCTCAAGATTCTATTCCGCATAATGTACTCAAAAGTGTAGAGTGTTATATGGAAGGACTATTCCAATACTAAGTAGAAGTAGCTAAGGTACAGTTAAAGGGGTCTTCGTATTTAGTTGGTGATGCTCCGAATAGTTTTTTTTTCAAGGCCCTGAAAATAAAGAGGAGTAAGGAGATGATTACTATGATTGATGATAGTCATGGGCAGATCCTTAAGGATGATACTGATATAGCAAGAGCCTTTACCAAGCACTTTTCAACAATTGTAGGTTCTGAGCTTGAGTTATCAATTGATTACTATCTGAAGCTAAATGAGTTTCTTGATGAAGGAAGAAACCTAGTCACCCTAGGTGAAGCTGCTCTTCTGTGTAGACCCTTTTTAGCTGAGGAACTCAAGTTTGTGGTTGATAAAATGGCTAAAGGGAAATCTCTTGGTATAGATGGCATACAAGTGGAGGCTTTCTAGGTACTTTGGATGAGTGTGCAAGTGACATGTGCCGCCTGTTCAACAGGATTAGATAGGATGGAAGAGTGTTGGTAACCAAGGTCTTATTTAGTTGGTCCCTAAATCTTTGGATAGGATCAAGATGGGTAGCTGGAGACCGTTGACAATGCTTAGTGTTGGTTACAAAATCCTTGCCAAATTTATGGCCAACCGAATCAAATTTATTCTTGGTAGAAGCCTTCACCCTCAGCAGCATGGGTTCATGTAGGGGAGGTGAATTCACAACACTATTTTGAACTTGATCTTTTCTATGGATCAAGCTTTATCAACTAAATCTGAGTTTGTCCTTATTAATATGGACTTTGATAAATCTTATGATAGGATAAGCTAGCAATTCATCTTGGAGGTCATGATATCAATGGGGTTTAGTCCAGGATTTATGAGAATGGTCAAGGCATTGTTTACAAATGCCACTGCTGTGCTACTGGTAAATGGTATCTATTCAAGACCCTTTGAGATCAGAAGATCAGTGAGACAAGGGTGCCCTTTGGCCCCCGTGCTATTTGCAATCATAACTGATCTAGTTCTCAGGAATTTGAACTTGAAGTTGAGGCAGGGTACCACCCAGGGTCTTCCAATGCCAGGGGGCAATTCCTTTGTTGCCCAATTTTTCGCAGATGATAATTCAAATCTGGTTAGTGCTGAAAAGCAATCTATTCAGGAGTTGTTTAATGTTTACAATAGGTTTTCTGAGCTTTTTGGTTCTCTCATTAGCCCCTCCAAGACCGAGTTGGTGTTCCTAGGCTATGAGGAACTACTTGAATGGATGTTAGATCTTGGTTTCAGGATCATCAATCATGGAGATCTCTTTAGATATTTGGGATGTCCTCTAGGAGTTGGGGTGTCCATGAAACAAAAAGCTAACTGGATGATGTTGAAAGTCAAGTGTAAGATTGAGATGTGGAGTAATAGATTGCTCTCCTTCTTGGGAAAATTAATGGTGATCAAAGTTATGCTTGCTTCTACTACTACATTCTTGGAGATGATTTTCAATTTTAGCAAATAAACTTGGACTAAACTAAAAAGCCTATTTTTTTGTATGTTGTGGAATAAGGTCCCAGGACAAAGGGGTTGGAGGTCAATACCACGGCTTTAGATTACAACTAGGGAAGAGGAAGGTGGCTTAGGTATCCCTAAGCTCGCCACCAAAGCCTCTACTCTTCTTTTTGGGATGCTTAAAAAGATGGAAGGTGTACAGTCTTGGAATCTTCTGCTAAAATCTTGGCTCAAGGAGGTTGGAGTGAAGAGTCTAGGGGTGGCCAATTACTCGTGGTCTGGCCCTCTTCTTTCAGGACAGAAAACTAGAATTCTCCAATCCTAGGTAGCAGAGAGAATGGTGCAAGCCTGGCAATCAATCCTAGATAATGCGAAGTGGAAAGGAGGACAAGATAGAAGGGGAGATGCCTCACTAAAACAAATGATTTGGTACTTCAAGGAAGCACTTGATCCACCTGATAGACCTAGTAGACATGAGCCTAGGCTAGCAAAACACTTGGCTTGTAAGGGGATTTGTAAATGGGAAGACATCTGGGATCCGATTACCATGAGCTTTTTGTCCACTGATAACATCAAGGAGCAATATGGTTTAACTAGCAAAGAGGCTGATTTCATGCAAAGGACGCTTGAGAAAGTTAAAAGTGACTGGCCATCCTCTAGAATTGTCAATGAAAATAATATAAGGAGGTACATAGTAGCTCCAATTGGGAAGCTGTTATGGAGGTGTAAGAACTCGAGTGATCTATTCAAGAAGGAGAAGGTTTTTCTAATGAAAATAGCGAAATACTAGAAGAGGTGGCACCCTCATGCCAAGAATAAGACCTGGCTGAAAAGATTAAGAAGGATTTGGAAAGCTACTCCCTCTAGGAAGCTTAACTTCATGTTGTGGAAAGTTATTATGAATAGGCTGCCAACTCGAGAGAGGCTTAACAAACTATTCCCTATGTCGCCCCTTTGTATTTTTTGCAGCAGAGAAGTGGAGTTTGTAAGGCATCTTTTTTGGGAGTGCAATGCAATATTTCCATGCATTTAAAAGTTAGCTGGTTAGTTCGAAAGTTAGTTAGTCAATTAATAAGTGAGTAAGGTTACTAACTAAAGACTAACTAAGATAGAAACTAACTAACATTAATAACTAACCATTTTTATTTTAGTAAAAATATTTTATTTAAAAAAATTTAGAGTCATAAATCTAATATTTTTCTCGGACTAACACGGACCATAGCTACCCTTCACAGAAGTTACAACATGAACGAGAGTTATGAGCCATATTAATCACTAGTGTCATTATGTATAGAATGAATGGTCCAAAAATATTAGATTTTGGGCAAAACTAGCATAGTCTAGATATTTTAGATATTATCCTAAAAAGATATGGAAATTTCTAAAACTGGATGTCATTTAAAAGAAAAGACAAGTGATGTTTTAGTTAGTTTTGGAGATTTTATAAAAAGAAAAAAATAAAGAGAGAGATTAGCGAAATCGCACGCACCGCAATCACAATCTACAGGTAGTAGACAGCACTTCGAATAGGGAGAGAAAGAACGAGTGATCTGAAAGCTTTCTAACCAACTATCTTGGAGTTTTACCCTCCCTTTTGGAGCCAATGGAACCATTAGATTTATGAGTTAAGCATCATATCGCTGATTTTTCTAAGAGTCCCTCCACCAAGAACTCTTGTTCTCAGCCACATCCCCTCTTCTCTAATTCATTATAAATATGAGGCATGGGAAGGCACAAGGAAGCACAAGGAGAGAGAGAGAGAGAGAGAGAGAGAGAGAGAGAGAGAGAGAGAGAGAGAGAGAGAGAGAGAGAGAGAGAGAGAGAGAGAGAGAGAGAGAGAGAGAGAGAGAGAGAGAGAGAGAGAGAGAGAGAGAGAGAGAGAGAAGGTTCTTCCTCCCTTTCCCCCTCCTTAGAGGGTGGCCACACACATTCTCTCTTTTCCTTTTCCCTGAGCTCATCCCCTAACCCGCAAGATGATTTTTCCCAATTTCCCTCCTCTCGAGCAAGTGGCTGTTGAAGTCTTGTGCGAGCCGTGTTTAAAAGAGAAGAAGATCATGGCCCCTAAGCGAAAAATGTCACACACAATTGGCAATCCCTCAACAAGCAATGGAGCCTCGGGTGAGGGCATCACTACCAATCCAATCGCGGTTTTGGTTGTAAGTAATGTATTTCTAAATTGATAGATGCTTTCTTTGATTCTCGCATGAGATACATTAGGCTCCATACTATAATGTACGAGAATAGGTCATGGGAAGGGATAGGCCCTTTTCTCACATATTCGAAAGATGGAGTTTGCAAAGTGCATGTATCAAGGGAAGTTAATTGCATTTAGTTGCTTATGGCTTATTCGTTGATAGAGCAATTGGTCAGGGGTTATGAATAGCATAATCATAAAAAGAATAAGATTAGGAATTGTGCATACAAGTATTAAGTAAATTTTGTATAGAATCACTCTTTGATCCCAAGGGGAAGAGTGAATATGCGATTGAATTATTATCACATCTATTCTTGTATTGTTTGGAAAAAAATACAATTAGTTTTGTTGGTTGATTAAACAACACCCTAAATGCTTTTTACAATAAATTGATTGTTGCATTGTGATTTGGATAAATATTCCAAGTGCTTGTGTTTGATGGTAAAAGCATGGCAAAGGTTAGCAATGACAAGTAGCCATGGGAAATAAAGGAATGCTTCACTAGAAGATGATATTAGGCTGATTGCCTTGATTATGCTTGATTATTAATTGGATTAATTAAGGAATGATATTTTGCACGGGTGGATCATCTCTAAGATCGCACTGCGGATTACTCTGAAAGGGCATTGCTCGATTCACGGGCTGAAGGTCGAGTGGTGAAAAGGCCAACCGTAGAAGTTGTGCTCACTCCTAGGTCGCTTGGGGTCAGTGGAGCTTTGGACACCCCTTGCCTAGACTAGAACGGAATTGTAGACTGCCGTGAGCTCAACGTCTAGGGTGTTGGAAGATCCTATTCTAGATTAAGGATGGAAATTTTGGTGCCATGTGATTTGGACCGGGTACTTTTGTTGCACAGAAGGGATACACAATTCTCCTATATGGGCAAGAGACAAAGATTAACTTGAAGATAACTTAAGGAACTTGTTTGTCAAAAGGACTGCTTGTTTTGTTTTCATGTCAGTGCTGTAAATTATGCAAATGAATCATGTTCCCTAAAAGGTCTAATTAAGGAAGCTGATTGTGAATGTCATACATAAATGTGATAGGACCTAATTAGAAAACTAAAGCTATCAAGGGAAGTGGGTGGGCAGAACCCCGACGGTCTGTCCTATGAGAGGGTAGTCCCAGAGAACTGGGAGGCTTCTCACAAGGTTTTACCGTCATTTGACCTTTAGGTATGGTTAGGTTAGAACCCGATTCATGTCATTTTAGGGGACTGGAATGGGGCTATGCCCTAAGAGCATAAAGGTTTAATCAGCGCATCCCTCTCGTTTCCCATTCACTTTAAACCAAGTGTGGTATGGGTCAGCTTTGGCTTGGGTATCTTTGCGTAAAGTAGGATGTCTAGAACCCAACGCTAGAATGCTATTAGGAGACCTTGTCTATTAGGAACCCAAATTTCAGGTCGATCTTAGTGGGTTCGGCTGTGGACGTTCTGTTGCGAGACAGACTTGGAAAACCCTAGGCAACAAACCCCGTGACATTCCATGGGAGTATCGGGCAACGTCGCTTAGACTCGTTTCTCGATGGATTGTTAAAAACATGCATGGATAGTCGATAGGTGGGCATGTTACATGTAGGGAAGTTAGGCCTCTGCAGAGGCAAGTACAACAATGGGTGCAAAAAGCTAGTTTTAATGAGAGTCTAGACTGTAAGATCACATTTTTTGATGACAAAGGAAGACATGATGGCCAAACATTGAAGCTCTGGAATGTGCTCAGAGTTGTTACTTTGCAGGATATTTGGAGGTTGAGAAATGATAGAATTTTTGGAATGTCCTTTGGTACCTAGAGATTGATAGTCTAGACTTAAAGCTGAAATTTTGATTTCACTCAAGGGAGTGAAAGAAGCAGATAGAGCCTTTAAAGTGTTTTGTAGGAGCCTTGCTAAGGCGTGAAGCAAATGATTGCTTGCAAGTAGCCTCACTTTTTTTTGAGAGGCTTTGTACATATTTATCTTGTTTATAATATTAATTTCTTTAATGCATTAAAAAAAAACTGCTCGATTTTTCAAAAAACACCCCCTAAGGTAGGGTTTCTCTCCAAAACCCCCTACTATTGTTGGAGAGACACACATGCTTTTGCCACATGCCACCTTAAAAAATTTTTCTTCCATCAAGCCTTTATCACCGTAGTCTGACCCTTGTTACTTTTGGAAGGTATTTAATTATTTTTCAAATGGAGGGGGGGGGGGGTGTTTTTAAAAACCCATATGGAAACATGATTGAAAACGGAACATCGGTTTTCTCCTTGCAAATGAGTTCAGGCTCAAAACCCTTGCGTGAATAGCTCCTTTCAGGGACTTGTTGGCGCAGCACGTGTAGTAGCAGGAGTTTACGCCAGTTGAATGCCTTTGAGATGGATTGCTGCCAAAACTGTTGCCTGCAAGCCTCACCATCAAACCACACAAAGAGAGAAAGAGAGAGAGAGAGAGAGAGAGAGAGAGAGAGAGAGAGAGAGAGAGAGAGAGAGAGAGAGAGAGAGAGAGAGAGAGAGAGAGAGAGAGAGAGAGAGAGAGAGAGAGAGAGAGAGAGAGAGAGAGAGAGAGAGAGAGAGAGAGAGAGAGAGAGAGAGAGAGAGAGAGAGAGAGAGAGAGAGAGAGAGAGATAGAGAGAGAGAGAGAGAGAGAGAGAGAGAGAGAGAGAGAGAGAGAGAGAGAGAGAGAGAGAGAGAGAGAGAGAGAGAGAGAGAGAGAGAGAGACCCTCCTTGTCCTTTGGTAGCTAGCAACGCTGCATTGGCATTTTGGCTACACAAGAAGTGGTCCTTCTGCTCCTAGACTCATTTCTTCTCTCTATTGTTAAAACACTGCAGCGTGTTAAAACAAAGGTTCATTGCAGATCGTGATTTCTTGCACTACAATTATTCCTGTGTTAGGTTCTCTAACATGCCACTGCCATGTCCCTTGTACATGCAAGAAATCTCCTAGTCTTCACAACATAGACTTTGTAGATGTGGTTTCCCTATCGTAGGGTCCTAATGAAGCATTTCAAGACTTCAAAAGGCTACTTCTTGTTGAGATGTTGAGCTCTACATGAGCTAGCATCATCCACTATGTACCTTGGTGATGTGGCATGATATTATTCACTGGCATGTTAGGTGACCAACATGAGGATATACTAGTGATTCTACAGTTGGACTACATCCACATAGTTTATCCATGGTTATGGCACATTTATTATGCCATCTCTTCTTTCTTTGGCGACTTCACACTTAGTGACCACGCGTATATATGTTGCGGTACTTCATATTAGTCTTTTGTAATGTTATAAACTCGGTTCTTTTGTGTGGAAGAAGAAGAAAGAAAAAGAAGAAGATTTTAATCCTATCTCTTTGTGTTCTCAAGTCTCTGTTGCTTTTGTGTGTGTGCTCTTGGGTACTGCACCTCTCTTCCTTCTTGTCTATCTTCACTCTTAAAAATTTTGAGACTTCAAAAGGTCACTCCTAAACTTCCCTATATACAGGTCTCCGAATAAATTTCTCTCCTCTTCAGCTTTGATATATCAATCCACCACATTCCACCCACCACCTATGCCTCAAAGGCTCTTTGATACTCCTCCCAATAGTGCATTTGAGCGTGTCTCCAACCTCAAATACATTTGTATGCCCAATACACCCCTTGCTATTTCGCCCAAGGCCCATGTAGTTTATTTCATCCTCCTTAGAAACATTAGGTGCCTGCATCACCTTCATAATTGCCAACTAGGTTTTCAGTCCACCGCTTGGTTCCTCCTCCTACTCCACTCCCCCTATTTGTAGCACTTCATCAAACAAATCTATTGACACATCTATCATGCCACATGTTTCAACTAATCCAAATCAATCTCCCTCTCCATTCATTGCTCCTTCAAATAGCAATAGTGTGCGTCATAAGATATTCAACTACACTACCCACTAGGGCATCTCGAGGTAGCACATCATCATATGTACCACCCAATTTAAGCAACAATGAGAATAGTACAATAGTTTGATTGTCACAAGACCTTTCACTATACCCATCATTAGGGCACCTAGAGGTTGCATAGCTTCATTTGTACCACCCGACTTAACCAATAATGAGAATAGTGCCCAATCTCGCACCACCCAAATATTTAATTGGGATTTTAGAGCCATTTGTTGCTTGGTCCAGTGCAAGCATGCATGTGACAATGCACATGCATGAGGTGGTTTGAGATAGATAGTCAAAACTCCATCAAAACTCAGAACAAGTAGTGGGAGGACATGGCATATATGTGTGTAGAGAAAGTCTTGTTACTGAGTTGGAAATAAGCATGGTTGAAGTTGTCTCGATTGTGGGTGGCATACCAACAAATATGTGATTGGGAGTGTCACACACCTAGTGGCAAAAACTACTACTTGATGATGACATCATAAAAGCACAAAAAAAGAGAACTTTTGCTACCTCACTTTAGATTACAATTTTTGTGCATGTAAAATGAGAATTTCATTGAGAGAGAGCTATTGATCCCACAGTTGACATGATAGGTTCATGTGATCCAGTAGGTGAAATAAAATTTTATAAGTGCAATGCAGGGTTTTTAAGTATTTTGTAAATTTGAAATATTTAATTTTTCATTGTTTTGGATTTCATAGAGTATGTGGCCCCTCATAGTGAGCCATCGAGGGACATGGATCCAATTGCACAAGTACCTTCTTTAAACACATCTGTAGAGTTGGCATCCCTACATGCAAATGTAGTGCAAGAAGTCGATAGAGCAAGGACATGGTAAGCAATAAAAGGAATTATCAAATACTACATTGGAATGTCAATGTGGACTGTCTTGTAGAGGTTACCACATCAATAGATCGCCTTGGCAGTTGATTTCAGCTTATCCATCATATATGTGATGTCTCGATTGTTGTAGGATTCCACAACATGTCATATTGCACTTTTGTTGCTATAAAATACACTTGTTTTGAAGAGCATAAGATGCTAAAAGATATCTTTCAGGTTATTGTAAGTGTTATACCTTGCATTTGTTTGAGATTTTGAAGTATTTTTATTACTTTTAGCTTGCACAAATGTTGGGCATTTTTCCCATTGATACTTTGATTTGAGAAATTATGGCCCTTTGAATTGTGATTCATAAGTCTTTCTTCAATTGAAATTACATTTAATTAAGCATGTTTTTGAATGGTAGGAATCATGGCTTCTTGAAGCAATACTATTTACATCATGTGAGAAAGAATCTTTCTATGATGCACTTAAGGAGGCAAGTAAACACTTTGGAAAAAGAGCATTGAGGCCAAAAATTATTGCAAGGATGCATTGCAAGGAAGTGATGTGGGAGGTGATGAGAGTTGTTGAGCTTTTGCCTTAAGTGGTAGAAAATGGTTACGAGTCTGAGTTAGCAAACTTAAGACATGTCGGATTTGAGGCTACCAATGGCCACTAGATACATGCTTGCATTTGATTACACAAGACATAGATGAGAAAATGTTTCACCATGCTGGTCAACATGTTATGTTAGCATTACCTTTACTCCATTGGGAGAATGAATATAGAATAATCTCTTTCATGTAAATGGTAAACCGATTCTCCATCCATGAATGTAATGGCATACAAGCAATTGAATATACCTTATTGACTTACATGGGATTCAAACTCAAAGTTTATAGTGTGCCCCAAAACATTGTAATAGCACATGAGAACATGTTTTGTAAAAGTTTTTGAACAACAAATTTTCTTGCACTCCATTTCTCCTATGAAGACATATGTTTTAGGTTTTTTGAGAGTTGTACATATATCTTTTAATTTTCATCCAATGTATGGTGCATAAGGCATGCAATGTTCTAGTATGGGCAATTGAATACACATGATCTTAATAGTACAGAAATGGTGAGAGTGAGAGAGGAAAATTTCATCCATGAGGTACTGCCCATTTCTGCAATACAAATCCTTAAAGTTTTGTTTACCATATATTAAAAAAATGGGGCTTCAATGGCTACATGTCTATACCCATGCATTTTCAAATGAAAGTCAACAATTAAGAATGTACCTAATGTTTTGTCCATACACATCTAAGGAAATATGTGCAATTGGTGTCTTTATGGCTAGACTTATTTATCCATATATGTTTTGCATTCCCCATTAATCAAGATTATTATATCTCATTAGTTTTTTAACCAATGGGAATGTGTGTCTATTTATGTGGAATAGCTTCATGAAAGAGGCAAAACTCCTTCATGAATGGATTTGACTTTATTGAGGGTTAATGATAAATGTTGTGTGAACTTATAGGGGAGGGAATTTAATGAACATGTTCACCTTATGTTCATGCTCTAAGTAAGCCTAGCATTGCATCCGACAAAATTTTGCTCTCTTTAAACCCTATTGTAGCCTTTGGGTATTTTGTACGGCAAAGGCTAGCATGTTTCTTTTAAAAATATATCATGGATCTACAATTAGAAAACATAAGAAGAAAGTCGCAAAAATCTAGTGATAAAGATTCATCTTGGTCATTGTTTCATACCAATTAGGGTATCATGCAACATGCTAAGTTCTTAAACCATATTTGAAAACAATCCATAGATGGGAGAAGATCCTAGTACACAACCTTACACTACAAGCATACGAGAAACATAATGGCAAATCTTTTAGCATTGCATGCGACACATTTTTTGTAATGTTGAAACATATATGCATGCATGACCAATGAGAAACTAAAATTCTTTTGGGCTTTGAGAACAAGTTTTGTTTTGTTTGAGCTCATTGTGGAGCAATGAGGTTTCTTCTCGAATGTTCCTTGCACTTAATGATGGAATGTGAAGAGATAGAATGTTATTGATAAAATATATCTCAAGGAATAGCATAATGGAACAATTTATGACATAGATACACAGTCTTCTTGAGTGAAGCATGATATTACCTTAACATAAACTAGCTGGTGATTCCTACCATACTTCTATCCAAGTAGGGGTTACCTCTCTAGTGCAATTGTGTGTAACCAAGGAACATACTAGCTCAAACAAAGCAAGTGGAAGATGAAATGCCTCATAGATTCATACATCCACATGTGTGAATGAGACATTGATTGAAGATCATGGCTTCATATACCAAGAAATAAGATGTTCAAAGTGTTAACTTTTTGTGACACCTATAATTGTCTATAGAGAAGGGAGTTCTTGCAAAGCGAACACCTTATCATCATTGATATCTTCAGCTTCAGAGGAGATTGCATTGTGAGTGCATATCTCAAGAGCATGCCCAATAATAGATAGCATGGTCAAAAAGTTTGCAGTAGTGTAAAAACCCTAGCTAAAACTTGTGGTTCAACATAGCTTGATTGCATTGTTGCGTCACTAAATGGTGCACAGATCGGATGTTGTATGTGCGCGTAGTGAGCGCCGGAAGGTCCCCAAGAACAAAAGAACTCTACTTTTGCACAAAAAACAAGAGAGAAAACTTGCACGACATGAAGCAAAAGACTAATTGGGTACAATCTCCCCCCATACCTTGTGTGAGCGCTCCATAAAGCACGTATTTGATATATTATTGATCTCCAAGCTCAAAAAATAGGCCAATTTACAATTAGCACACTTTAGCTTTTGTGTTTGCTTTTGTCCCACTAAATAATTAAAGCTATTGGGCACCCAAGGAGTCGGCGGTGCCCAAATACAATGTCCATTACAAATACTTAAATTGTGCGCCCATGCGTATACAAAAATAATAAATAAATATCAAGCGCTTCAATAAATAAGCACATCAAAATAAATATTGGTGCCATGCCTAAGATGTGCACCCATAAAAAATGATAATAACTTGAATACATGCTATCGCCCAGTGCTTCCCAATGCCACCGCTGCCTGCTCTACACATCAACCGAAGCATTCACAATTGTTAGAAAATAATAAAATTAAATCGACAAAAGTGAATACCTAGTAGTCTTCAACTACAAAATAAATAAATTGGTTAGAACTCAATTCTAACCTTAATTTATTACGAGTGCGCACTCTAAACTCATAAACGTCTATTAATTTAAATATGTATTTTGTGGAATCACCTGCAAAATATGTATTAATTTAAATATGTATTTTGCGGAATCACCTGCTATGGAATCACCCACTTGCACATTAAATTAACAAGATGCCCGAAAAGGACAGGCATCCCCATCGACTTTTCGCACAAGGAATCCACCTTGTGTATGAGCCCCGGCAATAAATAAAATTTTACGGAATCCACCATGGAATATGCCTCCTGGCATCATACCCTCGGGGTGGGATATCAATTTTCCTCAATTGCTATTAGCTCAATGTGGAGCCAGCAGTGAGGGGTAAGCACTTAGGTCTCGAGCGTGCATCCATTGGGCCTCTTCAACAGGATGATTTTTAAACTTAACCAAATATCTAGAATATCTACGGCTAGTTCTAGTGGTCATAAAGTCAATATCTAGAATAGTTTTAGGCTCAAGGATTTCAGTTTCTTCTTCTAGCAAAGGAGGGTTTTCATAGACATGGTGTACAGGTAATTGGCCTCTAAAAGGTCATAATAAACTGATATGAAAAGTGTTGTGGATTTTCCAGCGTTGTGGTAATTCTAGTTTAAATGCATTGTCATTGATTTTGTGAATGATCTTGAAAGGTCCATAAAATCTAGGGGCTAACTTTACAATAGGGTGTTTGTCAACACTTTGTAATCTTCGCTTTTCAATTCGTAACTAAACATAATCATCAACTTTAAAACTCATAGCTTTTCTTTTCTTGTTGGCTTGTTATGTGTATGATTGCTAGGCTTTGGCAATCATATCTTTAACTTCATAAAAAATAGTAGCATGCATGTTAGCAATATCATTAGCACTTGAGCTTTGTTTGACAATGATGTAACAGGTGTAGGTAATCTATATCCATAAATAATTTCAAATGGTGCTTTCTGTGTAGCTGTATGTGGTGTGTTATTGTATGCAAACTAAAGTAAATGTAAATGTGTATCCCATGTTTGTGGTTTTGAAATTGTGTATGCACGCAAAAGATCTAAAATTGTACTGTTAGTAGCTTCTGTTTGCCCATTTATTTCAGGATAAAATACAGATGAAAAATCAATCTTTGTTCCTAAGTTAGCAAACAAAGTAATCCAAAAATTATTGCACAATCTAGAATCACGGTCAGAAATAATAACTTTTGGTAAACCATGATTAGTGAAAACAGTTTTCAAAAACAATTGAGCAATTTGAGATGCGGTTAACGTTTTCTTGCATGGAATGAAATATGCTTGTTTGCTAAACCTATCTACAATAGTCCAAATCATGTCATGATTAGCTTTAGTGTTAGGGAAACCAATGATAAAATCCATTGAGATCTGTTCCCATGTGGTCGTTTTGAAATTGGTAAAGGCATTAATAAACCATATTGTTTACCATGGTGTCTTTTAACTCTTTGTCAAATTAAACATTCAAATACAAAGTTAGATACATCAGATTCCATGTGTGGCCAATAAAAATCTTCAATCAGTATACGCAAAGTAGAAATAATTCCTCTATGGCCTTGGTATGGGAGACAATGAATTTCATGCCAAACAAATGATCGAAATGGAACATTTACACATAATGTTTTTTCATAAAACATAAATCCATCAGTGTAAGACAATGAATCAATGGGAATCCAATTATTTGCATCTAATTTATCCCAATCAGCTTGAAAAGTAGGGTCTTGGTCTCATAAGTATCTTTCATAGGGAGAAGAGAGTCAAAAGATATCACAGAAATATTATGAATAGTGAGTCTTCTACTTAAAGCATCGGCAACGACATTCTCATTTCCGAGTTGATATTGTATGAGTGGATGAAAACTTTGAATAAAAGCAGCTCATTTAATGTGTCAGTCAGATATTTGTGGTTGACTAAGGAGATGTTTGATGCTTTGTTGGTCAGTTTTGATCATAAATTCAGATCCCATTAGATAGTGTTTCCATTGATGTAAAGCTTGTACTACAGCTAGTAGTTCCTTATCATAGGTAGAATACTTAAGTTTAGAGGGTTTAAGTTTGCAGCTAGAGTAGGCTATGGGATGAGAATCTTGCATAAGGACTGCTCCTATTCCAGATCCACTAGCATCAATGACTACTAGGAAAAATGGTCTATTGAAGTTAGGTAATTGCAATACAGGAGCATGAGTTAAAGCATGTTTCAGTAAATCAAAGGACTTTTGTTGATTGTCGGACCAATGATACACAATGACTTTCTTTAATAGTTTTGTCAATGGGTGTTTGCTACCTATAGTGTACAAGTGTGCATTCATGATACGTGATGTAAATACAGGGTGGTCCAGCCTTAGCACTTTATGAACTCGTTTTTGTAAAAATAGGTGCTTTTACTCCCAACAACCTCCCACTTAAAGGCAAATGTGCCTCTAGTGAGGAGAGAATAAGAAAAAGTGGCAAAGTAAAATATAGATAAAGAAACATAGGATGAGGAATAGATGTCATCTCATCCTACATCCATCATCTTCATAAGAAAGACAAATTTTTTTTGCTAAGGACTTTTAGTGAGCAAATTTGGGTTAGGGTTCCTTTGAACCAATTAGTCCTTGCTCGTGTTTCAAACAACCATGGTCTTACAAATAATAGGGTGTAAGATGTTTCATAAGAGTTGGGCTTTACCACCATGTATGTCATCCAGTAATCTTGTTTTGCAACTGTGGTCTTGATGTAAGGAAGGATGCCTAAAGGCTTGATCCTGCTTTGATCAGCTAATTTGATGAGCCACTAAGTAGGTTGCATGCCTTGCAAGCCTAGATCTTTTATCATCACATCTGTTATGATATTCACTAAAGAGCCTTCATCTATCAATGCACTTGCAATAAAACAACCTTCTATTTGGATGCCAATCTTTGGTATGCTAGGATCTAGGAAGGTGTTGGCTATGTCCACTTCTTTTATAGGTTATGGGGATCTGTTTTGTTTTGTAACAATTGTAGGATTTAGGCCACATCTTTGTGTGAGAATGCTTTTGAGCCTTTTTTGGCAACTAGGGGATAACATTAGCAGTCGAGGGAATGTCAAGTTAAGACAAAAAGTATCTAGGTCATTGACCAAGTCATATTCCTTTATTGGATCCACTAACTTTTCCAATTGATTAGGAATGGTGCTATACCCACTTTCATTTTTCTTTTTTCTTCAAGTAAGGTTTGCATTACCACTTTTTCTATCATGAGAGATACATCCGCCTCTTTTGTCTCCTAGACCTTTGGTCTTACTTCTATTACTGTCTCTGTATCCTTCTATGGTATTGGACAACCCTATACTGTACTACTCCATGGCTCTATTGGGAGGTTAAACTTCATAGCTTTGGCAAGGGGAACATTCTCTTTTGAAACAATTGCTTCTTTTTTCTTAGCATGCATTATTGTAACAACTTCTAGTTTTACCAAGTGGGAGCCAAGTTCTTGGTCCTTCTATTGGCAGTCAGTGGTATTGGCCTTAATAAGGAGAATGGATTAGGATAGCCTTCAGCAATGTGGCCTTCTTCTTTGCATGAATTGCATAAGGGCTTGTAATCTAGTGACCTTCTAGGGTTTGGACAGTTTGGGAAGATGTAATCCTTCTCTCCACATTTGCAATATTCCACTTTTGATTTCTATCCACCACCAATCCACCACTAGATTGTCTTTCTCTATAACTTCGGGCAAGGAACCTCTTTGGTCCAAAATTAGGATCAAACTCTCTAGGCTTTGGGCCGATATCTTGGGTTGTCATAATAGATTCTAGTAGGTTGAACCTTGCTTCCTCATATTTCTTCCTTCTGTCATGCATTTCATTCACTGAGCATATATTCTCTTTGTGATTCTTTCTTAGACTTTCTTAGACAGTACGAATAGAAGGCTCTAGGAATAGTTGGTTTTTGGGTACATTCAATGGCTAAATGTCTACCTTGATGGCACTTTTTGCACCATGTGTTCAATCACATCACATCTCTTCTGTCTCTTGTAGTATTGGATATGCTTGCGGTATTCACTTTCAGTGTTTGCAGTTGTTCTATCACATTACATTCATAAGCTTTCTTGATGCTTGCAACTGAATTGGACAAACAGTCCTTCAAATTTTCTCCTCCTAGAGTACTTACAATAGGGTTTTGGGAAGTCTCTGTAATCATTGCATAGCCTAGTTGGATTGGTCCATAGGGTATTCTATTCTAATTTTGATTTAGAGCTTCTACTTGGGGACTATCGATTGCTAGTTCCAATTGGTAGGGTTCCACTGTTGTTGTTGAGTTTCCATTGGTGGGGGAACGGTTTGAGGCCACTGTTGTTGTGGTTGAACCACCATTTAAGGCACTATTGTCTACAACCACTGTGGACTCAGTGCATTATACTATGATACTATTTGTATATGAGATTAGGGATATAAAACAATCCCTAGGACTCCGGTGGGTATACAATTCTTGGCATGAAAGGAGGTGAGAATCCTCTTCTTGAGGTCATTAACATCCTTGCTTCAACTTTATCATGTAATCTTGCACCTTCCACTATAGCTTGCAAGTTGACTAGTCTTCTCAACTCCACAAACTTACAAACTTCTGGTTGTAGGCCTCTAAGAAAAACTCCCTTCTAGATGCCCTTATCCAAGTTATGGTTAGACCATCTCGTCAGTATGGATTCCATTCTAGAGACATATGCTTCCATCATTCTCCACATGATTGACTTAAGTTCATTAACTCCTCTTGCATCCAGTCTTCAAAACCTTCATGTCTGAATTTGATGAGAAAGGCCACCTTCAAGGTTCATCTCATGTACCAAAAGTTCTTGCTACTTGTCTCTCATACCACTGAAAAACTGCACCTTAGAAAGTGGTGGGGAATATTGTCATCCAATGCTCTAGGGTCTTGGCATTGTCAGCTACATATGCTACCATGAACTCGACTACATGAAGATCATGGTCTTCATCGTATTCTCCCTTAAAAATTGGCAATGGGACTACATTTGTTGGCTTGTCATCAACATTTTAAGGATAGATTTGGCTAGGAAGGGGACCTTGGCTCGCCATTGGGACTTCTATAAAGAGTGCCGCAAGGGCATTAAAGAAGGCTTCTATTGCTCTCAGCTATGATTTTTCCCTTCTCTCTTCTCATGTAATTTAGATTTATTCTAGTCCTTGCCTCTTGATCTCATCATTCATTAGGGAGTTGGCTCCATCCAGTTTGTCTCTACTCAACAGAAGGGAATTAGAAGGGCTTCAGTCTCTAGAGGACTCTCTTGCCAACATTTCTTCTACTTCCTTCTTTTCAACGTCTCTCAATTCAACTTTCTTTCCACTACAAAGGGGAAGATATTCAATTTTAAATGTATCAACATTTATTCTTCTAAGGATTGCCATAGTGTCATTGTCCTAATAATACCAACTTCAAAGGGTTTCAATAGCATAGGTTGTGAGGAATACTCTATCTACTAGCTTCCATGGGTTGCCAATTGGACAACAGTATACTAAGCATCCCGCATATCTTGCTATTGGGCGTCCATAAAGAAATTGCAACTCTTTTCCTTCATATTCTTGTGATCCTCAACAGACTATGACTCATGAAGTTTTTTCATAATATCCCACTTGACATTGTTTAGAAACTCTTCAATGAAGGCCAAGTCTTCCATTGATACTCATTCTGTCTGTTTTGCTCTTCAATTTTCTGGGAAACAATTGGCTATCGTGATACAACTTTTTACAGCTTCAAAAGACAGTGGGATTAGTGCATCACATAGAGCACGCATCAAGATAATGATATGTTTCTACCATTGAGGAATGCACTTCTTGTAGAAAATATATCTGATAATGAAGATCTCCAATTCTTCAACAATAGCAAGAATTTTACAATCTTCAATTGCTTTTCTTTCTCTTCGCTTCCATTTTCAATCTTTTTTGGTGCTTAATGATGGCGATTTCCCCGGATACACACAAAAAACATGGAGTCTAAAGAGGAACACCAACAAAATGGGGAAGTTACTGTAAGAAAATCTATCTTGTCACACCAACAAGCATGTTCTTCATACTTTAATCAAGCAACATAAGGAGAAAAAGAACACCAACAACAACTCATTTTCACGCAACATCATATAGTGAATCTCTAATGGATTTATCACAACAAATCTTCAACATAGAAACCATAAAAGAACCAAAAGAACACAAAGAAATGATCAAATTTGAATGGAATTCATCACATAGTATTCATATTTCATCATCTTTATAGTCTTCATAGTCTCTCTATCAATCTCTCTCATGTAAATACAATGTTTCTTTATAGAAATTTACTCTCTCTCATATACTCTCTCTTACACATGCTCTCTCTCAATAGTACATAAGAATCACACTTAATACTTCTCTCTTAGTCATGGATACCCTCCCAAGAGGCATGCTTGATATGAAGAGTCACCAGAGCTATTACAATGACCTTTAAGAGCTCACTACTTTCACTTCACTCTAGTCTTCACTTTAAGTCTTCATCAACTACTTCTTTTGCTTCTTCAATCTATTTAGAGCTTCCATTCATCTCTTTCCAAGATTGCAAAACATTTCCAAGCTAAACATTCATCAAACATAACACTTACAAAAGCATATAGAACAAAACAGAAGATTTAAAAAAGCTTTACAGAACACTTCACAAGAAAAACAAAAAACATCAAAACCATAGAGCTCAATCCAAAACCAATTAAAACCATTAAAAAAAATTTCAACAAACTCTCAATAGTTTCTCAAACCACTCATTTATAATCATAATCTCTCAATTAGGAAAAAAATGGATCAAAATGGACCTAATAGAATTAATCAGACACACCATAGAACCAATCAACACATCATAACTTAACTAAAAACCATCATGACCTTTTCAAACCTACTCAATCCATTCCAAAACACTTCAAAAAACTTTCAACATATTAAAAATTGATCAATAAATTACAAAATCAAATAAAAATCACCCAAAAATCCATAAAAAACTAGCTAGAAATACAATCATTTTAGCACTCAACATAGGGGGTTCAATGGGCATCCATCCATTCAAAAGGCCATCAAAAGGTCCTCAATTCTCCACCTTGCTCCATCCTCCATAACTGTGTGCGCAAGATGAGAGAAGAGAAGAAGATAGGAGAAGATGGAGAGCTTCTCCACCATTGTCCCTCACCCTCACTCACTCACTCTCTCACCCGCTCACACTCCCTCTCTCAACAAGAATAAGCACAAGCAAGCAAGAAGAAGAGAAGACAAGAGGAGAAGAAAATACCACTTTAGCCACACACCAAAGAATGAGCTCCTCATTCACTTTTCAACTTTATATACAAAACCCTAAATCCCTTTTGGGCGGTCAACCCCTTATCCCCTTTTTTATATGTGCCTAGGCCCTTTTTCCTATTGTCCACCTATCTTCTTAGCTTCTTTTCTACCGCCCATCTACCTTTACAAATTGCACAGGAGGGAGCATGGGACTCTTTTATAAAGAGTTTTAGGTGTGCCTTGCATTTAAAAATGTGCTTTTGCCTTTGACTTAGCTTTTGAGGCCGCCCTTGCACTTTCGATTGTTTCCCTTCCTGCTTTTTCCGTTGTGTCTAATTTCTTTTTGGTCCTCGTCTCTTTTAACTCCCGACTTGCTTTTCCACTTTTTCCACTTTTTCTTGTGCTGAGGTTAACATTACCCCCCCCCCCCCCCCAGCCTAGTACCGTCCCATGGCACTGATAGTAGTTAGAAGGTGGGATGGGTGTAACCACATGGCATTTTTGAGTTTGCATACAAGCACTTGCGAGGGAGGGCGTCGGGTGGATCGGCCCTTGAAATTGAAGATGATGTTGGGCCAGGTCCTTTGCTGACACTGACGGTAGGAGGATCTATCATTTGAAAATTGATGATGGTGTTGGATGGATCCCTAAATCCCTCTTTTGGACACCCATCACCTTTTTTACATGACCGGGCATCTTTCCAAGGCTCTCTTATCTTATCTCTTCACATGTGGTGGCTGTTATACTTAAAGACTTACACGTGATGGTGTCTGGAACTCTCATAAAATGAATTACATTGCACATGGCACTTTCCTTGCGAGAGCTCTTGGGGGTTCTCCTTCATCCTTGACAGGACCTCGTCAAAATTGTTGCTCTCCCACATTTTCTTATTTTTCGTTCTTCTTTACTATTTTTGTTTAAGTAGAAAAATCTTCTTCATTCACTTTTTGACATGGTCTTCCTTGGTCGTCCGCTCCTTCATTTTTAGCTGAATGGTGACATGTCATGGAACATTATCCCCCTCCTAGACAGGTGCCAGTTCCCTGACACTTGCGGTGTTGAGCTGATGAAGATTCTGGGATTGAAAAGGGAGGTCATGTGAGTCGATGATGATGGGGTCTCATGGGGAGGTCTTGTGTGTTGATGATGATGGGGTCTCGTGGGGATTGGTCTTAGGGAGAGATTGATTAACTGATTGAGGTGGTGGGGGCCAAGAATGTATTGCATGGAGGATGATGGGGCCTCCAATGTTGGTGTGTTGCAGCATTTGTTTTTACCTAAAAAGGAAAGAAGATGCACTACCTAGGGATGTGTTTGCCTTACCATGTGGTGCATAGTGCTCGTGCGAGTGGAACTAGGAGTTGGGTCGACCCACAGGCATGCTTGGTTGTTCTCCTACACTTGAGGACCCAGTTCATGCATCTTTGGAGGTGTGGTGCATGGCTTAGGGAGACATGTCTAACCATAGGTGAGTGTGACCTTCCTCGATATATCCTACCCTTGATGTGCCCTAAGTGTGATGTGGAAAATCAAAATGGGCTAGGGGGTTAGAGATGGAGCCGGTTGACCGAAGCCACCCGATGTTTCTAACTTGAGGAACCCTAGGTGCAGTGACTGTGACCTACGTGTGTTAAAGAAAAAAATAAAAACACATTGAGCCAACCATAGCACATATATCTTTTCCGACATTGGAGGTCAAAAAGAGTGATGGGGGGGTGACATCCTTGTTGTAAAAACCTCCCATTGAGGAGCCACGAATTGCTGCCCCCTTTCAAAAGTTGGCTTTGCATCTTCAGTTGGCCTTCACCTCTCTTCTCTCCTATGCTCTAGTAGCTCTGCTTTTGTGGGCTCGACAAATTGCATTTGGTTGTGTAGCCCATGCCTTAGAGCCCTACGGGTGATCTCTAGATTTTTCTTTAAGAACTCAATGACCTCCTCTTCCTCAAATTGTGTGGTGTCCTAGAGAGTGTAGAGCAAGGCATGTTGTTGGGCTTCCAAGGTCACCTGTGTGACCTTTGTCTCCATGTTCTCTACTAGCACTTTGTCGCCTTCTGCAAGGGCTAGTTGGTGTGCTAAGGCACCCACTCTTTCTTCACTCTTATTCACCCAATCATCTGCTTTTTTCCTCATATACTCCAAGCTTTCATTGTGTCTATAGGCTAGCGCCCTTAGCTGTCTCTCCCTGTTCTTTGATTTCTCTTTCTAAGCGCTGTTGTTTTTCAAGCTCCAAGGCTACTCTTTGATCTAGATTTGCTATATGCTTTAGGTGCTATCAGCTTCTCTCTTCTTCTATTGCTGCTAGTTGCTCTGTAGCATCTCAGATTTTTTAATTTTCTTTTTGTATATCTTTGTACAATGCCACCAACTCATCAAAATTGTGTTGTAGGCTCATAAGACTGTGTGTTTCCACCGTGAGTTTTGCTTGTCATCTCTTGTCTTCTCCTTTCTTAGCCTCAAGCTTCTCTGCTGGCTCCTTAATTTCTCTTTAATAGATGGCCACTTGATGGGTTCTCTCTAACTAATAGGCTGCCATTGTATCCCTTTCGGCCTCGAGCTTAGATATGGCTATCTTCTTGTCTTCCTTTGCAGATTCTAATTGTAACAAGAGTTCTTGCATATAGGCATCATAGGTTATGGACAATGATAGTGCAGAAGAACTAGTGGTTGTAGATGCCTCTATCTTCATTTGAGGTCCCATTTGGATTTTGTGTCTGTAGATGCTTGTCTCCTTGCTCTCATCATAGGGGTTCCTACACTCGCCCCTTGAGTTGCCTCTTTGTTGACCAAGAATTGCACCCCATGCCACTAAATTGCTAGCATCTACTGTGGTAGAGGAGTCTTGGGTGGGTGTAGTGATTGGGTTGGCGAGTAGTAGGATGGTTCGGATAGGGTGGATCAAACCCTTGCCCTTTCCCTCAGTCATCGGGGGAGGCAGGTCTTTGGGTGCCTTGGAGTTGGTGCTTGGAACTTTGTGTTGGGGTGGGCTCATGGCTGCCAACTCCTTTTGTCTTGAAGGTTGCACCAATGAGAGGCGGATAGTGAGAGCTATGTCTTCTTCCTCCTTCCTGAGCTCTGCCTCTTCCTCCTCAGCTCTTCTCTTTCTTTCATTCTCAGCTCTTTTGGATTCCTCTGTTATTATCTTCGCCTCCCTTTCTTTTTTATTTTTTCATTCTTTCGTGCTTTTGGACTCACTTTGTGCCTTGTGCAGATCTATTTTCTTTTTCTTCCCCCTTCTTCTTTGGCCTTCTTCTGCAGAGTCTCTCTCTTTGACTTCGTGGCCCCTCCTTGGCCAGATCATGCATGTTGCTCTCCTTTGTCCTCACTCACAGTCCTTTCGCTGGATTGCTTTTGTCCTTGGTGCAGAAGGGGCTTGTCTGACATTTTACCAACTTCCTCTCCGTTTTGTGCTTTCCTTAGTGCTTCTCTCATGATGGTTGTCAAGATTCCTCCAAAGCCAATGGTGGAGGCCTTTGAGGATGACAATTTCCTGGCTTTGGAGGGTGGGGACTCTCCCCCCGCCGTGGGTCTTCTACCGGTGGTTAATGCTTTTGTTGACGTCTCTATTGTCTTTCTCACAAATCCATTGAGATTTACCTCATCGAAGGATCGGGCAGTGATGCTCTCCAGCATTGGTACATTGATTCTGCTAATCAAAGCATTATATCGTTGATTGGAGAACATAGCAAGCACTATTTTCGCCTGGATTTTATTTCAGGGTTGGGGATGTTGGCTATGCTGATGCTATCATTGGTGTGGACCATAACTTTGTTCATCCCTAGCATGTCATACACATCTCACTTTGGCCATTTTTCCACTTTGTTTGATAAGGCAGTGCTTTCTGTACCAGTTCAGGGCTCACCCCAATATTTACTTGGCAGGCTTTATTCCTAGATGCACCGTGACAATGCCCCGATTTCGATTGAAGGTCTGAAGGAACTTGGCACACTTCTCATAGTTGATGGCTTGGCCCACCTTTTCCACATACTTTCGTAGCCCACATTGCTTCACTAATTGCTAGATGGCTGGTTCCTCCACGACTACGTCTTCTAGATTCAGGACATACTTGAATTTGAGTTGATTATAAGCCCTCGTCTCCAATGAGAGGATGTATTTTGCTTGCTCCTCCTTCAAGAATGGAAGTTTGCTGCTTTTGTCTTGACCTGCCATAGTGGGTACCTATCATAATGCTATAGTTCACCATTAGTGTTCTCTGGGTAATTTCTTGCAGAAAGGTGATCATAAATTGATTATGCTTTCTAGGAAATAATAACATGCTTTCTAGGGAAGAATAACATGCTTAATTACAAAGAAGATATATTTTTTTCCTTCAAGCAGTCCATTCATTTCAAAGATTTTACAATTTTTCATCAGTCACGAGTTGATTTTTATCCACTTTCTTTCGCTCTCGGTCTCACTGATGGAGGTTTCATTTTGTGTGTTTCATTCACCTTAGTTTTTCGCATGTTTGATTCCACCTTGCCCCAAAATCCTTCCTAGCATTAAGGTTTGAGGGGTCAAGGGCATTCGGTGCTAGCTTGCAATGTTTCACTTCTGCACATAAGCCAATCATAGAAGTTTGAATTGTATTCAAGATTAGCATAGCGGTTCATGTTGGAAGGACAGATGCTTACTTGAGTGATGTAGGTGAGAACTTTGTGAGGAAGTCATCGGAGTTGATCCTACTAGCAATGTTTAACTCTTCCTCTATCAGAATTCGGTCTAAGTATGGGTGGGTCATGATGTACTCTTCTAGGGGTTAGTCGAATGGTTGTCAACACCCCATAGGAAGTTGGAGCTACATAGGTGGGATCATACTTGGAGGTCTTAATAGCACGTCGCTACTCAGAATTGGTCATGATCTGACAGTCTTCTTGTTCCCACTGGAGTTTGAGATCATACCACTTCCTCAAGAAAGACGAGCCATTATTGGCTAGCTTGTGCTTATGGCAATAACTTTGCTATTGCTGTAGGAGGTGATTAGCCGTTGTTTGAGGGCTTGGTCTCAAGATATCTTAGCATCGGCGATCAATTCCTCTATGACCATGGGAGTTTTCACCGTTACGAATTCGTATTCCTCCCAGGTGCATGGCATGGTGCAGACTTCCAATTCTAAGGATGGATCAAGTAGACCTAGGTCTAAGTGCTCATACCTCTTAGGAAGTAGAGTGAAAGCGGTGTCTAAGCGCTTGATGTAGGTGACCAGGTCACCTCCTATGTTCTCAGCTAGGTCTTTAGCTAGTGTAAGGATCGATCATCGTTCATATGATGGTTTATGACCTACTGGCACGTAAGGCTTGAATGAACTAGATAATTTGGCAACTAATGACTGAGGCTCTGGTTGTTCCTTAGAGTGTGGTTGGGCTCCTTGTGTGATGGGCTTGGTTAGAGCTGGGGATGCTACGCCACTAGAAACTAGTGAGGTTGTAGGGGCACTAGTAGGGTTGGATTGAGACAGTGTGTGAGTGGCAAGCTATGGGTTTGGTGGATAGACTTGCTGAGTCTCTGTCGGCTTATGTGTTTGAGGTTCTACGAGCCTCACAGCCTAAGTCGTTTGTGGCACTGGGGTGTTTTTTGTAGCGTGGCTTGGTGTGATCAAGGTTGCAGGAGGCATTTGAGTAGTGCCCTTGGCCATCTTGGCTTTAGTTACCCATATCCAGGCATTAACCTCATGATAACCTTGTGCATGCAATAAGATCTTGGGGACCCATCATTGCTTGACCATTTGTTGATGCCTATAGTTTCTTCTCTGCCTCTTAGGTTTTGAATTCAAGTTCCTAGCCTTGCGAAGTCATGATTGTGTGCTTTTGGGTGGTGGTCCTTGATGTTTAGGCATCCATTTGAACTTCGGTGCATGGGCCTTGGCTTTGATTTCAGTGATTTGCTGGCTTTGAGGTTTGGCAGGTTGTGATAAGTCACGACCCTCCCCCTTAGCTGTGGTGGTGGATTTCTCTACCGGTGGCCTCGCGAGCTTGGATGGAGCTGCGTTGCCCTTGCTAAAAGCGGTGATTATTTGTACATTGATGATAGTAAGGTGAATATGCTAAGTCGTAGCTGACATTGTAGAGTGCGTGCTTTTTAAACATGCATCCTAACAAGGATTTCGTACTTGCATCCCTCACATTTAGCAACACATAAAAGATTAGGGGTATGCTTTCAAACTCGATAGAGACTGCAACTGTACACTTTTCCAAAAGTGCATGTGGTCAACCCCCAAATGGGCTGAGTTTGGCATTGGTGGATTGTAATTGTGGTGTGCCATTTGAACCCAATGATCATGAGTCAAGATATTAAAATTAGTGCCCTCATCGATCAATATATCAAATGTGTGTGTTTGCTTGGCAGTGACAGTCATGCACATGTAAGCCAAAGCTATGCCTTCCTCATCTTCATCTTCAATCTCTGTGATAATGGCTACTTGTACCTTGACAGGGGATTCTAGTAATGGAGGCTCATGTAGTGGGTAGTAGTCCTCGTTGTTGAAGGAGTAGCAATCCTCATATTTGCTCTTGTCACTGGAGTAGTAGTCCTTGTATTTGTCGTGAGAATTATCCTCATCCAATTGCTCATCATTTCCTAAGTCTTGACATAGCATTTCCTTTTTATTGGTGACCAAGGCTCGATTGTACATTAAGTTTAGGTTGTGCACCTTAGTCCGCCGTCGCTTAGGTTCATCCAAGAGATTGTTGAGAGGTTTTAAGTTAGCGGTAGGGTTTTCGGCTAACTTGCCTGTCAGGTACTCCAAGACCTCTTGCAGTTCTAGCCTATTGCTAGGGACATGAGACATGACACATTTGGATTGGCTATAAGGGCTTCTGGCCATCATGCTGCAGAATGGCATTGTAGGCTCCTTCTTGGGCACTCTCTCTTTCTTCGCATCCTTCTTATACTCCTCTTCCTCATCTGAGAATGGTAGATTGATTGTAGCAAGTATATGCATCCAATCTCACTCCTCCTCTAGGCAAGGGATATACTTTGTGAGTGGCCTGTAAGAGTTTCTAATCTGCATGTCACCCTTCAACATGGTGGAGATGGCATCCATGTCGACTGGTGTGATCTTCCATGTATCCGTCTCTACTCTTACTACTTTTGTTTGATTGCCCAAGAAGATTAAACCATTGCCCCAATCTTCTATGACCCGTGCATTGCGCATCTAGGGCTGGCCTAAAGAGAATTGGATTCTTGTGATCTTCAAGGGCCAGTTCTTTAACACTCCAAATGGCCACACTTTCATTCTATTGGCTAGGGCGATATTGAATCTAGCATTCTTAACACGCGGGTTTCCCCAATCCTGGAGTGTTGCCTGGCTTAGCACACTAACTCCTGCTTGTGTATCTACAATTCCTTTTCTTGTAGTGATTCCTAGGGCTAAGATCAGTAAGATTGCATGCCTTTCAGTGCCTTCCCAAAAAGCATTGACATGCAAGGACTTGGGCACTAAGTGTATGCTAGGCTGGGTATCTGAGTTACTGTGTCATGATTGTGTAGATAAGCTCCCCCTTGCTTCATTGGTCCTTCAACCTAATGCTTCAATTCCTGCCATAGCATCGGATATTGCCTAAGTAGATCTCCTAGGCTTAGAGTAACCGAGGTGGTCACTAGTGTGGTGAGGAGGTCGTTCACTGCTTGCCTCTCTCCTAATTCCGTGTTTCTTGGCCAATGGTCTTGACTGGTTTGTTGGCTCATAGCATGTAGACTCTGTTTAAGCGGCACTGCTTATGGCACTATTGCATCTCTCAACTTTGGTTGTGGAGGTGAGACTGGTATGCTTACACTTAAGAGATCATCGATCTCATCTTCCAATATGGGCTGGACATCCTTTAGGTGCTCTTGGGCTTCTTTCACCCACTCCTTAACCTTTTCAATGTCCTCGAGTTGGCATTTCAGGTTAGGGTACTCCTCGACCTTCGCACTCCTCTTCTCGGCTGTCTTTGGAGCTCTTAGTTTTTAGCATGACCTTTGCTTTAGCCTTCTTTCTCCTTTGCTTATGACTTTTCTTTCCAATCAAGGCTGCATCTAAGTTGTTAGGCCTTGGCAATGATATGCCGGCATGCTTTGTATGTGAGTGGGTCATGACATGAAACAAGATGGATGTGTCCTCTCCATTAAATGTCTCAACTCTAAACAAACCCAATGGTACAGATGGCTCATTTGCCACACTAGAGGGTGGTGGTCTTCGTCTAGTGCATTCGGCAGCAGGTGAGTGATTTCACACTCTGGGCATCTAAGATTGGCCTTTTTCCGATTTGCCTACTCTCGTTCAAAGGGCAATGTGAGGAGATATTCATGGGTATCCACAAGTCCAACACGAGATTGGTTCTTGGGTCTACCCTCCCAAGCCTCTACCTCTACCTCTACCTAATGCCATCAATGGTATAGGTTGGTAATCCATAAGGGTTACATTGCCCTCTTTGTCATACAACACTTAGGGGTGCACATAAGGCTCTTCATCATTCAACTCCTTCACATAGTGGACTATTGCTCACTCGGTCTAGGTGGTCTAGGTATGCTCCTTATTATTTACAAATAGTCCTTAATTAAACTCATTCGGTGTATGTGTGCTCTCTTCCGTGCATTGTGCGAAATCAGGCTTTTAGCTTTTCTTAAGTGCACTTCAAGTGTTGGAAAACAATGTGGGTGCGAATACAAGATGATGATTGTAGCTATCGCACTCTCGTCTACGTACTTGGCCTAATGGGGCTCTAGGCTTGATTCCTAACCGTTTCCTCTGGTCTTTAGGGTCTACTAGGATTTCTACTGCATCGTCCTACTTGATTGGGGCTACGGTCTATGCATTGATTGGCAAGGTCAGTCAGTTGTGATTTTTTGTTTTTTGTTTTTTTAGGATACAGCCTTGGCCCATTCTCAATCGTCTGATCGTGCTGATTATTAGCTTCAGCAGATTTTGGGTTTGTCTAATTTTGGGCTTCATCCGATTTTGGTTTGTCCAATTCTCAGAATTGGACCAAATAAATCGAATGGGCCGATTCTCTTGGGCCGACCGGTCGATTTTTGGTAGGCTGATTTCACCAATCGGATGGTCCGATTTCCTTGTGCGATTTTCTCATGCGATTTCCTTGTTCGATTTTCAATCGTCCAAATTGGACGGGCCGATTTGTCCCCAAGGCAATTGATTGTGTCAATTTTTCGATTTATTCTGAGAATTGACAGGCCGATTTTGAATGACGAGTTTCCAGGGATGAAAAAAATCAACTCGATTCTAATGATTTTGGTTATGAGGGGTCGCACAAACTTCCAGAACGTAAGAATAGACCCTAATGAAGGATTGCATATACTTGAAATAGCAAATAAACTCCAAAATACAAATAGGCAAACAAATCAAACCCTCTTGCCTTGTTATGACAGCGAAAACTCTAAAGCTTTTTTCTTCAATTTCTTGGTCCTAACCTACTCCAAATTCAACAAAAACAAAAAACAAAAAAGTGAAATGCTTCCTCTTACTTGCCTACTCATCAAAAAACCAAAATACTTACTTGTTGCCAAGATTAAAAACCCAAAACTTCCTACCCATCTCAAGCTTTACTTCATTGCTTGATTTGGGGCACGTAAGTGCTCAAACTTGAATCCATTGGTCTCGGCAACAACGGAACCAAAATGTAGAGGGGAGCTCAAGCTCAACTACCAAGACCCATGAACCGCTTATTGTTTCAAGCATTTCAAGCGAGCACAAATGGCTATCTCTCACCTAGCTGACGTGCCTTCAATCCTACGAGTGTAGTGAGCTTACCTTCCAGGATTCAAGATGCAAGCTCAAGCATCCTCAATCCCCCACCTTGATCCATCCTTCATAGCTATGCGCGTGAGACCAAAGAAGAGAATAAGAGAGGAGAAGATGGAGAGCTTCTCCACCATGGTCTCTCACCCTCACTCACTCACTCCCTCACCCTCTCACACTCCCTCTCTCAAGCACAATCACAAGCAAGCAAGAAGAAGAGAAGACATGAGGAGAATAAGAGATCACTTTAGCCACACACCAAAGAATGAGCTCCTAATTCACTTTTCAATGTTACATACAAAACCCTAAATCCCTTTTGGGTGATCATGCCCTTATTCCCTTTTTTACATGGCCGTCTGTGTGGCAATCACTAGCGAATGTCCCCCATTGACATTAGCTCTTTTTTGAACATGTCGTGTTAGGTCCAAGAACATATTAGTGACTATAGCAATTGTTCTTAACATACTAAAGCATGCTTGTCAATTTTGTGAAACAACCTATTAGACCTTCAATTTTACCAAGCAAAACATCTTCTTCTTTTAGCTCTCTTTCGAAAAGGTGTGATTGAGTGGCTAGGTGGACAATGGTGCTACCTTAGTAGGAAACACATGTTTCAAGCTAAGAAGGTGTGGATAATACATCGAAAGTTTAAAAAGGCTTTAGAAATTGCAAGTAAATAACATTGGGAATCAATTCTCCAAGGGGAACACACACATGTATGTATACACATATGTGTGCGCGTGCACATGCACACACACGCACGCGCACGTGCACGCACATGCACACATACGGGCGCGCATGCACGCACGCACGCACGCACACGTGCACGCACACGTACACGCACATGCACACATACGGGCGCGCACGCACGCACGCACGCACGCACGCACGCACGCACACACACACACACACACACACACACACACACACACACACACACACTACATCATGTGTTGCAAATGAAGATTTAGCTTAGGATAAAGGGCCAATGATAGAATGGAACATGAGTTTGAATTGATATTCCTAAGATGAGAGATGAGCCATGTTTACCCAACAATAACCCACTTACCATGAAGGTAATGCTATTTAGGAAGAAGTGGACACTACATAGTAGGTTCTTTTTGCTGTTATGAATGTGCATCGACTCCTTTTTTGAGATAAACACTCACAAGGGGGTGAATTCCTTCCAAATATTAGCTAAAGATGGGCAAGAGCCATCTTGGCATTTTCCTACAAGTAGATGTGGCTTGCTATAGCTGAATGAACAATGGAGCTTGATTGCACTAGGAGCCTCCTTGGTAGGGTTACCATGGCAGAGGACCCCAACTGAATGTTCAAGTGGGCAAGAGCCTAGACTTACACGAACATAATGGAAATAGAGGTTTCCAACCAAATGATGCACTTGGCAAGACTTGAACCCACAACCTTGCAAGTACGAGGTCAAATGCTAACCACTATGTTATCAGCTCTGGGAAAATGAATGTGGCATGCCTTATTACTTTGATCATTCTATTATTCAAATTATGGCTCACAATAATTCTTGAAATGATAATTTATACCTCATCTTGCATTGGAGAGTTATTAAGTTTACCAAAAGTACTTCAATTAATATATAACATAGACAATGCAATTATCTATCCCATCATGAAGTACTCTTAAAAGTGTTTGGGATAAAGACACATGTGCCTATGCCGCCCTATATTTACTTCACAAATTGTGACCTCACACATACTTGTACATTGCAGGTGGTAGACACCCATCACTATCACTTTACTCTTTATTCTTTTAGTGACTATTGAATAAGGAAATGCTGATTACACATTGTGACTATTGGAGTCCCCACATACAGTGTGCATGTCTCTCTCTCTTACTCTCTTGTTGCATGCGGCATATCTCTTGCTTCTGTTTATGTGCTTCTACTTAGGCTCTGCCTTTCAACTAGTATCAAAGCAAGTATTGAAGGAGCTTCTTCATCCTTTGCTTTAGCCCAAATTCAAAGCTTCAACTCAAGGTTTCATGGCAACCATTGTTTCTTTCTCTCGAGGTATGCATTGAGTCTTTCCTTCTCTTGGCTTATTCTAACTTTCTCCTAACTTGTTGAAGAGGAGGATAAAGAGCATATTGCAAAAGTCATGGAAAATTATAACAGCTTGATAGCACTTTCATATTTTGGCCATAACTTTTGTATATGATATCAGATTTAGGTGTTTCATAGCTAAAAATGAATAGCATAATGACAACTATAGATTTGAGCACTCATAGAGTTGAATCTATGTAGTTTTCAATTCTCTATTTTCTATGGAACAGAACAATTTTGGTTTGGACATCAAGTATTAAATTTCATAATGCACGTTTAATGCTTCAAGGATGCTATTTTGATACAAGGATGATATAGCAATGCTTTGGGATGCTAGTTGGATTGTTTAGAGCTTGATTAGCTTGGTTTTGTAGAGATTTATTACTATCATAATAGTTTGGATAGCGAGCATACAATAGTGAGCTTCATGCTTTGAATGCCTATTGTGTTTACATGGTATTTCAAGTATGCTATATATCTATGGTGATATCTAGTATTGATGTATGAGCTCGGATATGGTTATGATTGCCATATTAAAGCTTCATTGAAGACTTATGCTCTTGGATGTATTTTCGATATGCTTGGGCTTTCGGATGCATTGATGTATATATCTTGAGGTTTCCTTAGTCATTTTTCATTCTAAGTTTGCTTACAATGGGGGAAGCTTGTACTTACTTGGTAGAGCTTGGTTCTTTGAGACAATGGGACTCTTGGTTCGTGTATATGCTCTCTTGTATGCTACTGGATACAATTACTCTTGCTCTTTGAGTTGGTGATAGTCTTTGATATCGGTGGTCCATTATTAATTGCATTCTTTGTATCCCGATTGCTACTTGAATATACTTGGCAATGGGAGCTTTCTTTCTCGGCTATTTTCCCATAGTTGGACTGACATATATTATTGTCTTTATTTTAGCATTGTTGTAATTAGAGTTTTCAACATTGTCTTGGACAGCACATGTTGTACTTTGGTTGAGTTTTGGGGCACTTTTATAGTCATTTATAGTAGCTTATACTATTTTTCTCATTGGTATCCTGTCATTATGGTTGGGTCCTTAAAATGATACTGCTATTTTCAATATTGAAAAGCTTGGTGGCACTAATTTTACCCATTGGAAAATGAAAATATAGCATATAATAGTTTAAAACAAGCAAGTTAGGCCTTTTTAAACCAAGTGTAAAGCACGAAAGCATTGATTAAGATACTTAAGATGAGTTGAATGAGCTGTGTAAATCCACTCTTATATTTTTATTTTTTAAACAAGTTTATTTCACTATTGTGACATCTAAGGATAATGCTTGGCGGTTATGGAAAAATATATGCAACTTTATAACAAGAAAAGTCCTACTTCATAGATGTATTGGTTGAAACAACTCATGGACCTTTGCATGAAGGAAGGGACTAGTGTATTTGCACATTTGAATGAGTTTTTCTTGATTTTTAGTCAGTTGACTTCACAAGGCATTCACTTTAAGGATAATTTCCCTCCCTTGTTCTTGCTTATGATAGTTCGTGAGTCATGGGACACTTCATCTCCACAGGCTCCTAGATTATCATACTACTATGTGTACTACTATACCCAATGATGATTTGAAACTCTAGAATGTTGAGAGTACCTTACTCACAAAGGAGATAAACATGAAGAATGTGGATGCATCTTGTACTTTTCATGCATTGACTGTTAGGGATAGACATGATGGTAAGAGCAAAATGAATGCCATAGTAGAGAGTCGTAGAGGTCTCAGTCTCACGGGTATTCTTGTAGTACATCTTGTGGTTGCAAGGCCTCTCTTACATATCATTACTATGGGAAGCGGGGACATATTTGATTGTAGTGCCATGAGATGCATGATGATAAGTACAAAGAGAAAGGCAAGGGCAAAGTGCAAGAAAGGATCAATGATTGAAGAATTGTCCCTAGTAAGTACAATGTAAAGATTGGAGAGAAAAATGTAGTGTAGCGTCAGATGATGAGTATATCTTGGCAATTTCTTCTCTTGATGCTAGTCAATTGGTTGATGCCTCATCCATTTTTTCTCAATAATGGCTGCTTGATTCGAGGGCTTATTTCCATGTTACATTGCATAGTGATTGGTTTCAATCCTATCGTAGTATGGCAGGTTTTGTGAGACTAGAAAATGACTTGGCATTGGATATTATTGGCATTGGTGAAGTTAGAATACAGTTTGCTTTAGGCAGCACTTTTATTTTATATAATGTACATCATTCTAGCTTTGACCAAAAGCCTACTCTTTGTTGGATAGTTGGATGATGTAAGCTATCATGTATATTTTAGTGATTCTTCGTGGAATGTTACCCATGGAAATCTTGTCTTTGCTTGAGGTGCCAAGACTAACAACATCTATTCGTTGCTTGTATTTGGGTATATTAACCATGTTTTGGTTGTGGGTAATATACCATCTATATCTTTATGGCATCATCACCTTGGGTACATGTCCTTTAAGGGAATGCAAATCCTCACTCATTTGCAGTATCGCCTACCTCTTGATTACACATGTTTTGATTCTTGTGACCATTGTCTTTGTTCCAAGTAAACACACAATTCTCATAAGAAGTATGGTATTACACAAATGAGTGAGCCTTTGGCTCTTATGCATTTTGATATATGTGATCCCATGTCATGTTAGTCATTGGATGGTGCGAAGTACTTTGCTGCATTTATCAATGATAACTCACATAAGATCTAGGCATATCTTATTAAGAAAAAGTCCGAAGTCTTATCTACCTTTCAGCATTGGGTTGCTCTTTCTGAAAGCCAATTTGGGTATAGACTAAAATGCCTAAGGTTTGATAATGGGGGTGGATATGTCTCTAAGACTTTTGAGCAATTTTACGATGACAAGGGTATTAAGATTTAGTTAATTGCCCCCTATACTCCACCCCAAAATGGTATTACCAAGCACATGAATAGGACCATTTAGGAAAGAGTCAAAGGTATTCTTAGTTAGATAGGCTTACCATAATATTTTTGGGTTGAGATAGTTATTACTACCATACAACATGTCCCCTTGCACTACTATTGGTTGTCAAGTTGCAGAGAAGGTATAGTCTAGCAAAACTTCCTTATATGTGCATCTTAGAGTCTTTAGATATGAGGCTTTCTACCATATATCCAAGGACAAATGTAATAAGTTAAATCCTAAGTTAGTGAAATACATCTTCTTGGTTATGGGGATGTAGGTAAGATGAGTTATCGCCTATGGGATTTGTAAACTCATAAGGGGACCATCTATATCCATAATGTTGTTTTTCATAAGAAATAGATGGATAAGCAGCCTAATCAAGTAGTTGAGATGCGTAGGGTGAGCTTATAAAAGGACCCTTACATTGATGTATAGCTAGCTAGATGACTTGCAAGTGATGTTCTAGTGGCCCATGACCATAATGTTACATAGGATATACATGCCCTAGAGTCTATTTTGTGACAATCTACTAGAGATAGATGTCAGTCTGATCAATTTTCCCTTTGCATGGACTATGTTATGGGGGCACATTCTAGTGAGCCTCTTACTTATGAGGAGGCTATGTGCAAAGGTGATAGTCACTCTTGGGAGAGGCCCATGCAATTTGGGTTTGATTCACTACAAAAAAACCATACATAGGATTTGGTTTCTTTGCCTTGTGGAAAACGTGCATTGCTATGTGAGCGGGTGTATAAGTTGAAAAGTACCCCTGCGTGCCCTAAGCCAACATATAAGACCAAATTGGTTAATAAAGGTTTTAAGCATGATCATGGTATTGACTTCAATGAAGTACTCTATCTTGTAGTTGAGATGACTACCTTATGATTGGTTTTATCCTTAGTTGCTCTTACTTAGAGTAGAATCTTTATCAAATGGATGTGAAAATGACTTTTTTGCATGGGGACTTGCATAAGAATATCTATATATAGCAACTGGAGGGCTTTAGGGAAAAGGGCAGGGAACACCTAGTGCATACGTTGAGAAAGAGCTAATATGACTTTAAACAAGTACCTAGGGAATGGTACTATAAGTCTAATACTCTCATGCATTTGTAGGGATACACTTAGGCTGATATAGATCTGTGTTTATACAAGAAGAAGGCCCATGATGGTAGACTTATTGTCTTTGTATTTTATATATGATTTGCTGGGAGAGCTCATGATAATTTGGATGCTTTGAAGACTTAGCTCAAGACTTAGCTCAAGAAGAGCTTTGAGATGGACATGGGGTAGACCTCATATATTCTTTGCATATGCATCACACACAATCACTTTAAGGAGCCTCTTTATTACAAGTCACAGTAGGTGTACATACAAAAAGTGCTTGAGTGATTTCATATGTAGGATATTAAGCTTATTGGCTATTTCTTACCTTCCTATGTGATGGTCAGTCAGGCCGATTGTCCCCAGTTAGATGAGTAGAAGGCGGCCGAGATAGCTAAGATCCCTTATGCATCTGTAGTGTGGGCAATTTGATGTATGCTATGATAGCCACTTGCCCTAACATAGCATTTGCAGTGGGAGTTGTGGCATACTATATGGCTACACTTGGCCGGCAACATTGGGATGCCATGAAGGGTATCATGAGGTACTTGAAAGGCATTGTAGATATGATCATTTTCTAGGGTGATAAGGATACTACAATCATAGGTTACACTGACTCCTACTATGCAGGACATGCAGATAGTAGGAAGTCCACCTTTGCTAGAGGTATTATTTTTTGGATGTCTAGGGTGTAGAAATGCATAGCCTTATCTACTATTGAGGCAAAGTATATTGAAGTCTCACTGAGGCTTACAAGGAGACCCTATGGTTAAGCTATTGAATAAGAGACTATTGAGGCAAAGTATGTTGTAGTCTCAATGTGACTATTGAATAAGGAAAGACCAATCACACATTGTGACAATTGGAGTTTTCACACGCAATCCCTCTCTCTCTTGCTCTCTTACTCTATTTGCTATAGCTCTTACTTCTACTTGTGTATTTCCATTGGGGCTCTTTTGACTAGTATTAGGGTTCAAGGAGCTTCTTCATCTTTTGCTTGAGTCCAAATAAAAAGCTTCACCTCAAGGTTTCATAGAGACCATTATTTCTTCCTCGCGAGATATGCATTGAATCTTCTCTTCTCCCTGCTTGTTCCAACTTGCACCTAGCTTCTTAAAGAGCTTCCTAGGGCTTAGTTGAGTCTTGTTGAGTATTTATTGAGCTAAAAATCAATAAATCTATCCATTTTGAGTGGATATAGAGCATGTTGTAGAAGTCATGGATAGCTATGGTTGCTTGACAATATTTCCATATTTTGGCTATAGCTTTTGCAAATGATATCAGATTCAGGTGTTCTATACCTAAAAATGAAAAGCAAGACGAGAGGTACAAATTTGAGCACTCATAGAGTTGATTCTATGTGACTTTCAATTCTCTATTTTACATAGAACAAAAAATTTCATAATGCTTATTTGATGCTTGGATAGTATGGTTATGCTTTGGAATGCTAGTTGGATTGTTTAGAGCTTGACTAGCTCAGCTTTGCTAAGGCTCTTTGCTATCATAATAGTTTGTGTAGAAAGCATACAATAATAAACTTTATGCTTTGAATGTTTATTGTACCTACATGGAATTTCGAGCATGCTATATAATAATGATGATGCCTAGCATTGATGTATGAGCCAATATATGGTTCTTATCATATTTTCTAGCATTGATGTTTAACATATTTCTAACATTGGGAGCTTGACTTTTCTTGATCGATTACCCACAATTGGTTCTTATCATATTACTACATTTATTACAATAGTGTTGTAATGATAATTTTCAACATTCTTCATGAGAGCAAATACTTAGATTTGGCGGTCTATTACTTGCAATTAGTGGATAACTTCCTATTTTGATTATCCCTCCTGTTTCCTTGGTTTGGCTGTGTTTTGGGACCAATTTGCAGTCATTTGCAATTGCCATTCTCTTAGAATTTGCATTGGTATTATGTCATTATGGCTAGTTCTTCGATTAGTAGTGCTATTTTTAATATTAAAAGGCTTGGTGGTACTAATTTCACCCATTGGAAGATGCATAAATGGTAGGTATTCGCTCAAAAGAGATAGGTTATGCCTTTGAAAACCAACAGTGTAAAGGTCAAAGGCATTTATTGGGATACTTAAGATAAGTTGGATGAGCTATGTAAATCCACTCTTATACTATCATTATCAAAACATATTTATTTCAATATTGTGGCACCTAAGGACCATGCTTGACCATTGTGGAAAATAATATGCAATCTTCATACTAAGTAAAGTCTTGCTTCATAGATGTATTGGTTGAAATGGCTTATGTGTGATAATGTCAGATCTCAAGCATGGCTATGGAGGTTGAAAGAGGAAGAGTGAGCTCATGAGAAAACATATATCAAGACCAAATGTCACACAAGTGAATTAGGTTCCAAGATGGAATCTTGGACTCATAAACACAATCCTGTGTATTGACAATGACACAAACACTTTGCTAGAAGTATAAAAGCATTATGACATTGTATTCAAAATGAGAGCAAGTACAATGCTCTATAGGAATAGACTAGGCTATACTTTCCACCATTGTGCATATGGGATTCTATATCATGAGCCCACACTGCTCCATACAAAGAGGCTAAGCTGGGTGTGATTGCCAATATCTCAACACCCCTCCTCAATCACAACTAGAGAAGTACAAAGTGTGTAGAGGTTTTAGTGAGCAATCACCTGCAAAGTGTGGGCACACCACAAAAATTGTAAACATTAGAGGCTATTGCAAAAAGGGCTAGGTGTGGATACCAAAGACACGGTGGACATCTAGAGGATGTAACAGGAGTCTCATAAAGTGTACAAAGGATGTAGTACAATATTACATGAGAAGTTTACAAGCTTATGTCAGAAGCATTAGGGATAGGCAACACAAGGCTAAATAAGTCTATTAGAATAGAAGGACTATTGGGGTTTGTCCTTCTCCTGGTGGTCTTCTTCTTCTTTTTCTTCTTCTTCTTTTGCTCCATGGTTCTCTTCTTCTTTAACAACAACTAGATAGGTCTTTTGGGACCTCCTCCTGGCATGATAGAATTTCTCTGTGTACTCGATCCTTTTGCAAAAGTCACATAACAGTTGGTCTTTTTTGCCCTCGTACTTGGTACCTACATATAACATTTGTTCATCTTTAGAGGTGCTTGGTTCTTGTTTGGATTTTACCTTCTTTTCTTCTTCTAGTAGTAAGGCCTTAATGCCAACTAGTTTAGGACTAGGCATGTTGATCAATGTAGTTGACACATTACTATATTCAAGAGACATCCTTTTTAACAACACACCAATACAAATATCTTTATCCATCTTGAGATCAATTCCTACAAGCTGAGTTAAGAGACAAAAATTCAATCAGTAATCCATAGTTAGATGACTTTGATTGTGCACCAAACAAAGTATCTAATCTCTTCCATGTATCATTAGAGATTTCACAAGTATCCATATGGTGGATGTAGCTGTCATCCAGTTTCAGCTTAATAATGGCCTATGCTTTGTCATCATTCTTTTGCCAAGTAACTGCAAGAACTGCATCCTGAGGCTTCTTCTCCTTGCCATTAGTAATGGCCCAAAGACCCTTATTCATCAGATAAGCTTGATGCGGGTTTTCCAAGTGTGGAACCTGACCCCTTTGAATCAAACAGTTGGAGAGTCTTTGCCCATGCTTGAGCTTTAATTGTGTCAAGAGACATAAGGAATTTAGTGTCAAGTAACACTTGATAAGTATCAATAGATACTATGCTTTCAGGCACTTGAGTTTGATGCTTGGATTTCTCCTCTCCTTGTTGATTTGATAGGAAATGCTTGTTGAAAACTTCAAATTTCAGTGGATCAGAGTGACAGAGGTTTGGTTTGAGTACTAGGAGAGAGAAAATGAAGGAAAGATGAAGTTTCAAGTAAGTTAGCTATGGAGTTTTAGGGTTTGTAGGGGCCTAGTTTTTCTCTATGTATGGCTCACACAGAGAACCATTTTGGACAAGATTTGAGCTAGGGGTGCTCGGGTGATGGGGCTTTCATTGCCCTATGATTGTGGCTAACATCACGGCGCGCAAGAGGATAATCATCAGTACGACCAGGCATAGGGCGCAGACATGCAGTGATATGTTGTAGACAAAATGCTAAAGCATTAAGTGCATAATGTCATGGTTTGAGGTGATAGCAAGGAGCGCTTGGAGCAGAGGAACAACTCCCCAGAAGGAAGCACTGAGAAATATTGCATGTAGAATGAGATATGAAAGCTCCAAGCAAGGTAGGTACATGCTGGCTATGGTTGCCACAAGGTGAAAGTTGAAGATGACGTTTTGAGCTGCCATTGAGTTGAACTGAGGCCATGCCCCTGATACCATGTGATAATGTCGAATCTAGAGTATGGCTATGGAGGTTGAAAGAGAAAGAGCGAGCTCATGAGGTAAGAGACATTAAGACCAAATGTCACACAAGTGAATTAGGTTCCAAGATGGAAGCTTGGACTCATAAACACAATCTTGTATGTTGACAATGACACATATACTTTGTTGGAAGTAGAGAAGTACTATGACATTGTATTCAAGATGAGAGCAAGTACAATGCTTTATAGGAATAGACTAGGCTACACTTTCCACCACTGTGCATATGGGATTCTGTATCTTGGGCCTACACTGCTATATACAAAGAGGCTAAGCTAGGTGTGATTGCCAATATCTCAACATTAATAACCTTCATATAAAGGAAGGGACTAGTGTGTTTGCACATTTAAATGAATTTCATTCTATTTTTAGCCTACTGACTTAAAGGGGATTGAGTTCAAGGATAATCAGTCTCCCTCCCTTGTTCTTACTTGTGACACTTCACGAGTCATGGGATACTTTTTGTACAACCATATGTGCTAATATGCCTAAGGATGGCTTGAAACTCCAAGATGTTGAGGGTGCTTTACTCACATAGAAAATAAACAAAAAGAATATGGATGTAGCCCACACTTCTCATGCATTGACCGTTAGGGATAAATATCATGATACAAGTGATAATGATGATCACCATGGTAGAGAGTCATAGAAGTCTCACTCTCATGGATAGTCTTGCAATAAGTCTCATGGTTGTAAGTCCTCTCTAACATGTTATTAATGTGGGAAGTGGGGTCATATTTGACCATAGTGCTATAAGATGCATGATAATAAGCATAAAGATCAAGACAAGGGCATTTGATGATCATAACATTATCCATAGTAAGTCTAATGTAAAGATTGAAGAGATAAATGTTGAGATATTTGTAATCACACCTACTGTAGCCTCTTTGTATGAGGCAGTTTAGGCTAAGTATATGTAAGCTACTTTATCCCATAGGCACAGAGAGGGAGACTGCTACCCATCCATCAACTATAAAGCATTGTACTTGACTATCACTTTTTTATATATGATGAATGCAATATCATGATGATTTCTTCTTTCATTTAGTGTCTTGGTAATAGTCATCTTATACACAAGATTGTGTTTATGAATCCAAGTCTCAATCTTGGAACCTAATTCACTTGTGCAATAGGTCAAGTCTTTGTCTATGTCATCATGAGCTTAATCTTCATATTTCATCCACCATAGCATCTGCCATGCTCTAGATCCCATGTTTTTCAACATGGTATTAGAGCTCAGCTGAGCATGGCACATTAGTTTACATTTTCTTAAGAGTGGATAGGACTACCCCTTAAACGGGCTAAGTTTTGTATTGATTGGTTGCAATTGGGATTGACCCATGGTAGTCTAGTGTTCATGTGTTAAGATATTTGTGTCAACTTCTTCATCATCAATTATCGCATCAAGAGTGTATGCCTTTTTGGAGGTTACGGTAATTCAGAGGTAGGCTAGTGCTACTAATTCCTCATCTGCCTCCCCTCGAGTTCAGTGATGGTTGCAACCCTCATGTTTGTTAGTGGTGGTTCTATCATCGGAGGTTCATGAAGTGGATGTGACAGAGGTAATACTTTATGATGTAACTTTCGTTGAAGAAATCTATGCCCTCTCATTCTAGGTTTTAAAGTTTCATATTCCTCATTCTATTGATATTGTGAACCTTGAAAGGTCCCAATCCCCTGAACTTCATTTTCCACTTGTGTCTCTTGACATAGTACAACAATACTAGGTCTCCTTGCCCAAAGCCTCATTGTTTAATGTGTTTGTCAAACCAACTTTTCTATCATGCCTTTTCGCAGATAGAGCATGATTTCAATGAGATGAGTTTCAGATAGACGTTCCAGCTTTATTAACCAATTTGTTCATGCTTCTTGGCCCTTTCATCTCTCTTGACCTACTATTCTCAAGCTTGGAATAAATAATTTCACTGGTAAAATAGCTTCAGTTTCGTATATCAATCTGAATGGAGTCTATTCTATGGTTGTTTTGTAGGTTGTCTTGTATGCCCATAAAGCTACCAGGAGCTTGTTGTCCCAGTCGTTAACATGAGGCAGAGACTAATTTTGTTAGAACACTCACCAAGATCTTGTTCGTGGACTTAAGAATAATATGGCAAGGACTTTCTATGGATTATTTAGAAGGTGGGTAACAAGTGAGCGATCAATTCATTGATGAAGTGTGTGCCTCGTTCACTAACAAACTCTATGGGGCAACCAAACCGTGAAATTACTTGCTCCGACAAAAACTTGGTCATAGTCCTAGAATTATTTTTACGAGTTGCTTGGCTTTTGCCCACTTGTTGAGGTAGTCTGTGGCAACAATGATGTACTTGGCTTTGGAGTGTTGTGCTCTAGAGCTGATTGGACCAATGAAGTCGATTCCCCACTTCTTGAACGGTTGGCACACGATCACCAGGGTCAACTCCATTTTGTCCTTTGAGTAGGAACTTTGGTTTGTTTGGCACTCATCACAATGTTTTATGAACTTAGTTGCATTGTAGAATAGCCTTGTCCACCACAATTAGATTGGAGTTGCAAAATGGCTAATTCTCACAATAAGCAAAATAGCTGGAAATACAAGAAATACACCATATGTTCCAAGAAAACATAGCCAAGGTGGCTAGGCATGAAATTATATTGCCATGGATGGTTGAGAATCAGAGATGAATGCTGCAACATGAATACTCACCTCATGCCAAGGTGGGACATGGTATGCACCCCATGATCATGGTGGCTAAGAGCATACACCCTCTTAGATGGTGGGAGGAAGGAAACCTCAAAAAATATTTTCTTCAAAATGGCAAAAAGATCCTTCACATGTTATATCTCCACCTTTTATACTTAACCCTAGCCTAGACTAAGGCATTTATGCTTTATTACAAGCCATCCTGGCCTAAAAGAGCTTTGTCCTCAAAGTTGGAATTGGGACGATTTACAAGGAAAGATTACAAGGATATCTTTGTAAGTAATGGATCCATGCTAAAATGAAACTCCAAGTTGAAGAAGATCTCATATGTCAATGAAGTACAAATATGAAATCTAAGTATACTGTTGGAAATTGTCCAAAATAGGTTGCTGCACAAGAATGGCCATAACTTGAAGAAGAAATGTCCAATCACCATGTATTATAGAAATGTAGAGGATAATCCCAAGTATCCATCCATGCCATAAAAATATTATTTTGATGATTGTAGAGCAATTATTTTATGACAAAATTTTAATACAGCAAGCTGTCGTATTCAGATTTTACTTTGTTTCTTACAAAAGCCATGGAAAAAAATCAAGGTATGATGATGGTTTCCAAGTAGACTCCTCCATGGGCAAATCTCACTATTTAATAAGGTATTCCGGTAGTGAACGGTTCCTTAAAACCTTTTCTCTTTTGCCAAGAATCTTTTTAGGCTTATAAAGGATGAGACCATCTTCATCTATGGGAGGTAACTCCTCTAAAACCTTGTAATATTCCACCCGTCCCCATATAGAACCTCTCTCTCTCTCTCTCCGCCCCCCCAATTTTTTAAAGATAAACAATTTTTTAAAAATGCATACCTTCCTCCCTGTCGTCGTTGTGACAGGTGGCCGGGGGGGGGGGGGGGGGGAGGGAAAGGACAAAGGGGAGACGTTGATGCTGACAAGGAAGGGAGAGACATAGTCAATGTGGAGAAGGAAGGAGATGATGTCGATGAAGGGGAGGCCACATAGATCCCTCGGCCAGTCCCCGACCTCCTCACCACCATGCTCAACCACAAGTGGTTGGTGGGGGGGAAGACATCACACCACTACTCCACATCCCCCCAAAAATAACCCCCCCTCTTATTATATAACCCCCCCAATCAAAATAGGAGCAGGAGGAAGCCTTAAAGGGGGCTAGCATGCTACAGAGAAGGGAAGAGGGAGAAAGGGAGGAGAGAAGAAGAGAAGAAGGAGAAGAAGAAGAGAGGAGAAGAAGAAGAGTAGGGAGAGAGAGAGAGGAGAAGAAGAGGAGAAGAAGAAGAAGAAGAAGAAGAGAAGGGAGAGAGAGAGAGAAAGAGAAGGATAGAGAAGGTGAGAAAGAGGGAGGAAGAGAGAAAGAGAAAGAGGGTGTACACACGCATTCCTTCTCTCCCATTGGCCGTGAACCCATACCCCATTTCCACGAGATTATCCTTTGACTGCCAGCTCATCTCGTTCCCCAATTGGCCCTCGCTAATCGAGTACAAGATGGGGAAGTCCTGTGTGAAGCACGTCTAAAAGAAAAGAGATTGGAGATGGCACCCAAGCGGAAATTGTCGCACCCAGATAGAAGTCCCTCAACAAGCAATGAAGCCTCAGACAAGGGAATCATTGCCAATCTGCATGTGATGCAGATCGTAAGTAATGTATTTTCAAATTATTGGATGCTTGCTCAATTATCGCATGAGACACGTTAGGGCCATATTATGCAATTCAAGAATAGGACATTGAAAAGGATAAACTGCACCATAAGTATTTGAAGGATTGAATTCCCCAAATGCGTGTATTAAGAAAAGTTAATTGTATTCGGATGCCATACGATAAACTTATAAACAACATGTAAGGCTTCAAGCATTGTCATCTTCCCGTCCTCGCAACAATACGTGTGTTTCCACCACACCATTAGTATGATGTAGCTCACACACTTGATGGAAGGCATGATAAGTGAATTAGCCTAAGGGAATTCATTTTCCAAGCTTTAGGCTTTGCCCAAGCTCTCACTGACAACACTAACTAATAGCTCATGTTTGGTAGATTGGAACCTTAATGCATAAATAACAATCATAAGGGATAAAACTAAGATGCCTTGGGTCCCTTTGGAAACTACCACCTTCGTCAACCCAACTCGAGGATTGGGCTAGGTATGAATTACATTCCCAATCTTAAAATGCAAGAGGAGAGCTCTAGGGATTGGGAAACCCTTAGTCGAAGGAAAGACAGATGCTTTTGTACCTATTGGGAAGAGGGCTGGGTTATTGATCAATGTAAGTGATTAATAGAACTTATGTCTTGTACAGTGATTGAACCTTAGCATGTCTTAGTCGACAGAAGAGTGTGTTAAGTAAATTTTACTTAGAATCGCTCCTGGTCCCAAGGGGGAGAGTAAACACGCGATGGAAAGGTTATTGCGACTATTCCTGCAATGTTTGGAAAAGGATACCATTGTTTTGTGGATTGATTAAATAACATTCTAAATTCTTTTGCATTAAATTGATTGTGGGATGTGAATTGGATGATTATTCCAAGTGCTTGTATTTGATGGTAAATGCATGGCAAGGGTCTGTAATGACAAGTTGCCATGGGAATACAGGAAGGTTCTTCTTGGAAAAGGATATTACGTTGATTGCCTTGATTGTGCTTGGTTCTTAATGGGATTAATCAAGGAAGGATATTTTGTGCGGGTGAATCATCTCCAAGGTCACACCGCGTTTCAACCCGAGAGGGCACTGCTTGATTCACGGGCTGAAGGTCGAGTGGTGAAAAGGCCAACCACGGATGTTGTGTCTCACTTCTAGGATGCTTGGGGTCAATAGAGCTCTGGACACCCCTTGCCGAGTCCGAAGCAGAGCTGTAGACTACCGTGAGCCCAACATCTGGGGCGTTGAAAGATCCTATTCTAGATAAAGGATAGAAATTATGGTGCCATGTGATTTGGACCGGGTTATTTGTTGGACAGAAGGGATACATAATTCTCCTGTATGGGCAGGAGACAAAGATTAACTAGAAAATAAGTTAAAGGAACTTGTTTGTCAAAAGGATTGCTTGTTTTGTTTGCGTGTCGGTGCTGTAAATTACACAAATGAACCTTGTTTCCTAAAAGGCTTAATTAAGGAAGCTGATTTTAAATGTCACCATAAATGTAATATGACCTAATTAGAAAACTAAAGCTATCAAGGGAAGCGGATGGGCAAAACCCTGACGGGTCTATCCTATGGCAAGGTGGTCCCAGAGAACTGGGAGGCTTCTCACAAGGATTACCATCGTTTGACCTTTAGGTATGGTTAGGTTAGAACTCGATTCATGCCGTTTTAAGGGACCGGGATGGGACTACACCCTACGAGCAGAGAGGTTGAGTGATGCATCCCTCTCATCTCCCATTCTCTTTGAACCAAGTGTGGCATGGATCTGCCTCGGATTGGGTATCTTTGCGTAAAGTAGAATGTCCAGATCCCGACGCTAGAATGCTATCAGGAGACCTTGATCACTATGAACCCAGAATTTAGGTCGATCCTAGTGGGTTCAGCTGCAAACGTTCCATTACGAGGCAGTGGACTCAGGAAACCCTAGGCGACAAATCTTGTGATATTCCATGGGAGTGCCAGGTGGTGTTGCTTAGATTTGTTTCTCGATGGACTACTAAAACGTACCTGGACATTACAAACCTTTATGGCTGGACCCCCTCATATTTCTTAAGTTGGGAAACATGGAAGGTAGAATGAATCCTTGTTGAAGAAGGCAAATCGAACTTGTATACAAGCTCGCCAACTCGTTTGAGGATTTGATAAGGCCCATAGTAATGATGAGCCAACTTATTATGACCATAGTAAGTTGGGAAACATGGAAGGTAGAATGAATCCTTGTTGAAGAAGGCAAATCGAACTTGTATACAAGCTCGCCAACTCGTTTGAGGATTTGATAAGGCCCATAGTAATGACGAGCCAACTTATTATGACCTCCTTTGAGAGAAGCATACCTAGATTTAAGCACTTTGAGAAATACTCAATCTCCTTCTTCAAACTCCAAAGGCCTCCTCTTTTCATCAGCATAAGCCTTCATAACATCTTGTGCCTTTCTAATGTTTTCTTTGCATTGATGTAAAAGAGCTTCCATTTTCTCAACTTCAGCCTTCGCTTGTGGATTCATATCTTCATGAAAGAGAGCTGAAGGTATTTGCACTTTGTATCCATAAAGCGTTTCAAATGGCAACATGCCAATGCTCATATGATGAGTGTTACTATAACAAAATTCAACAAGATGTAGCCAATGATCCCACGAAGCTTGAGTGTCATGGAAAAAATATCGAAGATAGACTTCCAACCATTTATTGACATGCTTTGTTTGGCCATTCATTTGGGGGTAATATGCCATACTAGGAGTCAAAGTTGTTCCCATAGAAGTAAACAAGATCCTCCAAAAACTTTCCATGAACTTAGTATCATGATCAGATACGATCTTCAATGGCATACCATGGAGATTAAAAATACATTCCATAAATTGTTGAGCCACTTACTTTGCTGTAAATTGAGCCTTGATGGGGATGTAAATTGAGCCTTGGTGGGGATGAAATGAGATGATTTAGTCAACTGGTCTACCACCACATAAATGCTATTCTACCCATGCTTAGTTGTAGGCAATCCCACAATAAAATTCATAATAATATTAGTCCACTTGCCTTGAGGAATAGGGAGTGGCTAAAGCAAGCCGTTGGGTAGAAGAGAGGAGTCCTTATTTTGTTGACATGAAAGACATTGGATAACATAATCCTTGACATTCCTCCAAATGCCCTTCCAATAGAAGCTCTTATGGATATTATCAAATATTTTGAAAAATCCATGGTGTCCCACTAAAGGCGAAGAGTGTATCTCATGTAAGATAGGGTCTTTGAAAGAAGATTGTGGTGTCAAGTAGACTCTACCATGATACCATAAAAGACCGTTGTGCCATTTGAAATTGGGATACTCTTCTCCTTGGCCTTGCTGAAATTCCTTCATCATCTTTGATGCTTGCTCATCAAGAAAACACTCTTCTTAGATATCACGTACCGAATCCCTATGCATGATTGAAATTGTAGAGATGGAACATATCCACATTTTTAATAAAGCATCCACCACAATACTATATTTTCCAGCCATATAGGATACTTCAAAATCATAGCTTTGAAGAGTAGCTACCCACCTCCTTTATTTAGGGGACAAATTTGGTTGGGAAAGGAAATATTTTAGCACATGGTGATCACTTTTAACCTTGAAATAGTTGCCATATATATAATGATGTCACTTTTTAATAGCATGTAAAATTTTCAACATCTCTTATTCATAAACATGTAGTTGATACTCCTTATCATCAAGCTTGTGACTTTCATAGACTATAACTCCATGGTATTGATATAAAACATCCCCAACTTCTCTCCCACTAGCATCCATACATATAACGAAATCCTTAGAAAAATTTGGGCACACAACGATAGGTGCTGAAACTAAGAGAGATTTCAGCTCATTAAAACTCTTGTCGATTATGGAGTCCCAAAAGAAAGCCTGTTTCTTCAGCCTATCGGTCAAAGGAGCTACCACATGGGCATAATTTTTTATAAACCTCCTATAGAAGGAAGACAATCCAAGGAAACCCCTCAAAGAAGTAGAATTCGTAGAAGTAGGCCACTCTTTGGCACATTTCACTTTGTTAGGATCCACTTGAATGCCTTGCTCTCCTACAATGTGACCCAAGTATTTCACTTCATCTTTCATGAAAGAACACTTTAACATTTTGGCAAAGAGTGTGTGTCTTGGATTTTCTATAAATGAGGATATCGTCAAAGAATACCAAGACTATTTTGAACAAGAAGAGCTACAATATTTTCTTCATGAGAGCTTGAAAAGTAGCAGGCAAATTTGAAAGTCCAAATGGCATGACCAAGAAGTGGTATAACCCTCTTTTAGTCCTAAATGTTGTTTTATACTCATCTCCTTCCTTCATTCTAATTTGGTGATAACCCGAATGAAGATCAATCTTGGTAAAGACCTTTGCATCTTTGAGCTCATCCAAAAGGTCATTAATGCGTGGAATCATGTATCTATTCTTCACAGTGGACTTGTTTAACTCCCTATAATCAATGCACATGTGAAAAGATCCATTCTTCTTCTTAATCAAGAGCACATGAGAGGCAAATCGAGATTGACTTGCATAAAATAGCTAGTTGTCACAGCAAACCAAATAACTGGAAATTCATGAAATACACCATACTTTCAAAGAAATACAAGAAATACACCATGTTTGTAAGGAAGCCATATCAAAGGTAGCTAGGCATGAAATAATATTTCCATAGAAGGCTAAGGATCATAGATGAATGTTGCAACATGAATACTCACCTCATGTCAAGGTGGGACATGGTATGCACCCCATATCTTGGTGGCTAAGGGCATGCATCCTCTTAGTTGGTGGGAGGAAGGATCGTTAAAGCATGTATTGCTTGAAAATGGCAAAAAGATCCCTCACATGTTACATCTCCACATTTTATACTTAACCCTAGCTTACTCTAGACTAACGTGACTTATGCTTTATTACAAGTCATCCCAGCCTAAAAGAGCCTTGTCCTCAAAGATGAATTGGGAAAAAATTACAAAGATGATTACAAAGATGGCTTGAATAATTTAGAATCATGTTGCAATAAAGCTCCATATTGATGAATATCAAAGAAGTTGATGAAGAAGGACCATATAAATGGAATAGACTGTTGTAAATTGTCCAAAATAGGCTATAGTACAAAATTGGCCATATCTGAAACTAGAAGTGGCCGATTTCCTTGCGCGAGATATAGAAATGTAGAGGACAACATGTCCTATCCAACCATGCCTTCAAAATTGAATTTTGATGCCAACGAGATAATTTACTTTTTCACAAAAATTTTATACAGCAAGTTGTTTATTGCCCTATTTATGAACTGTCCTCTTGCTTAAGCTTGGAAATTGTTCAAAATATGATACTTGTTGCCATGAAGACTCTTCAATAGGAAAACCCTTTCGTTTGACAAGGTTTTCCACAAGAATATGGTTCCTTAGAAACTTCTCCCGCTTGCCAATAATCTTCTTGAGCTCATAGATGATCAAACCATCATCATCCAAGGGAGGCAGTTCTTCAAGAACTTGAATTTGAGGACCCACATGCTTTTTAAGCTGAGACACATGAAAGACTATGGATTCTTGTGTTTGAAGGTAAGTCTGATTGATAAGCAAGATCCCCAACTTGCTTGACAATACGGTAAGGACCATAAAACCTATGAGCAAGTTTGTTGTGTCGTCCTTTAAGAGAAGCATAACATGACTTGGGAACCTTAAAAAATACCCACTCATCTTCCTCAAACTCCACATGTCGTCTTTTCTCATCCACATAGACCTTCATTGTCTCTTGAGCTTTATGAATATTATCCTTGCATTTCTTCTTAAGAGCCTCCATATTTTCCAACTCCTCACAAGCTTGTGGATTTACATCTTTATGAAACAATGCGGAGGGTACTTGTACTTTGTAGCCATATAAAGCTTCAAAAGGAGATATTTCAATGCTCATATGGTAAGTATTGTTATAACAAAACTCTACAAGATGGAGCCATTGGTCCCATGCATTTTGTCTCTCATGGCAAAAGTGCCTCAAATAAACTTCTAGCCATTTGTTAACTCTTTTGGTTTGCCCATCCGTTTGTGGGTGATATGCGGTACTGGGAGTCAAAAGAGTCACCATTGAAGAGAACAAACTCCTCCAAAAGCTGCCCATAAACTTAGTGTTGCGATCAAACACAATCTTCATTGGCATACCATGAAGCTTGAAAATACATTCCATGAATTGTTGAGCCACTTACTTTGCTGTAAATTGGGCCTTAGTTGGGATGAAATGGGTTGATTTAGTCAACTGATCAACTACCACATAAAAAACTATTCCACCCATGCTTAGTTGTAGGTAATCCCACGATAAAATCCATAGAGATATCAGTCCACTTGCCGTGAGGAATAGGGAGTGGATGAAGTAAGCCGCCAAGTAGAAGAGACGAGTCTTTATTTTATTGACACAGAAGACATTGCATCACATAATCCTTGACATCCCGCCAAATGCCCTTTCAATAGAAGCTCTTATGGATGTTGTCAAATGTTTTGAAGAGCCCATGATGACCCACTAAAGGTGAAGAATGCATCTTATGCAAAATACGGTCTTTGAAAGAGAATTGTGGTGTCGAGTAGACTCTACCATGATACCATAAAAGACTGTTGTGCCAATTGAAATTGGGATATTCTTCTCCTTTACCTTGCTGAAATTCTTTCATATTCTTTGATACTTGCTCATCAAGCAAATATTCTTATTGGATGTCATGAATCCAATCCTTATGTACAATTAAAATTGAAGATATAGAACATGCCCATATACGTGATAAAGCATCCACCACAGCATTATCTTTTTTAGCCATGTAGGATATTTCAAAATCATAACTTTGAAGAGTAGCTAGCCACCTCCTTTGTTGAGGGGATAGATTTGGTTGGGAAATGAAATATCCAGCACACGATGATTGCTCTTCACCTTGAAATGGCTGCCATATATATAGTGATGTCATTTTTTGATAGCATGCAAAATTGCCAACATCTCTTATTCATAGACATGTAGTTGACGCTCCTTGTCATCAAGCTTGCGACTTTTATAGGCTATAACTCCATGGTCTTGATATAAAATAGCCCCAACTCCTCATTCACTAGCATATGCACATATAATGAATTCCTTAGAGAAATCTGGGCATATAAGAATAGATGTTGAAACTAAGAGAGATTTTCGCTCATTGAAGCTCTTGTTGGCCTATGGAATCCCAAAAGAAACTTCTTTCTTTAGCATATCGGTCAAAGGAGCTGCCACATGAGCATAATTTTTTATTAACCTCCTATAGAATAAAGACAATCCAAGGAAACCCCTCAAGGAAGTAGAAATCGTAGGAGTAGACCACTCTTTGACACATTTCACCTTGTTAGGATCCATACAAATGCATTGCTCTCCCACAATGTGACCCAAGTATTCCACTTCATCTTCCATGAAAGAGCACTTTGACATTTTGGAAAAGAGTGTGTGTCTTCTTAATGTATCAAAGACCTCTCGTATATGCATCAAATGCTCATCCTTGGATTTGCTATAAATAAGGATATCGTCAAAGAATACAAGGACTATTTTGAACAAGAAAGGCTGCCATATCTTATTCATGAGTGCTTGAAAAGTAGCGGGTGCATTTGAAAGCCCAAATGGCATGACCAAGAAGTGGTATAACCCTCTTTCAGTACTAAAGGTTGTTTTATACTCATCCCCTTCCTTCATTTAAATTTGATGATAGCCCGAATGAAGATCAATCTTGGTGAAGACCTTTGCATCTTTAAGCTAATCCAAGAGGTCATCAATGCGAGGAATCGGGTATTTATTCTTCACCCCATGGACTTGTTAAGCTCCCTATAATCAATGCACATGCGAAAATATCCATTTTTCTTCTTAACCAAGAGCACATGAGAGACAAACAGAGATTGACTTGGCTGAATTAAACCCATTTATAACAACTCTTTAACTTATCTTTCCACCTATTCCCTTTCAAACTTTGACAAATGATAGGGAGGTTTGTTGATGGGTTTTGTGTTGGGCAGCAAGTCAATAGGGTGATCTACCTCTCTCTTTGGAGGCAAAGATGATGGTTGTTGAAATAAATCTTTGTATTCCTCCAATAGCTCTTCCATTCTTGGATCCTTTTGCTTTGAAGAAGATGATGGCTTATTTGGTGGCTGCTCTTCATCCACTTTTGCAAGCAAAAGAGTGAATATGCATGATCGTGCATTGATTTCTTTACGCCTCTTCTTTATAGAGATGAGTTCCATTTTCTTTCAACCAATTCCCTTCAATATTATATGTTGTCCATTCCATTGGAACTCTATCAGCATGTTTTGCAAGTCTAAAGAAAAATTTTCAATGGTTTTCAACCAATCGCAGCCAATGACAATATCTAGGGAACCCATTTCCAAAGTGATCAAGTCCACTTCTAAAGTACATGAAAGAGATAGAGTGATAGGAGTGTGTAGGCATACTTCATTACTTGATTCATAAGCTCCATTAGCCACTTGGATCTTCAACGACACTTGCATTTGTTAAGGAAGAAATCTCAACCCATGCAAAGATTTGGTATTAATGAAGCTATGGGTGTTGCCCGTATCAATCAAAAGGTGAACCAATCTTCCATTGATCAGCCCTTCAAGTCTAAGGGTGTTTTCTCCCTTACAAGCAGTCCATGCATCATGATAAATTGCACATAAAGAACTAGCCGGATCAAAAGGAAAGTTATCCACAATATCATAAAATTCATCATTATTTCCTTCATCCTCATCATGAATTTCTTCAACCATAGGGCTTGCTTCCACATGAAATAAATTTTCCTCTTCACTTTCATCTTCATCTGGCTCAATGATGATGACAAAGTTAAGCTTTCTATTTTTGGATTTGCATTTCAGCCTATGGTCTTGTGTCCACTTTTCTCCGCACTTGAAGCATAACCCTTTGGCCCTCATGTCCCTTATTTGATCATTTGAAAGGACCTTACTGTAAGTGTTGTTTTGAGATCCCTTTTGTGCATTTTTAGCCCTTGCAAAGCTTCGTTTTGCTTCAACCATTTGTCTATAACCATTTCCTTCACTTGGTTTTGATCCATAGATCGTTGGTTATATAGGCAACTTGCTGTAATTACTGCTGTAAGTACTAGTTCCCTTGCCTTCTTGCCTATAAACATCCCTTTGTTGGTGGCTAAAATGTGCTGCAACCCTTGAGGGCTGATTATGTAATGAATACCCTGCACTTTTTGGCCGAACCCCCCATTGATTCTCTTCTATATTTCTGCCCATACCTTTTAGCATATAAAATGGCTTCATGAATTGTCTTGGCATGCATTGCATCTTCTTCCAAAGAGAGGGATGAATCTAGACCAAAGATGTATTTGGTTAACTTGGCCAAATCATCAACCCCTTCAATGTACATAGAAAGATTAAGAAACATATTAGGGTAACCACCAACTCTTTGCATATATCTTCACCATGTAAGTGCACAGCCTTCAAGATGGAGTGTTGTAAAATAGATCTTGGCTTCATCATGGCAAGGAAAAAGTGTGAAGTGCACCTCTAATTTGTTTACCCATTCTTTCCACTCTATTGGGGATGCATTATCCCCCTTGAGGTTGGAAATGGTAATCTTTTCTTTGTATCTCCCTTTCATTATAGGTTGGCTGGAAACTGTTGGAGTGCAACCCAAAAGATGATTGTCTCCAAGAATCTCTATTCATTGAATCTCTTTCGAAAGAGTTTGGTCTAGAATTATTACCACTATGATTTGGTTGTCCCAATCCAAAAGAATGATGAGATCCATTAATGGATTGACCATGAAATGACTTATCTTTGTTGGTGATTTCATGAAATGACATTCTTTCATCAAATCTTCCATTTTTGTCATGAAAGTCTGATTCTTTTTGCTTGATGGTAGATTGAGAGCGAAAAGATTTGTAGAAGGGGTCACATCCATGAAACTCTTCATTCTCTTCTTCTCTTATATCCTCCTCTTCTTCATAAGTAGCCTCACATCTTGAATTGAATTGAGGATGGGCATGATGCTTTGATGACATTGGTGGCTGATAATAAGCACTCCTCAATGTTGATGGCTCTCCTTTCTCAAAGGTTGACATTATAGGCTAATCAATCCCCTTTTCTTTTATATTGGAGGACCGGGCTGAAGCATTTTCAATATAAGTAGCGGGTTCATTTGGTGTAAAAGATGTGGTTTGAGTCTTCAAATCCTTGATAGCTACTACTACATCTTCAAATCCACTTTTCATAAACTTGACTAGTTTTGCTGAAGTCCTTCATCCACTTTGTTGGGTGTGTTCTCAACCTTCCCCAAGGATTTGGATAGTTTCTCATAATGATCATGCATCCCAATGTTTAGTATACCCATCTCTCTTGAAAGAATAGAGTCTTCAACAGGTTTGTGAGACAAGGGATTTCCATCATTACCCACTCGTGCACTATGAGCATTACCAATACTTAAAACATCATCTTGATGGTCATGATTGAGGGATTCATTAGTGTTGTTTTGATCATTGATATATTCCCTGATGTCTTCTTGAATGGTCTCCATGACTTGATCTTTCCTTTTGTTTTTGGCCATTATATACATGTGTTGTAAAAAATGAATGTAGGGAAGAAAACTGTGAATGTCTTGCTTAGTAATGCACCAATTCCAATGGTTTCTTGATCCAAAGGAAGATTATATAGAAGGGATACTCCACATTTAGCAAGATATCAGCTTACAATAGGGCATATGGGTGAAATGAACTCAAACAGTGCACCTCGTTAGCCTGGTCTAGGTGCAATCCCACTAGACCCCCTGTTAGAAAAATTGCTATAACTTTTGCTCCCGAAGTCCGATTACTAAATTTTTTGATTCAAATAAAATTTTGACATCCCCTCTTCAAATCAAGCTATCAAGCTCCCAAATCAGATCATGGCAAAAATTCCTATAATAGAAATTGTAAACCTGTCTTGTGAATTCCCGCAACCTGTAAACACCTTGTAGAAGCCCTGTTTCACCCTGAAATGGGCCTTGTAGTACTTGTAGACCCCTAAAACAACTAATAGAACTGTGATGGGCTGTAGGGTACCTGTAAGTATCCAGGAAGCACCTACAACTGATAGAGGTACCTATTGGAAAGACCTGTATATCTGTTCAAGGATGTCACAAACTGCCCTGTTTGGTACCACTAGTCTTTAAATCTTCATCCGCTCTTTCCCAAGTGGTCTTCCATGGTCCACCACCTGTGGTGAGGGATAAAACAATAGGATGGGCACCTAAATGGGCTCTAAAACTTCGAAAGGTGTGCAAAGTTCCTTCCAGGCCAGGTTGTGCACCCCTGCAGAGTCTTAAATAGTAAGGGAGGGTCACCTCACTATTTTCTTGCTATCTCATCCAGCTTTGACCTTTTTCCGCTGTCAGAATATACATGGCAAAGCTAATGTTCTAAAAATCAAACCATGATATGCATGGCTAAATCAAAATTTTACCATTTCATGATATGCAAGAATTGGGATGGAATAGGATTGAAAATGAAATGGGTATAGGAAGGAATACCTACAACAGTGACTAACTGCTTTACAATTTTTATTTCACTTACCATTGGGCAAAATTGTCATTCATGGCATTGAAACAAGAGGCAAACAATTCAATGTCAAGGTTAGGGAAAAATTGATGAAAATTAGAGCATTGAGAGTTATTATTTCAATGAATGAAAGTGATCAATCAATGACTAATCACTAAAGTAGCTCTATGGATTATTCATGAAATGCATTTTGATAAAATGATTGAAAATTATTGATCATTTTAATCCCTCTTCCATGAATTGGATTAGCTCAACAATAGGATTCAAAAGGAGAGATTAAAGATGATTAGAAGTACTTCTTATGCTTGTGTGTGAAGAATGTGGTTGATGTAGATACCTCTCAAAAAGGTAGCTTGTCTTTAGCTTCAATTTGATACAAGAAAATCCCAATTTAAGCATGCTTCAAGATGGAATAAACTCTGAGCTTCATACTCTTCTCCTATGAACTCCATTGTTGCCCCATGCTTCAAGAATGGTTGATGAAGGTATAATCTTCTTCTATTTGACGTAGAACTTGAAAGATGATAATGAACAACTCCAATGTAGACTGAAAACTCCAAAAATTGGAAAGAGAATCAAGAATTTTAATGACATTGAAGATGCATGCTGTCCAAAGCTTCCATAGACCACTATATGCTCAAAGATTCTTCAATGTTCCTTCAATGTTGTCAATGAATTGAAGCCACATGCATAAGCAAGATCCAAGAGTGATTTGCCACCAATACTCCCTTCATTTGCTTCAAGAAATCAGAGATTCTTTGTTGCTGTCCAAAACTATCAATAATAGGGTTTCATGGGAGAGAGAAGAGTCAAAGAATAAGAAGAAATCTTGCCCAAGCTTGAAGAAGACCACTTGTCAAGTGCTTTAAAGCATTATTCAAGGATGTTTTGAGCTCCATAGCTCATCTTTGAGACGAAATAGGCAAGATTATATTATTGGCGCAACTCATGTCAATGAGTTGTAAAGGGAATGAAGAAGACTAAGTACATCAATCCTCTACTCTACATGATGCTGAAGAGGTAAGGAACAAGGATAAGGAGTCCATTAGCATTGGGGAGAGTATGGGAAGGAGATTAATCCAGTCCTTGGCCATGGATTCATGAGAATAGCTTGAAAAGAAAAGGGAAGAACCCCTATTCTTGAAAAGTAACTCAAGTTTAAACCCACACAAAGTCCTGTAACCCTCATTTTGTCCATCTCTCTTCATTTTTGGACCAAAATTGAGCCACGACCTACTATTTTGGCCAAGAACCGCCATCTTCCTCAAGATCTTCTTCAAGAAATCTCCAAAATTAACCTCGACTTGTTATAGAAAACTCTGACTAGTCACGATTGAACTATACCAAACCATGTGACCAAATCTTGGTACTCCAGTTACCTGCTACCTGTCCCTGTGACTAAGTTCTCCATGAAAATGACTCTTCCTATGGATCAAAGTCCGATCAAAGTTCATGCTCTGATACCAATGTAAAATAGCTAGTTCTCACAGCAAACCAAATAATTAGAAATTCATGAAATACACCATACTTGCAAAGAAATACAAGATATACACCATGTTTGCAAGGAAGACATATCCAAGGTAGCTAGGATGAAATAATATTGTCATAGAATGCTGAGAATAATAGATGAATGCTGCAACATGAATACTCACCTCATGTCAAGGTGGGACATGGTATGCACCCCATATCTTGGTGGCTAAGAGCATGCAACCTCTTAGTTGGTGGGAGGAAGGATCCTCAAAGCATGTATTGCTTGAAAATGGCAAAAAGATTCCTCACATGTTACATCTCCACCTTTTATACTTAACCCTAGTCTACTCTAGACTAAGATGACTTATGCTTTATTACAACTTGGCTGAATCAAATCCACTTGTAGCAACTCTTTGACTTGTCGCTTCACCTCTTTCCTTTTAAACTTTAACAAGCGATAGGGAGGTTTGTTGATGGGTTTTGTATTAGGCAGTATGTCGATAGGGTGATCAACCTCTCTCTTTGGAGGCAAAGATGATAGTGGCTAAAACATATCTTTGTATTCCTCCAATAGCTCTTCTAACCTTGGATCCTTTTTCTTCAAAGAAGAAGAAGATTGATTTGGTGGCTACTTTTTATCCACTTTTGCAAGCAAAAGAGTGAAGATACATGATCTTGCATTGATTTCTTTTCGTAACTTCTTTATGGATATGAGTTCCAACTATTTTTGGCCAATGCCCTTCAATTCTATATAATGTCCATTCCATTTGAACTCCATTTGCATGTTTTTCAAGTCTAACGAAAATTTCCCAATGGACTTTAACCAATCATAGCCAATGACACCATCTATAAATTCCATTTCTAAAGTAATAAAGTCCACTTGTAAGGTACGTGAAGGAGATAAGGTGATAGGAGTGTGTAGATACACTTCATTGCTTGAGTCATAAGTTCCATTGGCAACTTGGATCTTCAATGGCACTTGCATTTGTTGAGATAACAATTTCAGTCCAAGCAAAGATTTGGTATTTATAAAGCTATGGGTGTTGCCCGTGTCTATCAAAAGATGAACTACTTTCCCATTGACCATCCCCTCAAGTCTAAGGGTATTTTCTTTCTTACAACCAGTCCATGCATCATGAGAAATTGCACACAGACAACCACCCGGATCAAAGGGAAAACTGTCCATAATATCATAGAACTCATCATTAATTCCATCTTCCTCATCATGCATGCCTTCAACCATAGGGTTTGCATCCACATGAAACACATTTCCCTCTTCACCTTCATCTTCATCCAGCTCATCGATGATGACAAAATTGAACTTGCTATTCTTGGATTTACATTTCAGCTTATAGTCTTGTGTCCACTTTTCTCCACACTTAAAGCATAAACCTTTGGCTTGCATGTCCCTAATTTGATCATTAGAAAGGACTTTGCTGTAAGTGCTATTTTGAGATCCCTTTTGTGCATTTTCAGTTCTTGTAAAGTTTTGTTTAGCTTCAGCCACCACCACCAACACTTGGTTTTGACCCATAAACCATTGGATAAGTAGGCACTTTGATGTAATTACTGCTCTAGGTATTAATTCCCTTGCTATCTTGTCTATAAACATCCATTGGCTCACTGAAATAAGCTCCAAACTTAGAAGACTGATTCGGTGAGGAATACCTTGCACTTTCAGGATGAATACCCATTGAATCTCTTCTATATCTTCCCATACCTTTCAGCATATTGAATAGTATCATGAATGCCCTTGGGCTGCATTGCACCTACTTTCGAAGAAAGGGTTGGATCTAGACCAAAGATGTATTTGTTTAATTTTTCTGAATCATCAATTCCTTCAATGCACATAAAGAGCTTGAGGAACATATTGGAGTAGTCACGAACTGACATGCCCCTTTGTTGAAGACCATACCATCTTCTTTGCAATCTTTCTTTTTCCATTGGAGAGACAAAGACCTCTAACATTGCCTTCTTAAAATCCTCCCAAGAACCAAAAGTATGACCAATCGTTTGCATGTATCTTTACCATATATGTGCATAGCCCTCAAGATGGAGTGCCACAAATAGATCTTAGCTTCAACTTCATAGAGGAAAAAGTGTGAAGTACATCCCTAATTTATTTGCCCATTCTTCCCACCTCATTGGAGATGCATTATCACCCTTGAAGTTGGAAATGGTATTCTTCTCTTTGTACTCCCGCTCATTATAGGTTAGTTGAAAATTGTTAGAGTGTTGCCCAAAAGATGATTGTCTCCAAGGCTCTCTATACATTGAACCTCTTCCAAAAGAATTTGGTCTAGAAGCATTGCTACCTTGATTTGGTTGACCCAATCCAAAAGAACGAGGCTGTCCACTATAAGGTTGACCATAAAATGAGTTTTCTTTGCTAGTGATATCATATAATGACCTTCTTTCCTCAAATCTTCCATTCTTGTCATGAATCTTTAATTCTTTTTGCTTGATGGTAGATTGGAAAAGAAAGGATTTATAGAACGGGTTACATCCATGAAACTCTTCATTCTCATCTTCTCTTAAGTTCTCCTCCTCTTCAAAGTTGGCCTCATGTCTTGAATTGAATTGTGGACATGCATGATACTTTGATGGTATCGATGGTTGATAATAGGCACTCTTCAATGTTGATGACTCTTCTTTCTCAAAGGTTGACATTATTGGCTGATCAATTCCTTTTCCTTTTATATTAATGGGTTGGGCTAAAGTATTATGAGAAGTGGATTCATTTGGCATAGAAGGTATGGTTTGAGTTTTTAAGTCTTTGATGGATGCTAATACATCTTCAAATCCACTTTTCGTAGACTTTGCTATACTGCATTTTCAAATTCATTATGCATAAACTTGACCAACTATTGAAGACTCTCATTTACATCATTGAATGTTTTTTCCATCTTTCCCAATGAATTAGAGATTTGTTCACGAGTGTCATGCATTCCAATATTCAGCATATGCAGCTCTTTTGAAAGTATGGAATCTTCAAAAGGTTCATGAAACAGTTGATTCTCTTCATTGCCAAGTCGTACACTATGAGCATTACGAACACTAAAACCTTCATCTTGTTGGTCTTAATTACAGGCTTCATTGGTGTTATTTTGATCATTGATATATTCTATGATATCCTCTTGAATGGTTTCCATCACTTGGTCTTTCCTTTTATTTTTGGCTCATTAGGGATAGTTGCTGTCAAAGATGACTATTCTAGAGAAAACTGACAATATCTTGCTTAATATTGCACCAATACCAATGATTTCTTGATCCAAAGGAAGTCATATAGTGGGGATATTCCAAATTTGTTAAGATCTTAGCTTGCACGAGGGGTAATAGGTGTAATGACCTCAAACAATGCACTCCTATCAGCCTGTCTAGGTGCAGTCCCACTATACCAACTATCAGAAAAACTATTATAACTTTTTCTTCCGACGCCTGATTATTGAATTTTTTTGTTCAAATCGAAGCTTGATATCCCCTCTTTGAATCAAAATATCAAGCTCTCTGATTAGATCATGATAAAAAAATTTGTAGCTGAAATTGTGTACCTATCCTCTGAATTCTTGCACCATGTAAATACTTTGTGAATGCCATGTTTCACCCTAAATTGTCTCTTGGAGTACTTGTGGATATCCAAAACACTTAGTAGGCCTGTGATAGACTGTACTACACTTGTAAGTATCCAAGAAATACCTATAATTGATTGGTAACTACTGAAAATGATCAATAATTACCCTATCACTATAGTAATCAAGAGGGCTAAATGACCATGTTCTCTTGCTACTGAATGTTTGTAACATCTATGAGTTGCTGATCTTATTGAAATACCACTATCAATTCTTGGCTCAAGATATATACCTGCACCTAAATTGAAAAAAAATGCGTGGGATTTGTGACTTGATGTGTGTGCAAATTTCCCTCTCAAGCCGGTTTGTGCTCCCCTTCAGGGTCCTCGTCAGTAGGGGAGGGTCACCTCACTTTTGTCCTACCAACTCGCCTAGCATCCACTTTTTCCTCATGGGCATAGACATGGCAAGGTACATGCTAAGGCTAAGAAAACAATGATGATATGCAAAGGCTGAAAAGAGTTCTTTCATCCCTTTAATGATATGCAAGTGGAAGTAGAAAATTGATCAAAATGGAAAAGGATAGGGATAGGTATTGCCCTTTCTCGCAGTGACTCACTACATACAATGAATTCCACTTACCATTTGATTTTTACTCTCAACCATATTTCAATCAATCACATTCAAGCAACCAAAGCTAGGGTGAGGTATAAAATTTTCAACAAATGAAAAATATTAGCATCAATTGGCTATTGATTTTAAGTGGGCAAGACGAAGAAAATTTATCATAGCCACATTCAACCCCAAGTTGGGTCTATATGCACTTAGTTGTCGATTTCAAAATAGGATTACTCTTAATTCTCCCTTTTTTAGTAAATGGATGGCTTAAGCGATTGGAATTAAAGGGTATTAAGAGCAAAATGTAGTAATACCTCTTTCATTGTTGAAGGTAGATGATTATGGAAGCTCCAACAACCATATAAGACTTGAAAAGCTTGATCTCCAACTTGAAAAGGCAAAGAATACCTTCAATAGGTAATTCCCAAGATGAATATTCAATGCATAAACTCCAATTCTTCTCCAAGAAAGATCCTATGACCATAAGCTTGATGGAGATGATCCTTATGAGCTCCAAATGTGATTGAAAATTGAAGGGGAATCAATGATGAACCTTCCAAGAGAGTAGAAGACTTCAAATCTTGAAAAGAGCTCTCCCATTTGAAGTACTTAAACTTGCATAAGCTGTCCATATAGTTGCAACATCAAAATCAAGCTCCATTCTTACAATGTGGAAGCAAAACCTTCAAATTTTGGCAAAATCCAATGCCTAGAAGCCTTAGGAGACATCAAGAGCCAAAAGCCCCATGATTCCAATATTCAAAGACTAGAATTTTTGAAAGAGTCAAGTGGCTTCCCTGTTTGCCCCAAATAAAGAGAAGAGGATGCTCCAATCTTGCTTGAAATCCTCAATGTAGACCCAATGTGTGTTGTAGATGCTTCCCCTTGACCATTGGAAGCTAAAAGGCATCAATAAGAAGCCAAATCTTCAAGAAATTGAAGGAATCTTCATGCTGTCCATTTTCAGCCATGACTAGGGTTTTGAAGCTCCACGAATTTTGAGAGAGAGTGATGAAGTTTGCTTCTATCATGTTGTAGACTTGGAAGAGAATTTGTAAGTGAACTTGAGTAGGCTAGAAGCTAAGCTTGGCCTCCATTTTGCTCACATTGTTGAGGGAGTGTGTCCTCCAAAAACCGACTCAAACAATCCAAGAACATGCTCATTTACCGCATGATCAAAATGAGGCTTAAGCAAGGCATATAGGTACTATATAGCAAGCTTACAACATGAAGGATTGATCTATGGTAGCCATTCGGACCATCAAGGCAAGAGATAGAAGCAAGATCTTGGCTATGGAGTTTTAGAGAAGCCTGTAGGAAGAAGAAAGAAGAGAGAGAAACTCTCTTTTTACAAAAGTAACCCTTGTTTTAGTCCATTATTAATCCCAATTTAACTCAAGGATCTATAAAATATCATGAAAAGAGCCACAACCTACTATTTTCACTATAGATCCTCAAGTTTCTTCATGTTGAACTCCAAGAACCTCCATATTAGTGACAACTTGATGCATATAACCATGGCCAGTCACGGTTTTAACTATGTCAACCACTGTAACTAAATCTTGTACTCCAATTACCTATCACTTGTTCATGTGACTAATTTTTTCAAAGAAAATGACTCTTCCCATGGATCAAAATCCATGCTCTGATACCAATGTAAAATAGCTAATTCTCACAGCAAGCAAAATAACTGGAAATACAAGAAATACACTATATGCTCCATGCAACCATAGCCAAGGTGGCTAGGCATGAAATTATATTGCCATGGAAGGCTGAGAATCAAAGATGAATGCTACAACATGAATACTCACCTCATGCCAAGGTGGGACATGGTATGTACCCCATGATCATGGTGGCTAAGAGTATGCATGCTCTTAGATGGTGGGAGGAAGGAAACCTCAAAACATGTATTCTTCAAAATGGCAAAAAGATCCTTCGCATGTTACATCTCCACCTTTTATACTTAGCCCTAGCCTACCCTAGACTAAGGAATGTATGCTTTATTATAGGAGTACCTTGCATACTACAGTGTCTCCATTGAAGTGCCTACCAACAATCCCAGCACGTACTTCCTTGAGCACATCATACATTTTGTGTTCACAGATACATCTCCTTAAGAGTCCATCTTGTCCCAATCGATACCGTTGACCTACAATCAATTAATAGGGTTGGATCTTTAAGATTAGTCTATTTAAACTAGCTTTTTCTATGGGTCTTTCTGACAGTCCATTCTCGCGAATGTGGACTATGTCATCTGCCAATATGGTGTAAGATCTACTCTAAACAAATCTTGTTCACTTGACATTCTAAAAAGATGCATATCTGGTAGGTCATCATTGATTCCCTTTCCAACGGCTTCTCTTGTGGGTATGTAATACATATTATTTGCCATATAATATTGTATGTCCTTGTGTATGACCATAGAGAAGTCAAATTCCAAGAGCAAAAGTAACCATCAAACAATGCATCCTATTGCATAGGGTTTATTCACAAGATAAGGCAATGGTTAATGATCCACAAAGAAGGTAAAGGTTGTCACTAGAAGATAGTATCTAAACTTCTTTATGGTGAACATCATGATTAACCCTTCCCTCTTTGTTGTGGAATAGTTCATTTCTACCTTAATGAGTTGTCTACTAGCAAAGCTCATTGGATAGTCTAGGTTATGTTCACCAGGTTGGCATAACACTGTCCCCATGGAAAATTCTGATGCATCAATGTGCACATGAAAAGTAATGGACCAATATGGGGCTCTTAAGATAGGAGCTGAAATTAGAGCATGTATAAGCCTTTCATAGACTTGTTGACACTCTTCAATCCACTCAAATACTATCAATAGCTTCTATAAAGGTCTAGCAATCAAAGCATAGTTTACTACAAATCATTGGTAGTATCTAGTGTGACCTAAGAAACATTGAACTCCCTTGAAGCTGATTGGAGGGGGGAATGCCCATAATCACCTTGACTTTAGAGGAGTCTATGGTTATTCCATTCCTCCACATAATGTGCCCCAAAATACAACCTGCTTTACCCAAAATTGGCACTTTATGGGGCTCAATAAGAGATCATATTGTCGACACTGTTGAAAGATGATTTGCAACTTTTTCAAGTGCTCTTCCTAGTTAGTATGGATGCACATATCATCTACAAAGACTTCCAATCATTTTCTAAGCATGTCCTCGAAGATGGCACACATAAGGCATTGGAAGGTAACATGAGCATTGGTCAGTCCAAATGGCATGACTATGTAGGCAAACACCCCCCATACGATGCCAAATGCTGTCTTGTGCCTATCGTCTATAGCTTGAGAAGCCATTCGAAAATCTATAGGCTTCCTTTCTTGCCACTCTCTCTAGCATGTGCTCCTTGTATGGTAATGGGTACTTATCTCTCTTGGTGGCTACATTGACCTTCTTATAGTTTACGTATACTCAAATATTTCTATTCATTTTCATGATTATGACTATAGATGATACCCAATCCATGTGCTCTATCTCATGAATGAATTATACCCTCAATACCTTATCATCCCAAGTGGTCGAAGTATTTTAGGGTTGTGGGAGCTTTTACTCAACTGCCAAGACCCACGGACCGCTTATTATTTCAAGCGTTCCAAGCCAAGCACTAATGGCTACCTCTCACATAGCCGACGCGCCATCCATATCTACAGGTGTAGTGAGCTTACCTTCATGCCGTTCGAGTTACCTCCTCTCCTGCACACTCTGGTAGCACCACGATCCAAGTGCAAGCTTCAAGCAAGTTCCATCCTCAAGCTCCACGCTCCAAGCTCCATTGCTGCGAGCAAGACAAGAGAGGAGAAGAGAAGAGAAGAAGAGAGGAGAAGATGGAGAGCTTCTCCTCCTCGGTCCCTCACCCTCACACACTCACTCCCTCACACTCTCACACCCTCTCTCAAGCACAAGCTCAAGCAACCAAGAAGAAGAAGAAGAAGAAGAAGAAGAGGAGAGCTACTTTTGGCCACACACAAGAATGAGCTTTTCATTCACTTTTCAACTTTATATACAAAACCCTAAATCCCTTTTGGGTGGTCACCCCCTTTTCCCCTTTTTTACATGGCTGGCCGTAGCCTTAGACCCTTTTTCCCATTGTCCTTCTATCTTCCTAGATTCCTTTCCACCGCCCGTCTACATTTACAAATTGCACGGGTGAGAGCCCAGTGCTCCTTGAATTAAACCATGATGCGCTTGCGCTCTTTTACAAAAGTTTTGACTTGCGCTTTTCCTTGTGCGCCTTTCTCCCTTATTTAGGACTCTTCTCCTTGTGCGTCTTTGTCTTCCGTTTCTCTTTGCCTTGGCCTTTGTCTTTGTCTTCTGCTTTAGCTTTTCCGGATTTTCCACCTTTGTTCGTTTGAGGGTTAACAAGGGTCACTATCAGAGCTCGGCTCTGGCTCAGAAATTGCACTTATCATCCTCACTAGAAGAAGTTGTCTCCCTTGGTGCTTACAACTCTAAAGCTGACTCCATTCAAAATAATGGTGTGGTGCAAGGTTGAGCTAATCCCACTCACTCATAATCTACCTAGAGGCATTCTAGCCAAGCTCGATTGCAATCTACCTTGGCAACTCCTTTGTTGATGGGTGTGTCTCCTCTAGGCCTTTGTTCTCACTGTCTTGGGTCACTCGTTTGAATCTTAGGGTTGTACTCCTACCAGTGGGTTCATTTTTAGCTTAGTCTCACTTAGTGCATTCCTTATTAATCCAACCATTTGCAAATGTGCAACACTTATACACTAGTAGTGTGACTCAATGTGCACTATGTGAAATCAAAATTTTCAGCTTTCACATGTGCTTAAATGCCTACAATGCTGAGTGTGAGCTTTGATGAAGTCAACTGTGTCTAATAAGTTTCTTGATCTTGCTACTTTTAGAGGGGGTTTTGATTACTCCTAAAACAGTTGAAATTGGGTTCTTTATGGGTCATGATGGTGGTTTGATCTCAATTTGATGACTGTTCAACCAAGCGATTCAACTTGGATATGTATCCACACTAGTGCCCAATGGTCACCTTTTTTTAGTCCCCCCTCCCCTCGGACTAGTAGGTCAAGATTTTCAAGTGCAAATAGTTCTAGGGTTTTACCTACTGGTCCAGACTTCACCTTGGTTGTTGGCCAACTGTGCTGGTGGCAACAAACTCTAACAGGTCCCAACATGGTCAAACAAGGTTCTAGACAACTTGTCTGAGTCCTAGACTTGGCCATCCAAGTTCCAGATTCAGTCATTCGAGTCAGAGATTCGGCCGTCTGAGTGGATTCCTCAAAGTATCTAGTCGTCTGAGTGACCAGACTCAGACTCAAACAAGGGCTGTCCATCTAAGTATCTGAATGACTATCCGAGACCCCAAGTTTGGCCATCACCGTATGAGGCCAAGTGGTTAGACTCTCATCCAAGTCGAACATTCAAATGGGTCTACCTTAAGTGACTCAGATGTCTGAGCCAGGTCACGACTCATCCGTTCGAGGCTTGCGGTTGCCATTTGAGCGGTACCTAAAGACCCGTTGAACGGTATGAAAATCCTTTTTTATGGCTAATGCTTACTATTTTAGTGCACCGAGGATCCTAAAACAATGCAACAATCCATTGAATGATATGAAAGTTTTTTATGGCTAATGCTTACTATTTTAATGCACCTTGGATCCTAGAACAATGCAACAATCAGCAACAAGGGTTCAAAACATACCTCAAAGGAGGCTGAATGTGTCAATGACAATGATCGTAGATGCTGCTCAATGCACAGAGAGCTTCCTAAATCTAAACTAACCCATAAAAGAGATCAAACAACCTCTAACTAGTCCCCTTGCTTCCTACCTAAAATCAAGTGCCATTTCGAAGATGAACTCTTACTTCGTCACTTGATTTGGAGTGCGTAAGTACTCAAGCTTGAATGAGTTGGTCCCAACAATGGAACCAAAATGTCATCGCCCTCACAAACAAATTGCCAAGACCCACAAACTGCTTATTGCTCCAAGGGTTTCAAGCCGAGAGTTATGGCTACCTCTCACATAGCCATGTGTACTCTTCCATATACTAAAGTAGTGAGCTACCTTCAAATCCAATCAAGTATCTCTCCCACGAATACAGCGATGGCTCCATGATTCAAGATGCGAACTCAAGTAAACTCTATCTCCGACCTCCGAGCTTCGACCTCCATAGCTATGTGCACAAGAAGGGGGAAAGAGAAGAAGATGATGAAGAGAGGTGAATAAAAACTTCTCCATGGTCTCTCACTCCCTCACACACACTCTTTCCCTCTCCCATGCACAAGAAGGAAGCAAGAGCAAGAACCAAGAAGAGAGCAAAGTTTGGCCACACACACGAATGAGCTTCTTTCTCCATTTCTTGACTTTTATACATGCCCTTATCCCTTCCTTGGGTGGCCTTCCCCCTTTTTGGTCTAGGCTTTATCCCTTCATGTACTCTCTTTTTTCTCCTTCCTATTAGTGTAGGCCTCAGCCTGCACCTCTCATTCTTTACAATTTGCATGGGGAGAGAGCCCAACACTCTTTTACAAAATAAATTACAATGTGCCTGGCACTTTTCTTGCTAGCATATTACGGTGTACCTATTATTGTGTGCTTCCTTTTACATTCGATGCTTTTTTCTACACTTCATGTTTTCAAATTTTTTTCTAAGTGTACCTTTCTCTTCCTTTTTCTCACCTTGGGGTTGTCTTCCATTTTTTATTTTCGGCTTTTCCATCTTGGACTTCTGAGAATGTAACATATTTTCATGTGAATGTGCCCTATGTTCACCAAACCTAAAATTTTACCTTATAAACCTCTTTGTCCCTTTGAACCAGACATTTTTCTTTTTTACTGCCCTCTATTTTGAGTGATGCTTCATAAGTTATTAATTTTTGAAGGATTTTACATGCATCAGATGTGTTTCCATATGGACATGCCTTTTCATATTAGACTTATCATTTGACCTCATCATCTTAAACCTTCCCTTTCCCCAGACATTTCTTACCACCTATTAATCCAAGGCATGGATTGATCGTTATTAATTTTATTTTTGTGTATCTTTTGTTGGTATTTTACCATTTTTCCATGTGAGCCCTTCCATTTGTCCTTAGAACTATGTTTTTCTTTTATAGCCCTATCCGTCTAGTCAAACCAAACATTCTTCCTTTTTATTGCACTCCGTTCTAGCAAGGGTATTTTCTATTATTAATATTTGATCACATTTTTGGGTGTATTTTTGATAATTTTTCCATGTGAACACCTATTTTTTATGTTAGACGCATCATTCATGTTGTCCAATCCCTTCTCTCTATTGTACTGTCCTTTCTTCCTTTTCCCTTCATATCAACGGATCTTTTTGAATTATTTTTTTGTGACTTTTTGGTCCCATTGCGCTTGCATGTCTGTGTGAATGTTCGACTTTCACCTCAAGATGTGCATGTTGGATCCTGACTTTCACCTTGAGATGTGTTATCGGACCATTCAACGTGTTGCGCTCAGCCCGCCGCCTGTGCTCCCCCCACTTTCATTCGCTCTCAACACTTCAAAAATTTTTACCCCACCTCGCCCTCTTGTGTGGGACCCACCCCCCACAACCACATGTGTTTTGTCCCTCCCCTCTCTCTCTTCTTTCTTTCTTCTTCTTCTCTCTTCTCCCCCTCCCCCTCCCCCTCCTTCTCTCCCTTCCTCCTCCTACCTCTTTTCACTTCCTCCATCCTTCCTATCCACCCTTTCCACCACATGTCACCTGCCTTCTCCCTCTCCACCGGTGCGCTTCCTCCTTGGCTGCCTTGCTTGTCCCCTTACCACATGCCACCCACCAGTCTTCCTCTCTGCCTCCACATCGCTAGCCGTCCACCACTGTCCCTCCCTGCCTCCACCCCCCCCCCCCCCCCCCCCCCCCCCCCCCAAGACACCCACCCCCTATTTATTCCCCATTCCCCCTACCCTACAGGAACAACCCCACCCCCACAATCTGTAGCCCCTTGCAAGCCCCCCTTCCCACACAAATGCCACCATGGTCCTCCAATAAAACCTTCACCTCCTTTTCGCCTACACACCCACCCCTCTCACCTAGCCCTTGTTTGCATGTCTGTCTGCATTGGCATTCCCGTGGGGATTTTTGTGCTCATGTGCACATGTTTTAACTTTCCCATTCATGCACAAGGACACATGCATGGGGTCTTGGACCATGTCGCCGCATGGTATGTGGTGTTCATATGCAATGCAACCAAGTACCCGCCTTTTTCTCGCACATTTAAAACAAAAACAAAAACAAATAATAAAAATCCATAAAAATTTTCAAATCAATGGAAAATTTTACCAAACATTTTAGTGAAAAAATTTAAAAAATTAATTGAATTTTGGAGACAATAAAACCAAACTGAAAATTCACATAAAATTTTAGAAATAACTTGAAAAATCTAACAAAATTTTGAAAAATCCATGGAAATACTTACAAATTAGAAAAAATAGTTAAAAATTTTCTTAAAATATTTTAAAAATAAAAAAATCATTTATAAATTCTAACCATTTTTCTCTATACTTGGTCACTTCAAACTAGATATTAAAAAAAAAACCCAAAGAAAGAGATGAAAAAAATACTAAAAATAAAACAAAACAAAAACCCCAAAACAAGAATCTAACAAAACACAACCATAATGATATTAAAAATCATGTTTAATTTAAAAAAAAAAAGAAAACCCTAAAAGTCACCATCAAACAAAATGAAAAAAACAAACAAAAAACACACTCAAATAACCCATACAATTCCTCATCCTTTTGTTCTTCTTTGCATTGGTATTTGTTGCTTTTTTTATTTAAAAAATTATCAAGGAGTCCAACTCTCTCGTAGTCAACTTGCTATCCTCTTAATCATGGATTTTTTGTTGTTGTGGATTTTTGCACGTGGGATTTGTGCCCCTTGCCACTGTGTCATTAGGCCTTGCGAGTGTCCATACAACAGTAGGTTCCATTTCTTTTCCCTCTTTCACATGCACTATAACACAATAATTTTTAAATAAAATTAATCCAACCATTGCATCCATAAAATGAATACACTACACTTTGCTAATTTTGTAATTAAATTCAACCCAACTATTAAATTGTAAAATGAACCCTTGCAATTGTATGAGCACATGGCATAATAATCCACATAATTTTGTAAATTAAAATTAACATCTTGTTCACGGTACACGTGCACATGTGTTACATATATATTAAATTGTAATTAAAAATAAAACCTTATTGTCGTGCATGCATGCACTTTGTACCAAACATCATGTAAATTGTAATAATGAAGTACTTTTATAGAGACCCACAGTCAAGTTGAGTCAAGTCTAAGTGGATTTTGGGTTGCAAAATTCGACTCATCATGTATTAAGGGAACAATTAATTAATGAATGCAAAATATTTTCTCATTCGATAAAAGGAATTTGTGTATTTTTCACTTATTCCAATCACTACACCATAGAATGATGAATTGCGCTTATGGGGATGGGGTTTTGTCAATGGTCTTATTAGTCCTTGTCTATTATGTTTGTCAGTTAGTGAATCTGTGTTGATTTTTTTGGTCTATTTAGCATCAAGGATGTGGCATGATTAAGATTATAATGATTTGAGTACTTGACTATGGGGTTTCAGGGTGCATGCATGTTTGCATATCACAAAGCTTTCGGGTGCATGTGTGCATAAGTCATGTCAAATTTTTTTCGTAGGATATGGTCTGCTTGGGGAGGTTTGGTCTAGTCATGTCTATCTTGTAGTTTTCTTCTTGATGTCTGTCTTAGTGGTGGATTGTGTGGGTTTTGCAAGAACTCACTCTTTTACTTGGTTTTTAATGTATATGGGTGTTATCTCATGTAGTCTAAATGGCATCTCCCTCCACCCCATTGATAGTGGTTTAGCATATCCCACTACCGATCCATGACTACCCCCTCCTTTTGGAAGTTGATTGTATCCATCGGGCTAGCCTTCATTAGTTTGTTGCCCTCAAGTTTCTACCCATGGATGTGAAATTTTACTATTTCCTTTTGGCATCTTATAAGAAACATTATGGCTTGGTGTATGGCCGTAATTTCTATTTTTTTGCTAACATCACCGAGGCATTGTTCTTACCCCTTTCACTTCCCTTGTGCCAAATGGTAACCAACTACTAACAAAAAAGGAGATTCTTTCCCTTTTACAAAAGGAGACTTCAATCCCCTTGGTACTTAACAAAGTTATTAGTAGCTCAAGGGTGTCAATGTCCCATGTCTCTTCTCCCATATGAAAGCAGTTGTATTTATTTCTACAAGAGTGCTTCATGTTGGGCAAGCCTATGTCAAAGTGCTTGTCAAAAGAATTATTATTTGTATCTATCAAGATACTTGAAGGTGTCAAGTTTAATTAGCTAGCATTTCTTTTAGCTAAAATGGACCAACACTGCTAGCATGTCAAGAAAGGCTATCTTAGCAATGTGTCATATAGAGCTTTTCTCCAGAAGATTATTACTTTTGCACCTCCTCCATGTGGAGTGCTAGCTAGTACATGATTCTGCCCCTCTTTGGAAAGCAACCTCCACCTGCTATTTCCTCTCCTCCTCTCATGCAACCAAACTTGGATTTTGAAGGCGGGCCTCCTACTAGGTTTCCTCAAAAAAAGAGTTTACACACAAAGGGTCCTTCCAATCCTCCTGTTCCAGATCCTCTTGTATAGGAATCTACTCATGTTGACAATTACATTTGTCGGCCCCTTCCTCCTTGCAAACAATGCTATTTGGACCCATACTTTCACAATTGGTTTCTAGTATCCAGTCTACTCTAGAAACCTCAATCATTAGGAGTCTTTAGTCCACATATGCAAGTGTTTACACCTCTCTACAAGACAAGGTGGACTTCCTAACCATCCAACTTAGTAAGGCTTTGGAGGATCTAGCCTTTGAGCAAGCTATTTTTAGTGATATCCATAAATAGATGAATGTAGCTATAGCTTTAATAGATTCACAGAAAGCCACCGTTAAAGAGTTGGAAACCAATTTCATTATTTTAGAGGAGGAGAATATGTTAGTATAACTAAAGATGAAAATTATGCTCATGAGGAGATGATAGCATTAGATAGTAAGCTTGGTACATGTGAGGGTTAGTTACATCGCTCTTGGAAAATTCTAGAGTCACAGAAGAAGCTTATTGAAGAACTCCACAGTAAAGTAGCTACCCTTTTTGTTCCTCCTCTAGCTCTTGTATTATCTGTTGTGTTGTCTTCTAAAGAGGATCTTGACTAGTTACAGCAAAAGGCTAAGCTATATGATGGTTTTTCTGCCAAGGTAGAACACCTTCAGCAACACATGAACCATGTTCAATAACATTTTGTTTGCTATGCTAAATTGGTATTACATGTGCCTTCTTTTTGGATTAAGTATACCAAATACCATTCCTATCTTATCTTTCACTCTTGCTAACTCCCCTCAAATTCCTATTTTTACTAGTTGTTCATTCATTGTAGATCCTGTATCTTCTCCTATCCCTTTTGAATCTCCTGCTATTGTTCCACCTATTCTCTCCATCTTTTTAGTAGAGTCTCTTCAAGTATTTATATTATCCTTTCCTCCTTTTCCATCCTCATTGTGCCTTCAATTATCATCTTTTCATGATTTATCTTACCCGTCTTTGCAATGTTCTCCTATTATTCTAGTATCTCCACCTACAGAATATAACAATCTTTCTCCACAATTTGTGATGGATACTCTTGGATATGACAATGATATTCTTTGTCGATGGAAGTGGATGTTACATGATTCTTTGGTAGGACTAGTGTTTAATTAGCCTCTCATTATCGGGTCTTTGGAGGGTCCCTTTAGTATATTCAAACTCTTCAATTTTCTCAAGTGCATGCTCAATCTGAGATGCCTCTGTACTTGCAACTCATTTTTGTTGGTATCTTGCCTTCATGCATCAACAATCCAATCTGAATGCTCGAAAGACAATATCCAATTTGCAGATTAATCCTAACGAGGATATAATAGTGGCTTAGATAGATGTGTTGTACTACTTTGCAGGGGCTTTTCCTACTAGATTCATTACCTTGTTGGAAAGGATGCGTTGTCTTTATTTTCTCCAAAATGTGCCTATCTATATACTTTATAGATGAGAGAAAAACCTTGGAATGTCACAAGCTTAGTATGAAGTTCAAGAAGAAATATATTCATCCTACAATAGTAGTGGAGTAGATTTTTTATTGTATCTTTCTTTTTAATAAAATATCTCCTTCTTTTAGCTCTCCATTTCTGGCAATATATGCCATTCAAACTACATCATTGTAGTGTATATGTGAATTTTGTGTTTTGCAATGTTTGTGTAAGGTGAGTTGCATGTTTTGTATTATGTGGAGATGAAGTTGAAGGTGAAGATGATCAAAGGTGGATGGTGGTTGAAGTTAAAGATCTTCTGTGCAAATATGTGCTAAGATGTAGAGAAAATTATTATATCCTTTAATGGTTTAAGTTTATTTGTTTAATTATTTTAAAAATGATTCATAGTAGTTATTGTTTTCCTTTCATATATATTGTTAGATCTAGGTTTATCTATAAAAGACATGTTTGGGTTGTGGATTTGTTCAAGCTAGAGTTGGAGATTGAAGATGGTTATTGTAAAGCTTTTATTCTCTTTTTCCAAGGTTGCAAGGATGCTCCCTGATTAAATGTGAGGATATGTTGAGTGTTGAAATGGCTATATTTTTAGCTAATTTTTGTTCAAATTTTGGGTGGTTTTTATTTGATTTTGTGGTTTACTGATTAATTTTTTATATGTCAAAAGTATTTTGAAACGGATTGAGTAGGTTTGAGAAGCTCGTGATGGTTTTTAGTTGAGTTATAATGATGTGCTGATTGGTTATGTGATGTGTTTGATTGGTTTTGTTAGGTCTGTTTTGCTTCTATTTTGATCTATTTTTTTCTGATTGAGAGATGATTGTAAATGAATGTTCTGAGAAATGATTGAGAGTATATTAGATGGTTTTAATTGGTTTTGGTTTGAGCTCTATGATTTTGATGTTTTCTATTGATCTTCTATGAAGTGTTTTGAAAAGCTTTTATTTTGTTATGTATGCTTATGTAAGTATTCCATTTGATGAATTTTTAGCTTGGAAATATTTTGAAATCTTGGAAAGAGATGAATGGAAGCTCTAAATAGCTCGAAGAAGCAAAAGAAGTAGTTGATGAAGATTTGAAGTGAAGTGATAGTAGTGAGCCCTCAAAGGCCATGATAGTGGCTCTAGTGACTCTTTATATCAGGCATACCTCTTGGAAAGGGGCATCCACAACCAAGAGAGGATTATTGTGTGTAATTATTTGTTATTATCATGTACTATTAAGAGAGAGTATGTGTGAGAGAGATCGTGTATGAGAGAGTAAATTTCTATGAAGAAATATTGTATGCATATGAGGGAGATTGACAGAAAGACTATGAAGATGATTGCCAAGTAGAGAGCTTGCTTAAGGGGCAACTTCTCAACAAGTTGAGGGCTTAATTGTGGCCAAAAGCATTGGGGCTTCTTGTTCCAAAATTAGGGGGGCTACTTCTAAGGAGCAAACGCATAGAAAGAGAAGAGAAAGAAAATCATTGTTGCTTGCCTCAACCTCTCTCAACTACTTGACTTGTAAGTTGCTATTGCAAGATGGCCTAGATCAAATTGACAGGCTCAATCACATCCTCTTATCCCCTAAAGTAGAGAAGTCAAATCTTGTAAGCGCCTTGTGCCAAGAACAATGGCTATGGTAAAGAAAGAGAGCCAAAACCAATTACCCAATGATAAGTAGTATAATCCACTTGAGTATGCATCCCCTTCTTAGTAATCATCTTTGATATAGAAATCAGTTGAATCCTTTAAACCTTAAGGATGATCCTAGACCTTAAGGCTCTGTACTGTCATTGACAAATATCACAATCCTACAAGCTAGAAGTGAAAAAACTTGAGCTTAAGGACAATCTAATGAAAAGTGTGACTAGGATTGTTGGTTTATGTGCTTGAGAAGGGGAGTTGACATATCAACACTCGATTCCCCTAGAGCTTCTAGTCCACATTTCAACCCTAGCCACCCCCTAACCTTGAAGACTAGGAGAACTCTCTTAACAAGATCTCCTACTAGCTAGAACAAGTAGATAACCTTACAATAGAAAGATATAACTGACCCCCAAACCCTTTAGAGGTCAAGGTGAAGACCTTTATGGGGAACTCATCTAGGTACTTATTTACTCAAGGAGACAAAGTGAGATTGAGCCTTACAAGAGGGATGGGAATCATGCATAAACACATCAAATTGGCATGTATTAACCCCTTTGCAACACTTGGAATCCTACAAAGATCTTACCTTGAAAACCATACATCACATGTAGAAATCACATATGGATGTCATTAAGAAATAAAACCAAGAGTTATATAGAATCAAAAATCTTGTAAGTAACGCTAGAGTAGTTTACTAGGCCAAGTTTCATGAAGATGATGATCACTAGGAAAAATTATCATGTTATAAGAGGAGACCATATTTAAGTATGAGAAATAATTAGAAGAAAACAATTTATCCCATCCTTTTAGCTCGTATCTATTAAATTTATTTTTTCTTGTACTTGTTGTCATAAATGGCAATAGCATATGTAAAACCTCTAAATGTAAGAAGGTGTTACTTATGCAATTTGAATCAACTTGTGGCCTCTTCTATCTACTTTTGAGAGAGTGGATGATCGTATCCATATATAGATGTGGGTTGCTACTCAATAGCCTCCTTACATTTGTCCAAGTGTATCAAGCAATAATGTTGCACTATCACAACATTTCATTTCACATTTTGTCTAAGAGAAGCCTAGTGTGGGAATAACACCCATCTCATGATTAGAATCTCATGTGATCCTTTGTTTGTAACCAATACTATTAGTTCTAATTATCTTCTTGGGTGTTCTACCATGGAGTACCAATATTATGGGTCTCTCCTCCAAACATAATCACATTTTGGGAGTAGCTAAGCCCATATAGAAATAAGACAATGCTTGTGATGGCTTGCATGAACCTAAGACATATATTAAAGATACATCTAGGCCATTGATCATGATAATTAGATTGCAAATTCCCTTATGGGGCAAAAGAAAGAGATCAAGTCTATCAACAATAATGTTGCACTATCACAACATTTCATTTCCCACTTTATATAAGAGAAGCCTAATGTGGGAATAACACCCATCTCATGATTAGAACCTCATCTAATATGCAAGAAATTCCTCATTCCACAAACATGCCCTTTGTTTGTAACCAATGTTGTTAGCTCTAATTATCTCCTTTGGTGTCCTACCATGGAGTACCAATCTTATAGGGCTCTCCTCCAAGCCTAATCACATTTTGGGAGCAACAAAGCACATATAGAAATAAGTGAGTGCTTGTGATGGCTTGCATGAACCTAAGTAATATATCTAGGATGCATCTAGGCCATTGATCATGATGCCTAGAGTGCAATAAGGGGTGGGTAGTCAAATTGCATTTATTTAGAGACTTGATTATAGCTAATAAGATGAAAACATTCTTTGGACAAAAAAAAACAATTGAGTACTCAAAAAGAGTGGCAAAGTCTTTAAATCACTTTCTTTTGATAATTATTACAAGAAAGTAAAATGCAAAGTAAAGGGAGCAAGGAGAAGTAAAATGGAGAAGGAGTTGAGGCTTAAAGCCCAAGAAGGTAGCAACAGTGGAGATGTTGCATTCTTTGCCATGAAAGGTAAAGGTGGTTCCTCTACCAATGGTGACAAAAAGAAGAAGGGTGATAAGAAAAAGTTTCAAGGAGAGTGCTTCTACTACAAGAAGAAAGGACACAATTGTAGATTGTCATATCTACTTATTCTATGCCTAGCCAATGTTTATGAGCAACCTATGCCGCCTAGCTAATGCATATGCATAGCCTAGACTAGCATATGCCTATGTTAGGCATAGGTCTACTAGCTTATGCCTATGCCTACCCTTGCTTAGTCTACTAACATAAGCCTATCCTAATCCTAAGATCTAGCTTAGGCTTAGCCTAGCCTAAGGCCTATTCCTAATCCTAGTCTAAGCCTAAACATATAGAGGCTAGCATAGGGCTTATTGGACCTTTGTACTTCTACACCTTAAGATGCCTTTGCAGACTTTAGGCTCAGGGGCTAGGCTTATGTTATAGGCTAAACAAAATGTACACTAGGCTTTGGCTAGGTTAGGCTTAGTCTTAGACTTAGGTTAGGGTTAAGGCTAGGATACACTAGGTTTAGACATCTGCTAGGCATAATCTAGAGTTTAGGCTTAGGCTAGGCTAGGTTAAACCAACCTAAGCCTAGTCTAGACTAGGCATAACCTAGAGCTTAGGCTTAGAGTAGGCTTAGGTTAGACTAAGCATATGCTAGGCTTGGGCTAGAGACATAGACATAAGCTAGGCCTATGCTATAGAATTAGATGCATATGAAAGAGCTATAGACATAGGCTAGTCTAGGCTACACATTTTCTAGCCATTTTGTAGGCATAGGCTATCTAGGCTTGACATTGGCTGGAAAGCTAGAGATATATGGGTAAGCATACACCTAAGGCTAAGCATATGTTAAGCTATGAAAAGGATGTCTTTTGCTGATCATTAGAATGGACTTACACTTGATTATAGTTAAAGAATTTTCCTAAGAATATGTACACCTCTTTGCTTACCATGTACTCGATGCAAGGTAGTGTGGGCAGAGATTTCTTTTAGTGGTGGCTACGTTAACTTTTTTGTAGTTTACACGTACTCTAATTTTATCATTCTTGAGTAGCACAATGATTGGGTGATACGAAGTTTAAATGCCCAATTTTGTATGTGAATCCTACCTTCAGTAGCTTTAGCTCTTCTTAAACAAGATGTGTGTATCACTAGTCCATTAGATATGTTTATTGCTTTGGTGGGCTTGGCATTAGGGTTGATTGGGATTGTATGCATCAATATGTACATAGGAATTATGTTGAGATCAATATAGTTTTAAGAAAATTGATGAGATTGTGCTTGTCATCCTTTATGAGGTCCTTAATGATGTACACAAGTCTCTGTGTTTCTCCTACTTTGGTGATGTTCACATCCTTAACTTTTGTATTCATTCAATAGGTTTAGTAGATGTACTCTCTCTCTTTGCACCAATCATCATAATGATATAATCTCCTTTCTTGAATTTTGTAGTCCTTTAATAAGTTCAATAGATGTACTCTCTCTCTCTCTCTCTTTGCACCAAGCATCATAATAACATAGTCTCCTTTCTTGAATTTTGTAGATCTCTTAGGGATATCTAATGGTTTCCTTTGACTTTTAATTTTAAAGTCTTTGCTTCTCTAAGCATTCTTTAAGTAGTATCTTTGTAAGTGGATAGAAAGAACACACATTAGCAAGCTAAGCAATCACAGGATTAGTATTTGTACTACTTTCAAACTTTGAGCTTAACTTGTCTAACTCTTGAGGAGAAATAGTGTTTATATCCTCACCTCCTTTTGCAAAAGATCTTCAAGAGCTAAAATGAGGTATTTTGATATATAAAAAATGTTGACGATCAAAGACCTCTAAGTGATTAAGCCATTTTATTTCCAAATTTACTTTGATTATGACAACATCTATAAAGAAAAATTTCAACTTTTAATGCCTTTGGATCTAATAATATTTTCTTCATAGTTTTTCCATCTTTTCCATAGTCAATGGAACTCATCTTTTGAGTTCTCTACACACATTCTTTGATGAATCATCTTCTACTTTGTTTTCATCCTCAACACCTAAGTCATCCATCATCATTAGGGATATTGCAAGATTTTTGTGATAATGAAATAACGCCTCTTATGCAAATTGGTCCATTGCTAGTTTGGTTGCTCTAACAAATCTTTAAGAATCAATAGATTAGCTTTAGGATTATCCTTGAGGCACCATCAATATTGTGAAAGTATCTTCTAAATCTCGAGTTTGTTTTAGGAGTGAAAAGCCCTTTTGTCTAGGGTTGTTGTAGGAATTCAAGGTTGATCATCAATATTGGCATGGAAAAGTGGTTAAGCTAGGTTGAATCATTTGTGCAATTGCCTTCTTTGTTCCCTTTGAATCATTTACTTGTGACCCTCTTTGTATTCTCCCTCTTCTTTGATTGATAGCTCTAGTGTTGCTAGAATGTGCATCCAACCTACCTCATACTTAGGGTGAGGAATGTATTTCTTGATACGTCTCAATGTAAGTGATCAACTTGAGTTGAGCTTGAGTCCCCTCTAAGCATATTGGAGATTGTGTATAAATTGATCAATATAATTTTTTAGTTCTCCCTCTACAAATTGTATCTTTCTATTTCCTAGGAAAACTAAATTATTGCCCTAGTCCTCAATTAATTTTTCATTCTCTATCCAAGGATATGTGGATAGCAAGTTGTAGTGTACTCCTTTCACGACCACAAAGTTGGTAGATTGGCACTTGTAATCTTAATAGGCCAGTCTTTTGGCATGGCTAATGAGTGAGTTGTGATTGTGTTGGCTAATATGGAGTTAAATTGCATGTTCTCAATGGGTGGGTTTCCCCAGGCTTCAAGAACTTCACAATGCTAACTCTTGCTCCCATATCAATTATTCCTCTTCATACAAAATTGCCTAGACCTCCATTGGAAGGATGGCATAATGTTGTTGCCATATGTCAGTAGTGATGTGTGTGAATACAATTAGGACTACCAGGGCACTTTTTTCTATCTTTTAGGAGGTTTTTTTCTCCAGACTTGTATATATGCCTATTCACTTTTAGGGTATACTTAGTATTCTAAATCTTATCTATTGAGACTCTCGATATACTTTGAGTTGTGCTCACTCAAGCTTCTTCTTATTTAAGCCATATACTTTCATCCATGTAACCTTAAATCTAACCATTGGTATCAAAGTGGGCTTTGACTGCTTGGGCAAAGTTATCAGCACCCTCTACTTGATTTCATCATATTGGGATGAGATTTGATGAGCGTTCAATAATGCAAAAGCAAGTGGAGTTGATTACCATAAAGAAGCTAAAAAAGGAAAATCAATGCCATGTCTTGTGTCTTTACTCTCTACTTTCTAATGCAGATGAACATATCCATCTTATGCTTCATCAAAGAAGGATCCATGTTTGAGAAAATTGTCAGAAGAGTGCAATGACATTTTTTAACCTTCTTCTTTCCTCCCTAAATCACGATCCTACACAATATATGAATCGTGGGAAACTACATCATTAGCAAGTTGATGAAATCTATCTAATTAGGGTTGGTTGTACTCTAATATGAGGCTCTCACTAAAAGATTGCCCTGCATACCTCAACCACCTGCTTTGGTTTCATATTCATCTTTTCCTCATGAAATACAATATCATAGCTACAAATATAATCTTTTGAGCCTATAGATCCCAAAGACATATTGCATTATAGGTTGTAAGGGTTGGGCTTGTATTTTGATTCGTATTCATTTCAGCCTTATTTGCACTAATGCTAGTACTATGTAAGCCATTTTATCCATTTGAGCAGAATTTTGAACATCATCCAATTTTGTAGGCAAGAGCCCTTATAAACTCCTTTGTAATATGCTACATAGCACAATTTGGCTTTGTGTATATTTTCCTAGGCCTAGCAAAGCCTTCAACTCCCCAACATCATTTATTTTGCTCATGGAGGTGCTTATAATGCCTTTTTGGTAGAGCTCCTATTGTAAAGAGATGGCATCTTTGAAAATATCTATGTGAACCCTAGACTAACTTTCTCTACATAGATTTATTGCTAAATTTGTAGCCAATTTCTATATGACTTATCTATATGCCCTTTTAGCCTCCTATTATACTTATAAGACTACTCTTAGCAAGCTCCTTCCAATAGTATTTTATAGACTTGTAAATGCATCCTTTAGTTGTGCTTGAGCCTGACATGTATCTTCTACTCTTGTTTGAAAGCAATTGACTTGGCTCTATCTTGCTCTATGTGGACAGTGAGATTTGCTATTTTATCTCTTGGAGCAATATTTAGGTCTCTTAGTCCTTGTAGTTCTAGCAACTTCATCCTCAATTCTTGATTTCCTCTTTTTTCAAATTGGGTTCAGAGATCATGGAGCTATTGAGAATACTTCTTGAAGTACTCCTAATGTATTGCCCTTTCCTCATCATACTTTATCTATAGCTTTGGTCCATCTTTGATTTCTTGCATTTTTTCTCTTTTCAATTCCCCATGTAAGCACTCCAAGGTGCTAATATCGCCCATTGTGCCTTGCACTTTACCAATGCATCCCTATGAGTCATTGGTGGGCTCCATAGGTCATTGTTTTTCTTCGTGTGAGGTGATTATAATGTCCTTAACGGTCTAATCGCTCTCATCTTTGTGATGTTTGTCTGTATTTCTATATTTTGGCCATGAGCAATTGAAAATCACATTGGCCAACCCCTTTTTGTGGAAGGGATGCATCCCTTTTTTTCCATCTCCTCCTCATAAGACAACTATAAGGAGGGAGCCAGACTTCATTCTCCTTCTTGAAGGTTTCTCTCATTTAGCAAGCCTCTTCCAAGGACTCTTTATTAATAGCATGAAGCTCTCATTGGTATGCTTCCTTCTTTCTCCTTTCTGAGTCTTTTTTGAGATTGGAGCTTCAATTCTTGTTTTATCTTCTTCTTCTATCTCTTTTCCTTTCTTTGACTAGTCTAGTCTCCTTTCTTGGTTGGTTTTAATAGACTTTGAGCAACATGCCCAGTTGATGCACTCTCCCTTGGTAGTTTAGGATCAAGTAAAGGGATGGGCTTTCCTGAATTAGCTACAACTTGATCTAGGATGTGGAGGTTTGTAGTGGTGACCCTAGTGAGGGGGCACTACCATAGTTGATTATGCTCTACTTTATCATGGCAATGGTGAGTTTCTCTTCAAGAGATTTTTAAAGAACTTTATGGGCTTTGGTTAGAGACTCACAAATTGATTTCAACTTCAATTCATTTTAAGTCTCGCTTAGATATCTCAACAAGTATAATCTCTTCCATGAGGACTTTGGGGAGTCAAATTTTATAAATGTTGGCTTCATGTAAGTAAACGTGTGGTGGAAGGCCTATGTAGTGGCTCTAAGACCCTCCTTCAAAATGGTTGTGAAAAACAATCCATCTTGATTGACATCATGTTTATCATCCCACCTTTACTTTACTAAAGGGGTTCTTAATAGTTTCTCACACTTCCAAACCTCTATCAGATGCCTACAATTTGTTCTATCAACTTTGGAGTGAGAGTAGTCTTAACAACTTTCTCCTCTTTCCTATCCAATAACCCATGAGATTGGTCCTAGTGTAGGGTTGTAGTTCCTAATGAAATCTAGGCATGGAAGGAATTGAACTAGAGTCTTGGCATAATCACACAACCCACACTTGGCCACCAACTCCCTGGTCATTTGATACCTATTGTGATGATTTTTTCAAGATTGGTCAATAGTAGTAGACCTCAAATGTCTAATGCCCTATGTGCTTACAAGAAGATCAAACTCTCATTTCACAGTTAAGAATTTCTCAAATAAATTATATGCATGAATCGAATAAAATCTTATTTTTTGCATGCAACTTCTATTGCCTATTCATGGAATAAAGGCTTGCTAGCTACTTTTATTTAAGAAAATTAGTATATGAAGATTTGTGATGACGAGTGCTTGGTTGATGGTGTTCATGGCTTTGTTTGTAATCCCCGCACTCGCCATTCTGTTTGTAGTAATTGTGTTCGTAGTGGTATTGGCAGCTCTTGCCTTTGTGACCTCGTAGCTTTCTTCTTTGGGGCCATGGTCTAAATGCTAATCCTCGGTATATAAGAGACCTTGAGATGCAATTGCCAAATGATACTGTTCGTAATTAAACTAATCAAGATTTTCTTTTATTGCGAGCAAAGACCCACATAACTCCAAGGGAGTTATCCTCAAGTATGAGACTCTTACTTAAATTCATTCCAAACTAATTCCCAAGGAAGAGGGAATCAATGAATACTATTAGAAGGTATTGCCACTTATGTTGTTTTGTCTTGAAGTTATTTTACCACTTAGGATTATTTGTCTCAAAGTTATTTTTTCACTTATAGTTATTTTTCCACTTATGCTAAATTGCCTCAATGTTATTATTTTTGGAAAGAAAATATTTGTCTTGGAAATAAACTTGTTAAGAGTTTGTGTATAATGCATTCGAAATAAGATGTTTGCATAGGGAACTCTAGTCGGCAAGAGAATATGAGGATACCATGGGGCTCTGGTCATAAACTCCTTAGGCTCTTACGAACTGCCAACTACCCTTCGATTTCCAGACTATGTTTTGGGGGTTCCAATACTAGTTGGGGAACGAAACTTGGAGAGAATAATACTTTGAATAGAAGACATTGTAAAAGTCATTTTTTATAAATGAACTATTAATAAGGAATTGCTTTACTCTGTTTTTGTGTCGTAAATTAAAGGTGTGTAATGAATTTGTATCAGGAGATGATTCAAGGAAGCTGATTTTATATGTTGAACCTAAAGTGGTAGGTAATTAAATAACTAAAACTACTCTCTTGAGAGAAGCGAGAGGATGGTGGACCCCTGATGACCAGAAAAAACTCAGGTCGATCCTCGTGGAAGCGGCCTAAACTTCCACTACTGGGTAGACTCAAGCAAGCCTAGTTAGCAAAATTTGAGGGTTTTATCTAAATCCAGGACGACGCTCCCTAGGACATCTTTTGATGGGCTACTAAGAATGTACTGCCAAGGAATAGCTCGGGCGGCACATTACATTACTGCTTACTTGTATCTACGTCTATCAACCATGTTTTGGTAGTGGCTATAGTACCACATGTCTTGTTATGGCATCTTCGCCTTGGGCACATGTCATTAAAGAGTGAAAATGCTGACCCGTTTGCAATATCTTTCACCCCTTGATTATCAGTCTTTTGATTCTTAATATCATTACCTTTATGATAAGTAGATCCTTAGTTTGTATAAGAAATCTGGAATTATACGTGTGGGTGACCTTCTGGTTCCTATTCATTCCAATGTTTGTGGACCTGTATTGTACGAGTCATTAGGTGGTGTGAAGTATTTTGTTACTTTCATTGATAATTACTCACATAAGATCTAGGCATTCCCATAAATAGAAATCGGAAGTCTTGGCTACCTTTCAATGTTGGCTTGCTTTTGTTGAGGATGAGTCTAGGTATAGACAATGTACTTGAATACACAAACAATTCCCTAACTTCTACATGCTCTTCATTCAAGTTTTCACAATGTGTCACTATGGGGTTTGGTGTTGGCCATTTTGCAAGGTTTTTTTGGTTCCTAGATTCACCCCAGATTAAGTGCCCTAAGCGTGAAAGTCCAACCCTAGGGATGTTATGCTACGACAATGCATTGATAAATGCAACCTTAAGTTTCTAATTACAATCTTTGAAGTATCAATATGCACACATGTTGAGCTTCACATGTAATATGTAGGACATTGGATAGAGTTCCAATTATTTCAAGATCTTCAATGCTAGTGGACATTGGATGTAGTTTCTATTATTTCAAGAGATTCGATGCTTGTGAACTCAATCATTTCTCACATGCTTAGCTCACAATCTGATCTCATAGCCATCTACTCTCTCCTCATTATCCAAATAAGTAAGAAAGTGAACAACCAAGAGTTCATCGTAATTGCCTTCTCGCCTTCACATGCTATAGTCCAAATGCTTCCAAAGGCTTGATGATGACCCCATGATTCAAGCAATGCTCCTCAAATTTGTTATGTTACTCCATTGTTGCTATTGATTCACTCCTCAAGTAAACATGGAGATTGAGGAGATATCACAATCTCAACCTCACACTCTAACTCTAACCCTCCAAGATATGGAAGAAGAGGGGGAAGAAGAGAAGAATGTAAGGCAAGAGATAAGCTTCACTCTCCAAGCTCATATATAAATTATAGGGCATAATTGACAAAATTTGAGTATGGAGTAGAGAATACAAAACAAGTATGAGATGAATAGAAACTCCTTAAATGTCAAACAAGCTGATACACAGATGGCTCTATCCACCCATGTACTTCTACTGTGAAGCTTAGATTACAATCTAGACAAATGCTAGGTAAAGAGCTTAAGGCCAGCTTGAAGAACTCTCACTAGGTGAAAGATTAATGATGGATTGCGAGGGGCCTTTCTTTTATAGGCTGAGAAGGTAGTCCAGTCGGCCTATTTGATTATATTTTGAACCTTCCCTACTTGTCCAAGGAATATTTCCTTTATCATTAGGCCAAGGGCACTGCCCTCATACCCCTATCAAGGGGGCCATTGGCGTGCTTGAGACCCCCTAGTCAAGGGCCACTTTTTTTTGTGGCCCTCAAATGCCAAAATAGGGATCTTTTATAACTCTCACACCTTGCAACTTGATGCAATATACCTTGAGTTGCTACCTACTTAACTACTTTATCTAGCCCAAAGACTAGATCCACAAAGGTCATCTTTTTGTCATCCAATCACATAGGCCTCATTTGACATATAAGTTAGGTTCCAACCAATGTTCTAACTCACACACGGCTTCTCCTCATAATGGGGTTCTTGCAACTTAGAGAACCATGGATCATTGGTAGCATCTTACAAAGATGGGGGCATTGAGCATATCTAACAACTCACTTTCATCCTCACTCTCTGTCATTCTCAATGTAATGCACAAAAGAATATAATGAAAGTAAGAATGAGGTAGCTCTCAAGTTGCAAACACAAGAATGAGATCCTCTACTCACTTTTTCACTTTTATACATGGGTTCCCTCCATAAGCTGTGTACTCTTCCCACTTATTGGGCCCTTGATTGATCCCTTTTAATTCATGCATTCACTTTATATTAGTTGGACCAATCTACCTAAAATTGAATAGATGGTTTCTACATGTAACATTATATGGCTATAGATCTTCCTACATACTCTAAGAGATCTTTATAGTTTGCACAAGAGTAAGCTTGACTCCCTAATTAATATTACAAAAATAAGAGTGCAATCATCAATAATCGAAATATACTAACATTGCACATTGTGGATGGTAGTGCTTAGAATAATATACAACAATCCAAAAACTAGTCCTTACAATTTAATTCCAAAACATTGCACTTCCACTTGAGTTGAGTCCTTCTTTATTATTTGTTGTTAACATTGCACATTGTGGACTTGCACCAAAGATATGGAATGCTTGGGAAGTCAAGATGCTATCCTTGGAGAAACATGTTATTGTGTCTTTAGTATGCCTTTAAGCTCTTCTCACAATTTTCCCTTAAGCTCAAGTTTTCATTGCATGTCATCTATTTTTGTGCTAAAACTTGAGAGCAATATGCATTGGGACCTAGTTTGAAAAATGGACAAAATTTGACTACGAATTAAAGTTTCACCACATTAATTGAACCATGCTTTGTAGCTCATTTCCTCCCCCACATGAAAAATGTTCTGATATTTTTGAGTGTTGCAGGGGTTGGGTTCTTCTTGTGTGCATGGGTTATTTGTTTTATGCTTAAAGAGATATTTATATACTTGTGCTTGAGAGAGGGAGTGTGAGAATGTGAGGGAGTGAGTGTGTGAGGGTGAGGGACCGGGGAGGAGAAGCTCTCCATCTTCTCCTCTCTTCTTCTCTTCTCTTCTCTTGCTCGCGGCGATGGAGCTTGGAGCGTGGAGCTTGAGGATGGAGCTTGCTTGAAGCTTGCACTTAGATTGTGGAGCTACCGGAGTGCGCGGGAGAGGAGGCAACTCGATTGGCATGGATGTAAGCTCACTACACCCATACATATGAAGAGCGAAAGCTCCCACATTTTGGTTTCGTTGCCGGGACCAAAGGATTCAACCCTCCTTAGAAGACCCTTCAAAAGGACGACCAAGTGTGAGGCCGACTATGTAGCACAGAGGATACACCTGACACTATCGGGTGTAATGATAGTCACAACCTTTAGCAAGGGTGACCTCATCAGAGGGAAAGGCAAGGAAGGTGCTGACATAACAGTCAAGCATGTTAACAAGAACAAGGACTTGTTGGAAGAGTTAATACAAGCATAGGTCGAACAACGAGAACCAGTAAGTGAGGCCATGCCTGAAACAAGAAGGTCAAGAGACAATGCCAAGGACGGGCTTTGGACTTACAAATATCATAGAAGACCCCAAAAGAAGCCCAAGCCTTATAGATGAAGGCATCGATGGAGGGTCAGTAGCACAACGCCACGATGGATATCCAAAGCGTTGCTACATGCTCAAGGGTATTTATGCATGTAACCGATGGATTTGGGTGCCAAAACCCCTGCTAAACCTCCTTTGTCGACTAAAGGCCAGATCGTATCAAGAGCAAAGAAGCGTAGCAGGAGATCTAAACGAAAGACCAAGTCTCGAGTCAAAAACATTGGAGTGACTGAGCCCCTCACGGTCAAAATCAAGAAACAAAACGGGACTAATCGGAGGGTAGATCCTCAGCCTAGCATGCTTGACAAGCATATATCAGATGTAATCATTGAGGGCACACAAAAGCCATTAGTGCCCAAGGAGCCTTTGATTCCTCAAGAGGATAACAGGCATCATAGGCACAACATTGCTCATGGCAAGGTTAAATGCTCAACAAAGCAAATGGTAAAATCATCTAATAGCCACGAGCAAATCCAATGTCAGAGCCACTTAGGAGTCCCAAGCCTCCTACACCCTCTTTCCCTAAACGGACACAGGAAGTACAACAATAGTCATCAAGCGTAGCTGCTCAATCCCAATCTCTATCTCCATCTAAGCTTCCAAATGTCCAAGAGGTGGGACATGACACCATCCATAGCTCTTGGCCCAAGGATATGCCTGTGCAACCTAATGTGACTAGATCAACTCATGCTCGATCTACACAAGTGAATGCTCAAAGGGCAACAAAAGACACGACCACTTCCGATCGCCCTAGGGACTTGAAACTGCAATCTACTAATAGTAGCCAGTCCACTAAAATAGCTGCTACTACTTCCAATCAGGGATCACAGCAGTGACAACCCTTGGCCATGACAATGCCCCTTGCGGAATGTGTCCTTAGCAGTTCACCTGTGGAGGAGGTGCCGCAACCAGCATCCTTGACAACTCCAGTACTTCCAAAGTGCTTAAAGCCTAGGCTGGAGGAGTTAAATAGAAGGGAATTGGCTGAAGAGCAAGACTCTCCAAAAAGAGAGGCAATTGTACCCTCACAACCTAGCGAGGCTATTCAGCAGTCCACGGCTATGCCCCATGAGGACACACTAGAGAAAGAGAATGTTGAGGCCCAGCCAAGCACATCAACGACTGACCTAGTTCAAGGTCCCAAGTCTTCAAGGGATACACCTCGATTACCTAAGAAAAAGAAGAGAAAAGAAAGAAAACAACAATGGCAGTTGCAAGTGGCTATAGACCCCAAGAAGATTGAAACCAAGAGTGCCGAAGAGTTAAGGAATAAAGCATTGAGACCATCCACCAATGAACCCATTGATGTCTCTCCTAATAGCGGTGAAACCTCAAACACATCTGTGTGTTCTGAAAAATCAAAGCAGCCGTTACCATCAATGGTTGCTTGCAACACTCAATCCACTGACAACAGAACTCGCATTGACCAATCAAGAGTGGATACAACACTATCACAACAGGGTGACAAATTTATACTAGTCACATCTAAGGAGAACCATGATGCAATAACAAAGCCTCAAGAGAAACATGGAAACCCCAAGAGCATAAGCAACCCTAGCGTTGACCAATCTTGCTCATCTAAGCCTGAGTCCCCCAGCTATGCTAAAGCCTAGGGAAACTCCTAGAACCTTGCATGAGATAGCAACCGAGCAAGCCCTCGTTAAACATAGAAGTGTCACAGAATGCTTAATTGAGTTGGATACTAAGCTCAAAATATTTGCATGTGTCTATGTCCTGGCAGACATGGGCGCATTCCCTAAGGAGCAACTTGAAGAATACTTGTCATTTCCCCTATCCTGGGAAGAGCAAGAACATCTTGACGAGCACTATGACAAGCTCCTGCATGAACGCATGCGACTCACCTTTGACGAGGAAGCCGACAAACTATGCTTAATTGTAACATTCAATGATGTGCTCTGCCAACCAAATCTCTTAGGGATAGAGCAACTAAAGCATCGGAGGGTAAAAGTCAATTTGAGAAATGTTGGTTTGAAAACTATGTTGCCATGGCCGAACTAGGAGCCCAAATCATGACAATCTCAGAAGAGTGATTGGCCAAATGGCGGTCTCAAAGAGACCCAACCTATGTGGTGCCAACTTCCTTTCGAGTGCTAACTACCATTTAGGGTACGGACTTAGCTGGAACTAGCCAAGAGAACTCTTTGGCTGATAAGGTTCTCATTGAGGAGGAGCTACATGTTGCAAGTAGACTCGGACAAGGTACCATGATACTTGATGTTGCAAAATAGTTGATGTTATTAAGAAGGCTGCCACGAGTACTGGTTGCGTGTGCCACACTCCAGTACAATCCTGAGTTTTACAATTGGTTTTATCCTTGTGAAGTGACATGGATTCGTAAACATGTACATAAATAGACAATGAATTTTGTTACCTTGTATAGATAATGTCAACACACATAAGCAATGATAGTCAAGCGCAGGGAGAAGAGTTGGGTTTGACAAGCTGAGCTCCTCAGGTCCTCCTCTCACCACACATTTAGAAGTTGTGTGACCATTCCCACCTCCAAGTGGAGGCATGCAACCCTCATTACCGCCATAGGAAGCCCTGACCAACATCTCTTATGGTGTAGACGGGACACCATCCCTTTCTATACACCTTTTCTATCCTTCCGAGGATGAGCCCTGCCCCACTCCATGACAACCAGTCTATGCAACTTGGCATGAGCCAACATCTGCTAATGGCTGGAGGCAAAATGAACATCATCATGGGGGCCATCCCTCTACAATAAACACTACATGCCTCACCTCTCCCCTCCTCGTCATATGCACTTGATAACCCACTGTATAATCCCTTCCATGAGAATAAGTTTTATCCTGCCTCAAGGCCTAATCCTTTGTTCGTATTTTGCAGGTCCCCCTAACGTAGGAGTCATGGACCACATAGTGTAGTTGGCATGCAAGGGAGCTCTCCGCCGTTGGAAAGAGCATAAGGCACTAGCGCCCCCACCAGAATCCTACGTGTGTACTCTAAAGAGTTATGCACAAAAAAGAGGCCCCAAACAACACCGCCCAGAATGCAAGCCGAAAACCCCCCAAGCCAAGAGGACAAGGACTCAAGGGAGCACATGGGGTATGGCAACACCAACCGTGCAGCTCCCACCAGACGCTCGAGCACCAAGTGCTCGAAAGAGGAGAGGGCAGCTCGAGACAAGTAAGAATATAATGCATTGTTTAAAAGCATTCTGAAAATAGTTGTAGCTAGGGACTACACCATCCGGGTCCCAGCTCTTCCCTGCCCAACCTCACAAGAGTCCCTCACCAACATAGCCTCAGTCGCTCGACCACTCGAACTCGCCCCGCCTCGTGCAAATAGAGTAACCCCTATGATATATAAGCAGCTTAACAAAGGCCATCCTGCCATAACTTTTTGTCTTTAAATGGTTAAAGGGGCAGACTCCCCATCTATATACACTTTTCTTACCTATTGCTAATATATATCACGTCTTTAATAAGCACCAAAATATGCATCACAATAATCAGCATCATAGGATTTTGATAAAGTAATATCTTGACATGATTGCATGTGTTCGTTGTACTTGATGCATGCGACTTGTATATACTCTCATGAAGTGACAAGTGGATGTAGGACGACGCAGGTCTTCGTGCGAACATGTTCAATGCCCAAGTCACCACAAGACCACCAACCTCACAAAGAGCCACGACAAAGCCACGCTACTGAAAGTGAAAATCACCCTTGCGAGTGCCCACGTCACATGGCCCAAAGCATGATCTTAACCACTCCCTCTTTCTGGGTTACACTCTACGCCGGGAACTCATAGTAGTTGTTACCCCAATTGTACCAACATCGCACGTTCCAAAGAGGGTTGCAATATCTCAAGTGTATCTCCCCATCTCAACGACTGCTTCTCTAACAAACGAGGCTAGGGCACAATCATCACTGTAATATCCATTTCCTGAGCCTTCGAAGCTTGACATTTCCCAACCCATTGAAAGGCTGATAGCCTTCGAAGCTTGATATTTCCCAACCCATTGAAAGGCTGATAGCCTCAACATATTGCAATGGTTGTACTCAAGCAAGTCCCAAAAAAAAAAAAAAAAAAAGAAGAAGAAAGAAAGAAAGAAAGAAAAAAACACAAGAAAAAGAATCAAAAAAGAAAACAGAAAAGGAAAAAAGAAAAGAAAAGAATGAAAAGATATGAAGCACCCACGATCACAGCACAACACCTAGGGGTCCTCAAATTAGGTACGTCCAGTGACCTCGGTCAACCGGCTCCGTCCCTAGTCCCCTAGCCCTTTAGCATCACCCACAATTGTTCAAGGCACATCAAGGGCAGGACATACCTAGGGAGCTTGTCTCGCCTATGGTTAGACCTGTCACCCTGACCCATTCACATGATTCCCTCTTGCACTTTGCCTTAATACCATTGCAATCAATTGCGGTAAGCACCGCACGAATGGCCATGAAAAGTACACCATCCTCATCAAGCAAGTCCAATAGCTCCCAGCTATCGAAAGTGCGGTGTCCCTATGTTCAATTATGATACGTCGTACAGTCACAACGCAAAGGATGTCTCATACACCTTCACGTGTACTTCTTCTCAACATGAACAACTTTGCTTCATCCACACATTTGTTACGAGAAACCAGCCCGTGGTCTTTTAACTACGTAATATCTAAGTATGCACAAGCACTCATATAATATCTGCACAAAAATATACACACAGTTTGGGTTCTCAAGTGCAGGACAATACTCTCAGCTTGCTTAGAGTTTGATCGGTCTCCGAAACTAATTGATTGTGCACGATAGAGAAGACTAGCACTATCCCTAGGGAGAGACCACCTATGAGAGGTTTTCAATTGCAGGTGTTGAAGACTCCAACAAAAGTGTCGTTCACTCTTCATCGACACCCAACTCTAAATTCTTATCCTTTATCATCCTGCAAGCCCATCAAGAATCGTCATGTGTAGAATCCCTAATAAACCAACACTTGTGTTGGCCATCAGTGCAATCCCCAATAAAGAACAGCCCTACCACCAACTCCAACAACCCTACCACCAGCCACCAATGTGCCCCCAATGACCTTCCTCCACACTACCACCAACACTCCTCCACAGCAACCACCGATGTCCCTTCCACCCATGTCTTTAGTGCATGCCAAAGCCTGCTACCTATGACGGTGAGTGACGTGGGACTGGCACTCGTCTAGGAGGGGGACAATGTTAACCGTCAGACGAATAAGGTGGAAAATCTGGAAAAGCTAAAGTAGAAGACAAAGGCCAAGGCAAAGTGAAACGGAAGATGAAGGTGCGCCAAGAAAAATCTAGAAATACAAGAAGCATAGAAAAGTCCTAAATAAGGGAAAAAGGCACACAAGGAAAAACGCAAGTCAATACTTTTGTTAAAGAGTGCAAGTGCGTAATGATTTAATTTAAGGAGTGTCGGGCTCTCACCCATGCAATTTGTAAATGTAGACGGGCGGTGGAAAGGAAGCCAGGAAGATAGAAGGACAATGGGAAAAAGGGCCACGGCCGGCCATGTAAAAAAGGGGATAAGGGGATGACCGCCCAAAAAGGATTTAGGGTTTTGTATATAAAGTTGAAAAGTGAATGAGAAGCTCATTTTGTGGTGTGTGGCCAAAAGTGGGTCTCCTCTTCTTCTTCTTCTTCTTCTTCTTCTTCTTCTTCTTCTTCTTCTTGCTTGCTTGCTTGAGATTGTGCTTGTGAGAGGGAGTGTGAGAGTGTGAATGAGTGAGTGTGTGAGGGTGGGGGACCAGGGAGGAGAAGCTCTCCATCTTCGCCTCTCTTCTTCTCTTCTCTTCTCTTCTCTTCTCTTCTCTTCTCTTCTCTTCTCTTGCTCGCAGCGATGGAGCTTGGAGTGTGGAGCTTGAGGATGGAGCTTGCTTGAAGCTTGCACTTGGATCGTGGAGCTACCGGAGTACGCGGAAGAGGAGGTAACTCGATCGACATGGAGGTAAGCTCACTACACCCGTACATATGAATGGTGCGTCGGCTATGTGAGAGGTAGCCATTAGTGCTCGGCTTGGAATGCTTGAAACAATAAGCGGTCCGTGGGTCTTGGCGGTTGAGCGAAAGCTCCCACACTGAGTAGCAAGAAGTTAGTAATTAGACCACGCAATCATGTTTGGGAAATGCAATTCATGAAGCAAGAGCTGTCAAATATCCTAAGGAAAAATTAGTTTAATGAAGCTGCCCCTCAAAGGAAGGGTCTTTGCTCAGTGAGTGATAATGGGGGCATTCTTCTTCGGAGTGAAGTTTGAGAAAAGAGGTGTCTTCAATGGCACTTTTTTGTGTCATGCAAAAGAAACTTTGATCCCACATCTTTTGGGATGGTTATATAGCTAAATAGGTGTGGAAAGAGATCCTAGACAACATGGGAATGTAGCATGGAGGCAACATTATCAAGTTAGCAAGTTTTTTTCAAGACTTCAAGAATGAAAGGGAATACAATTTTGAAATTTGGGACACAAACTTTGTTGGAAAGCCTTCTACAAATTATAGAAATTTGTTGCAATAGCAGCAAACTAGTGAAGTTTATATTTGAACCCATCGTGTTGAAAAAGAACATCACATTGCACATAGATTGGTGTTTAAATCTTCTCGTGTCAAACACTTGGTTGTCTTCTTGAAAGGAAACTTGAAATGAGAGGTAGAGTTTCAATCTTAGAGGTTGAAATGGTAGTTATTATAATGACCCTTTTCCATTAACACACGAAGCTAGCATACACGGACTCCCTACTCATGATGGCCTTGAAGAGAATATATTTTGGAATGGGGAACACGGGAGTTACAAATGTGGTCACAAAGGTGGATAATACACCATCGTAGACAATCTCATCCCAGGTTCTTTCAAAATTAAATTTATTCAATATAAAGATTAGTAAAGTTTTTTTAAAAAAGGTAGAATAGATTGCATGACATTATAATACATTGAATAATTGCATATAAATAAATAAGTCAATTTTGACTTGAAAAAGATAATGAGAAAAATACACAAAAATTTAGAATTCAAGTAATGGCATAGATAAACATTTGGCAATTATAAATCATGTCAACCTAGAGAAATATTTCCTTCGCATTTATAGATTAGGCAAACAATGAGAATTAATTTTTCTTGATATTCATGGATCATGCAAATATAGTGAAATATTTTCCTTGGTATTTATAAATTTTGTAAAGTGATTTAAGAAAACTAAAGTAGGATATTAAGTTTGTCGAATTGAAATACCTTCTTTAATAGAGAAAATTTCTATGTTGTTAATTAAGCCAAAATAAATCGCAAATGTAGCTATTAGAAAATTATGGAATGTCATAAGTAGTTATTAGAACCTAGGATATTTGAATCAATTCACTTTGCAAACATGATAAAGTGAAAATACTAACCCTAGGATCGTGAAAGAACCAAAGAAACAATGTCTTCCTTTGAGAAAATAGAAATCTAAAAAATATCCTAGGAAAAAATACTTGCTTGTGACTTATGTAGCTTCCAAAGAAAACAATCAAGATTCCAAAGTTCCAACGTGGTTCCCATGAACTAAGATAAAGTTGTTAACCAACTCCCAACACATAAGAGTATAGATAGTTAGTCAAGACTTGTAATAAGGTCCATCAACCAACCTTAGATTACGAGCAAGGACCAAAAATAAGTTAGAAAAAATTAACACTAAACAAGGGGAGATCCAGCAAAGGAATAAAAATTAGAAGGGAACTTAGATAATCCAAAGGGAACTAAGCGAAATCCAAAAAGGGGAGGGAGAGGATAAGACCAACTTAGAAAGAATAGACACTAAGTTAGAACCCTTCCTCTAATTTTCTCTCTATTTTGTATAGAATTATTACTTGAGAAAGAAGTGCTTATGTTTGTAAAAGGGAAATACAAGTTTACTTGATGCCCTTAGGAAGTTGATTGGATTAATCAAAACCCAAATATATACCAAACTTACCACAAGTTTGAAAAAAAGTATGCTAGACCTCCCCCAAGGCTAGAAACAAATTCCTTTTCCAAGGGGATTTGGTTTTTGTCACCTCAAAGAGTTCGGAGACTTACCTTGATAGTGAGAGGTCACTTTGTGTAGGGTGATCCTTAGGCAAGAGGAGTTGATCCGTCAAGGGCACTCTGGCCAATAAACTCTTAGACTCCTAGGATTCATCCAAAACCTGTGCGTGACTTAGGATGGACTTCTTGAGGGCCCCAGTACTAGTTAAGAGTGAAAAACTTGGAAAAATAAAGACCTTTGGCCAGATCTTCCGTATAGGGGAAAGATGACCACTTGTACAAGATTCTTCATTAAATAAAAGAAGTCATTTTTTGAAGGATTATTTTTCATTATTTGTGTGTTGTGACTTAAAATACATAAACAAGTAATGTGATTAAAGGGACTATTTAAGAAAGCTGATTTTATATGTACAACATAAATGTGATAGGATAATTAGATAACTACAACAAACCCCAAGGAAAGTGGGAGGGTGAGATCCCTGATAGATCCATGTCCTATGGATGGATGGCCTTGGTGAGTCGAGAGTTTTTCATAAGGCACAAGATTTAGGAAGTGACAAAATATGTGACTCTCTAGTGTAGATCCTGATCAAATGCCATTTTAAGAGAATGGAGTCGAGACTATACCCTATGGGTAGAGGGGTTGTCGCATATTGCTCCCCCCTATTTCTCACTCATTATGAACCAAGGGCTACATTGATCTGCTTTGGTTTGAGTTGACTCACAAACACAAAGATCAATGTTGGTTAATTCGAATAGGAGACCTTAGTTTACTTAGAACCCAAAATTCATGTCAATTCTCGTGGGAACAGCCAAGACCTTCAATTGCAAAGTGGACTCAAGAGAGTCTAGGCAACAAAGCTCATGTTATTCAAAAGAGTACTAAGTGATGTCACAAAGAAAATCATCTAGATGGATCACTAAATCATGCCACTAAGGTTATCTCAAAGTGTGCATATCACACATGGTATCAAATTGAGAAATTGAACCAATACATAGAAATATTTATTTACAACTTTGTGTGAGGAAAAAATTCAATGTGATATGACTCACCACTAACAATCAGTGGAAACTCTTTCAAAATAATGAAGATTGGAAAAATCTTTGTGATGTGCTCCCTTGATTTTGATTGGCGGGATTGCTTCTTGAGGATCTTGCAGCATATGTATAAACCTTCACCACTATATTGGGAGTGTCAGTGGATGTGAAGAGGAGTCTACTACTTCATCAATGCTAATCAACTTTCCTACCTTCAAAACAACCTTAAAAGAATCAAGTGGATAGAAGACCTTAAGCTGGTCAAGCTATTCATCTTCGAAGAATCACATCTAAGTCATATCCTCAACATAGCCGGAGAATGGGTTCGCCAAGAACCATTATCTTTGTGATCAAGTGCTTCGTATTCTCCCAGTCGAGCACCTTATCATTTTAGGGTGCTCACGCTGCCACAATCATTGTAAAGATGGTTTTCCAAATCTTTATAAAAAATACAAAATTCCTAAATATATTTGATGAGCCTCCAACCTACAAAATTATTGATATATTTGAATTTCAAAATTAGAAGTGTTGTAACACAAGAATTTCCCTAACTTGATTCCAATTATCTACTTTAAATAATAAATAAATATGGTTAGCTTTATTGCGAGCTGTGAATAATAAAAGATTCTCAAAATTTGTAAGATTATGTACTTTGTACTAACCTTATGCTGCAAATTTAAAATTTGGGGATTCTAGTATCGAAAATTTTAAAGAGAATTAATTATTGTAAGCATACAAGATGTGTGACTAATCTTACAAATGTTAACAACTCCATCCCAAGGTATTATGCCTTGCATACCTATGCTTGCCTTGGTGGAAGCGCAAGAGAAGAAATTCCTTCTCAAGCAAATCAAACCACCCGAGTTTGATGGTAAAGGAAAGGACATCGAGTTTGAAGTAAAAATTTGGATTGAAACTATAGACGATTACTTTGTTATTATAGGCACTATTCCTCCTAATTAGGCAATTATAGCTAAATGGAAGTTGATAGGAAAATCCCCTGGCTATGATGGAAGAAATGGTGTAAGGACCAAGGGTTGTGGAAGCAACCATTACTTGGAAATTTTTCAAGGAAGTTGTACTTGAGTGATACCTCCCACCGGCATACTGCACACTAAAAATGAATGAATTCTTTAGCTTAATCTGGATTGAGTTTGGAAGCCTACTATTCTAGATTTGTCTCCCTTCTTCTGAAGTATGCCCCACCCATAGATATCACCCAACAGGTATCAAAGTTTTGTTACAGACTAACTCAGGTAAGTTACTTACGAATATATGTGTGCATCACGTGGGTTCAAAATAAGGTATTTTTACAATACCTTTTTTTAAAATTTTAACATACACAAGGGTATAATATAAAGTGGCTATTTATAGATTGAATAGAAAAGGGTTATGTTTTATTCAAAAAAATCATAGATTTGGATATTTATAAATAGGCCTTAAACGCACGTGATGTAGAGGGTATACATATAGTAACTTCCCTAAGCAAACTAAACCCTCCATTGGATACTTGTCTTGAAGCAATATGCCCATCCAACTTACAAGACACATTAATTCGAGCAATGCCCATTATACAGGAACTTCAAATGACATCCAAGAATGGCAAATTTTGGGGACAAAGTTCTCCATATAAATGACCATGAGGATATGTCAAAGGAATCCAAGGACAATACCAGACTGGTTAAAGGAAGAAGGTCAAGACAAGTGCAGTTGGAAACTTTGTACATGCAATCTTGCCGAGGAACATTTTGTGGTTAACATCAAACAATTTCAACCATAAAAGGGAAAGTAGTTGAAGTAACCTTCAAGGGAAGGAACAAAGGAATAGGTGAAGGTGAAGACTTCACTTTAGAAGCAGACATGGAAAGAGCAATAGTACATATTGCTCTCAACAAGAAGGGCCCCAATCGCGAGTTCTCAATGATCCAACTCCAATAACCTATCAAGCTAAAACCTTTAATATTTTGATTGATTGTGGAAGCACCCACCCATTTATCTCATTGAAGTGTGCAAAAAGACTAGGAATAAACATTGTACATGCATCTAAGTTGTTAATAGAATTGGGAAATGGGAAAGAGGCAATTTCTAATCAATAGACTAAAAGAGTAGGATTTAACTTATGAGGCAATCTTTTCGACATGGGGTTTAAAGTCATGAATTTAGGAGCTTACAAGTGCTTGCTAGGAACAATTAATAAAGAAGCATCTTGGTTAAGGGAGTATATAGATGTTTTCCCTAAAGAGTTGACAGAACTTCCTCCACCAAGAGAAGTTGATCATGAGATTAAGCTAACACTAGGGCCTATGCCAATAGCAAAGCGACCCTGTCATATGTCTATTCTAGAAGCCAATGATTTGAAAGAACAACTCAAGTAAATTTTGGACCAAGGATACATCATGCCACGTTATTCACCATAGGGAGCCTTAGTGCTTGTTATGGCCTCTCAAAATACCATAACAACCCAATACACATTGATCTCCTGAACTGACCCGAATACTACAAGAAACTTCTTGAATAGATTTAACCATTATAAGTATATAATATTCAAGAAAGACACTCAGATATGAAACACATACCATATTCAGCAACACAAAACTACTATCCATAGAAATATCACACAGTTTATTATTATTATGACCATCCATGATTGAATAACTTGAAAGAAAAACAACATTAATACTCAGGAAACAAACATAGACTAATAGGACCAAACATCAACAAACAACCACATCAGGGCATTGTCCTAAATCATATTCCATCCATGATCACATAACATCTGATCGAATACAACTGTCTAACGTTTAGCACCTATGCCTAACTTTTAGGTGAAACATCATATGATATATAAAATTGCTTTACACATGTTGATCCAAAAATCCTACATGCATAAAAGTACTAAGGTATGAAATAGTACTAAATAGATGATGGAATTCAAGCCCTAACACGTGGCACATCCCGGTGGATGACTGGGACAGTCAAGACCCAAACCCACAAGCATCATCCATCTAACTATTGAAAATCATGGAAACTAAGTATGATGAAGAACAACTCATAGAACATAGTTATGCCTTGCCAGAGGCCTTGCACCCCTTGACATGCCACACTGAGCCAACAGTGAGTAGATCTCCTTTAGGATACTCAAAGCTCTCTGGTGTAGTTGCATAACTAGCTCTAAGAGTTAGTGGAATGAACTAAAACATGTCATGAATAACAACAAAAAGTACAACAAAGCTAATAGCTAAAAGGATCTACGAGCATAAAGGATGATATCTTTGCAACAAGAAGACGGCTGGCACACCAAACCATCGAAAACATGATCTTCAATAGAATCATGATCCATGACACTAAAGTCCTCATGAACCTTATGGATAACCTCCTAAAGCACAACATCCCTGTCATCTGACCGAAAATCCCTGTTGTAGTAAAGAAGCCATATATTCATCACTTTGTCTTTTTGCCTCCAAAGCCTGCTCCAATTTGACATTCAAATCCATACATTTAGTCTCTAAATCTGTCACTTTCAATTTAAAGGCATATCTCTCTCATGCACCACATCATCATAATCCGTTGAAACAAAAACATTCTAAAGCATATGATATGGCTTGGAGATCATACCGTCAAAACTTATCTACAACCATATGCCATGCATTCTTCACATCATCCACTAAAGCATTCCTAATATCTTCAAACTCAGATTTTAAAATCATAGAAGCATCTACTGCAACTTCCACATTCCGTAAGATTTGGTTTTCAACCTCCTGAAGTGGCTGAAATCTTTCTAACAACAATTTATAATCAACCCGACATACTTTCCCATAAAAGACTGCATTTCATCTGAAGATCATTAGTCCACTTCTCAAATAAGGCAGTAGACATCTCATTCATGTCTAAAAATTGCTGCAACTATGCAAATTTTCCCCCAAGCTGAGATTCCATGGTTTCATACTCAGCTTGTTTTTCCTGCAATTTCTAAGTCAAATCCTCAGATGTCTTCTACTAAGCAGACAACAACTGAACCTATAACTCACTAATCCGAATTGCATTCTGAACATTTTTCTTGGCATACTCCTGAAAATAAGCCATTAATATATTCATAAGCCCCACTGCATTACAAAGACTGCCTATTAATACTAACATCATGCATCCGAGAATGGACCAAAACAGATGGTGCATCTGCTCCAAATTCAGTCACATGCTGATCATCAAGTGTATCACTAGGATAATTTTGAGAATTGTGAGAAATAGTTTGATGCTTTCCCTCAAGCATAGACATACTCCTAAGCCATATTTTCCCAATCTTTTACTTTTTCTTTGCAAAAATATTACTTGCCAATTTAGAAGCATCAACATTACCCTATTTACCAACATTGACTGCATCCTCAAAACCTTCATCCTTACTATCCCCTTTTGAAAAATTCCGAAGCAATCTGTTTAGCATATGCTTCATCATACCCCACATTCACCAAATCCTAATAAATGGCTTGCTTATCCAAATCTCCATCAAACAAACCATGAACATCTATGACATCTTTGACATCATGAGAAGCAGCAGCTTTGACCTTTGTTTCCACTACATTCTTTGACGAAGAATTGACATCCAACTTAAGCAAATATTCAGCAATTAGTTCAGGATACAAAACCTGAGCATATTCATACAAACCTGCCAAAGAACAGCCCATCCTAGATTTTTGAAAAACTTTCCTAGATTTTGAGATCTTGATTTCAGCCCCACCATTAACCTATTGTACATGAGGCCATCTCAATTCGGCATCCCCAAATTCTCAACATAATAAATAATTCCATAAGTCTTCCTTGCAATGCTATCAGTCTTTATAAACATCATAAACCACTCCATGAACCATTGTAGTTGCAATTTCCAAACCCCATCAATGCGCGTCAACACATACATTCCTCAGTCTAGTAGGGTCTCCAAAAGCATGCTACATTTGATCTCTGGTGCACTGATATGATGCCAGGTTATTATTCATAGGGAGAGAAAAAACCTAGCTCACAATTGTAGTGGTCAACTCAACCCAACCTGTAATCTTACCATTCGATTGCATTAACAAATCCATTTGCACCAAAGCATGCACATTTGAAGCACACCGATCCCCATGGTAATTGGGCCTACGCGCACTGCCCTATCTTTTCCAACCACAAATGATGTGCTTTCCTTCAACATTAAGATACAAGTTTGAATCCATAAAAGGTGTACCTACATCACTCTTACTTGAGAGGTAGGAAGCATTCATCAGTGTAGCCTCATCCTCCCCTTGATACACTGACTTGTCATCATTTGTGACCTCATACAGCTCATTGCCATCTTCTTCCAACTGACCATGCTACAATAAGGAGAGCTTGCAGGCTTAAGAATGCCATGTATACATCATGGTGGCAATAGTTGTTGGTCGAGGAGAAGAAGAGAATGGAGAAAGGGATGAAACCTCAAAAGAGTGAATGTTCTTCTCCATGAGAATGCACTAGTCCAAGTTTTCACTTAGTCCACTCCCTTTCATGCTGCCATAGGTCACTTCATACTCATATGATTGTGACAATTCACACATATGACTGTCAATAACCGATTCTCTTGTCCCAATTGGAATGATTAAATGAACAATTGAATAATATGGTTGTACAAGCCTTTTGAGCCTAAATCCATTAACTACAAGCTTCAACACATTTCCCTAAAAATCTTTTAATAAGAATGTGCCTTGACCAATACCCTTGAAGATCACAAATGGACTTGCATATCCTGAAAAAGTTTCTCCCCTAAAAAATGACCACCTAACAATCTAGAATGAGCTTCATGAAGAACTGTTGGTTGCTCAAATTCAAGAACACACCTTCTCAAGACATTATCTACTCCGCTTCTATACAGTGTGTTCATAATAACTTGAAATGCTCTGCTCTTCAGTGCCAATCTTCTTCTTTGATCTATTGTAAGTGTGTTGGCATAATCCCTTCTTTCAAGAAATGCAAAAATTGGTCATAATATGAATCAGGGTCTATTACCTAAACCTCAAAGAGTTCAACATCAAGAAGTTGATCAATAACACCTACTTCAGCCTCATCATTTTGCAATCTACTTAAATAATCAGCTATAGCATGTTCTTTCCTTGGGATATGGATAACCTTGAAGTCAAAAATAAAAATAACATCCATCTTACCAATCTAATTGTCAATTGAGGTTTATTTATCAAGAATAAGAGTGCTTGATGATCCACATGAATGATTACCTAATTTCCCAACAAATGATGCCTAAATTTTTGCACAGAGAAAACCATCCCATGTGCTTCTCTTTCTATAATTGAATAATTCTTTTCAGTAGTACTCAATCTTCTACTAGCATAATAGATTGGTCTATACCAGCTGAGTACTTTATCCTGCATCAATAAAGCTTCCACATCTAGATTAGATGCATCAACAAAAACATGGAAAGGTAAATCCCATGCTGGAGGTTGCAATATGGGAGCTACCACTAACATCTTCTTGAGAATATTGAAGGCTTTCTCCTTATGCATCCCTTTCTTGGTTAAAGTTGTAAGAGGAGAACAAATATGTGACATGTATCTTAAATACTTGCTGCTACGCCATTGCACTTGCCCCATAAACCTCATAACTTCATGCACAGTAACTAAAGCCTTAGCTTTTTGGACAGGTGCAATCTTTCTTGGATCTATACTCATACCTTCTTTAGACAAGATGTGGCCTAAAAACACACCCCTCTTTGCTGCAAACACTAACGTAAAGGGGTTCAATGACATGCCAAATCTTCTACACCTTTCAAAACATAACCTAAGGTGTTTTAATACCAAAAACACAAAAATCATCAATAAATACTCGCATGAAAGTTGTTAGATATGGCTCAAATGTCTTATGAGCAGCTCCCTGAAACTCGAGAGGTCCATTCTTCAGTCCAAAGTTCATGACTGTGCTAACATATGCTCCCCACTCAATGATAAAAGTTGTCTTATCCATATCTTCTGGATGCATCCTAATTTGATTGTATCCTAAAAACCCATCCAAAAAATTGTACATCTCATGGCCTACCACATCATCAAGGAGAGAGTTGGTAAAAGGAATTGGGAAACGATTTGTAATGGTAGCTACATTTAATTTCCTATAATCCACACAGACTCAAATCTTCCCATTCTTCTTGGGCACCAAAACAATAGGAGATAATAGAGTAACCTCATTAACAGGTTTGATGAACCCACTCTCAAAAGCTTGTCAATTTCTTCCTTGACATTCTATACCTCTTCTAAATAATTGGCTTAGCATCTCTCTTCAAATTTATCATGTGTTGACACACGATTGGATCAAATCCTTTCATGTCTGTATAATCCCAAGCAAAAATGTCTTGAAATTCTTTGCACAACTTAATAAGATTCTACTTGAAGTTTTCTTCCACAAGAATACTGACCTTAATGGGTTTGGACTCCCCTTGAATATTTAAATTAACTTATTGGACCTCATCCTCGACTACCCTTGCAGATCTCCTCATTGTATGCTCATATCTTAGTTTAACCTGAATGATGGCTTTCTGTCTTTCTACCTCCAATACATCAAGAGTATCCATAGAACTGTCCAAAGCAGGTTGTTGTTTTTTAGGTATTTCGAGAAACTTCAGGATGACTATGTCCTTGGTCGTCAATTATTTTATACTACTCATTCCCTAAACCTATCCTAAAATTTAGGTTGCTCCTGACCTTTAGGAAGGCCTTCAAAATTCTGTCTTGATTGGTTTTGAACTACATTTAGAATTGCTTGATTTTCCACAACTTCATTCATTGCATTTATAAGAGGATCACGATACTCTTGAATAATACTATCCACATCAATTTCAAAGAGTGGAACCACAGAAGGATTTGCCTAAAGAAATAGTTCCTCCTCATCATCTTCTAATTCATATACAAGATCAATAGTCTGAGCTACTACAAGTCTAGAGGAACTCTTCAAGATGACCTTATTAACTATTGACAACCTGATTTCCTTAAGTCCTCTGGGAATACACACATAATCATTCCCCCAATCTTGCTTCAATTTGTCCAATTTAAACCATGGTCTACCCAAATGCATTGTATAAGAATCCCCAATTTCTGACATTCTTAAGACAAAAAAACTCACCCTAAATTTTAGGCCAGCTACTCAAATTTGTTGATTCTGAAGAATATCCAAAGTTTGTAACCTTGTCTGGTTTGCCACCCTTACCTGAAATGGGGCTGGTAGTACCTCCTCTTGCTTAGTTGTCAAATATGTATGTTTAGGAAGTATATTAAATCCTAAACCCCCATCCAACAAGACATCATCATGTTTTCTTCCTACATACTCAACTTGAATGGTAGGCACTTGATAATCCACAACTTCTTGTTGGGTTGGTATAACTGCCTGACAATCAGGAACTTGCTTTTTCTTGATCTTCAAGAGTAACTTTTCCTTAAATCCTGGTATTAAATCCAATATCTACTTCAAGGTTAAGTGCAGAGAACACTTTGCTAGGGCTTGGAATAGCTCTTTTGAACCTCCTTGCTATAACTTTGCAAAAATTGTATTATCATGGAACCGTTCCTGACGATCAGGAACCTGATCCTGATGTTCAGGAAAAAACTCTTATTGTTTGGGTAGATGCTCCTATAGCTCAGACTTTTGAATACCTAAATCCCCTACATCATCAACTTGATTAAATTCAAAAATTTCAACAAGTTTTTGCAACTTTCTAACATGCTTTGTTGCCTTTTTCCTTGTCTTCTCTAGTTCCTGCCAATCAAGCTTCATACCAACTCTTGGCTTCTAGTCATTGCTAAGACCATTGCTTCCTCTTGACAATCCTCTACTTGAATACAATTAGAAAAATCATATTGAACATGCGTACTTACATCATTAGTGTTACTTGACACCTCCTTTGCCCTTTCTTGGACCTCCTCTTGCTAAATTTTCTTATATAGCCAGCAATACCTGTACCTTCAGGAAATTTCATTTCCGTATCTTGATCATGTAACTCAATAAGGACTACTACAACTAGGGCAGGTGGATGTTGTGGTTGAGATGCTCCTGCAGGTCTTCCGTCATTGTTGCGAAAACTTGCTATTGGCATTCCTCTCTCAATTTAGTGCCTCGCCCAAAGGTAACACTTTGGTCCAACGAAGTGTCGACCTCCACAATATGGTATGCTCCCATTTGGGTGGTTTACTGCTATGCCAAAAAAATTTCCCAAGGTTGTCTTGCCTGCATTTTTCTAGGTCCCCTAAAGGGCCTCTAAGTTATTGTGTCAGTAAGAACCTGATCGACTGTAGTTGGCTGAATAGGTCTTAGCCTAGACTGCATCACTGGCATTTGCTATGCCATCCTCACATTAGGATTGTACCAACAAGTCCTAGTCTCATGACCACTCCTCTGACATATTTCGTAGTACTTTTCTTTCTTCTTAGTATGAGAAAGACCCAACTCCTTCACGTTTTATTTAATCTTTTTATCCAACTTGCTCTCCTCTGCCTTTTCCTTATCTTTATACTTTGCTTTCCTCTTCTTAGTCTTGGATGATCTAGATTTCTTATTTTTCTTCTTGTGCTTCTTCCTACTAAACTCATCATCATCAAAGTTACTATAATCATCATCTAAATTTGAACTATAATCACTATCCTCATCATCACTATCTGTGTCTGAATCTAAATCTAAACATGCATCCTCATCCTTACGAGTCTTTGATTTGGAGGTACCAAGTCTCCTCTCCGCTCTCATGACAGCCCTAATCAATGTGTCCAATGTGTCCAATGTATCATTTTGACCCATCTCCACATTGGCGATGGGGTTTCTAATCTCACCCCTCAAGCCCTTCATAAAATAGGTAATCTGCATCATTTTGACCCATCTCCACATTGGCAATGGGGTTCCTAATCTTACCCCTCAAGCCCTTCATAAAATAGGTAATCTGTATTTCAAATGAAGGTGCATCATTAGCATCTAACCTATTCAACAAGTTCTTAAACTTCTGGGCATAATTCTCCACCAACATAGTCTTTTGTTTGATCTTCTTGATCTTCCTTAAAATATCTCCCGGAGTTTTGTCCTTATGAAACTTGACCAAAAAAGTTGTTTTTAAAGTATCATATGTATTGAAAGTTGCCATACCATAACTGGCAAACCAATCCATGACCTTCCCCTGCAAGGTGGCAGCAAACTACTGCTTCTTGACCTGATCTCCATACATCTGGTTGAATCCACTGGTTGTCCACCTTGTCTCAAATTGTGCCCAATCAAGGTCTTCCTTCTTTTTTCCTGAAAATTTAGATGCTCGAACCTTCAGATTAACAAGTTGATTTGGATTCATTATGCTTTTCTTCTTGAGCTTCCTTTGAGGTGGTAAAGGATTAAAGTTCAAGATGGGGTTCTAGCATTTCGTAACAGAAATGTCCTCCCCAGCACTATATGATGTCACTAAATTGATTGCTTATTACGCACTCTCTATTTAATAAATTCATGTCAATAAATTAATGACTCAATTTTCTTTAAGTGTTGATGATGATCTAGCATGGTCATGAGACCATTTAGAGACCAATATTCCTAGTGCATCACTTAATGGGGTGATCATAGCATTGTGATGGGGATATTTGGTACATGCAGTACAAGTTATGAAGGGGGAAAGAAGTGTGTGCCAAGTGTAAGAGTGTACACAAGAACCAAGGAGTTACACATAAATGAAGATGGATTGAGTTCTAAGAAGAGGAAGTGCATTAGCATTGTGTATATGTATTTATGTGTGAATATAGGGACGCCTGGGAATGTTTACTTGTGTGTAATGAGCATTGCATTCATTTGGGGTCATCCTCTACCCTACAAGTCAAGGTTTGAGGTCTTTTCTTTCATTAAGAAAGACGAGAGAGGGAATTCTCTCACTAAGAAAGACAAGAGATGTGATCCTTTAGAAGTGAGGAGAGAAGTGATTTTCTCTTTCTAAGGTCTAAAATGACACAAGCTTTTGTGTGGAATTCAATCTTAAGGTTGAGGCCTAAGGCAATCTAATGAACTCACCTTATCTATGACTCAAGGTGGTTGCATGGACCACAAGTTAAGAGTATAGTTTAAAAAGCTATTTTTTGAAAAAATATTTTTAAAATATCTCGCAATAGAAAAATGATCTCTAAAAACAGGCCACTTGGGTTATCAGAAATAGCGATATCTACAACTTTTGTGTTGGACGTTTTTTCATCCGAACAACGCACAAAGAGATATCTCGAAATTAGTGCTGCAGAGTGGAACAACCACATCTTGCATGAAGATCAACTCAACTCTCTCTCCAAGAAGAGAAGCTCTTGAAAGCCTATAAAAGAGGAGGCTCTCCTTGGGTGTAAGGGAGAGGTGAAGGAAGCATCACTTTGCATGTATCCAAGAGGAGAAGAGAAGGTGCAAGTGCTGCGGAAGCCCTGCTAAAATCAAGTGCTGTGGAAGCTCTACTGAAATCAAGTTCCAAGAGGAGAAGAGAAGGTGTAAGTGATGTGGAAGCTCTGCTAAAATCAAGCGCCAAGAGGAGAGCCCTACACATATTATGTAGGAGAGAAGGAGACTCAAGAAGGATCAAAAGGTGCCAACTTCCAAGTTGTGCAAGTGTTAGCCGGTGGTATACCGTGCAAGGAACCATGATCTTGTTTCCAAGATCTACAAGTAAGAACTGGCTTATGTGTAACAGAGGAGCTTGCTCCTTGTTAATAATATAACTCCACAAGGGGGGGGACTGGCCCATCTTCTAGTCCCTAGTGTGTTGCCAATTTCTCTACCTCTCTCTCTACATCTTTCTTTTCTCTCATCTATTCTCCCTCTGTGCCAACATAATATTCGCCATATATATTTTAAGTATATAAGAAAGTCGAGTGTGTATCTCAGATTCTATAACAATATGCTGTAACCTCTCAAAAGTTCATGTCTAGGAGGAGTATCCTAATGTTCAAGAAGCAATATTCCCTCATCATCTAACAAATTGGGAGAATCTATTGAAGTGGCAAGGGAATGAAATGATGTCATCAAGGTACCTATAGAGGTGCCCCCTTCCAAAGAAGTCTACCCTACATCAATAAACTGTGCTTCATCCATCCTGCCCAGGCCTTCTGCTCCACTCCTATCATTCAGCCCTACAACCTATTGTTACTACCTTGCTAGGGCTTCCCTGAATTCTTGGGATCTACTCATGTTAAGAATAGAATTGGATAGATACGGGTAATTTTCTGACATAAATGTTGCCCATAAAAGGCACATGATACTCTGTCAATGCCATCAACATTCATGCCGCCTGAACTTGTAGCCTAATTTCATAAAAAATGGTTCCATGTATGTGCCTAAATAAGGAAATTAGTTCCATGAAACTGGCAGGGATTGCCAAAGTGTTATGGCCTCTCAAAACACTATAATAACCCAAGACACACTGATTTGCCTGACCTGAATAGTGCAAGAAATTTCTTGAATATGTTTAGAACCATCATAAGCATATAATTTTCAAGAAAGACACTCAAATATGAAACACATATCATATTCAACAACATAGAATTGCTATCCATAGAAATATCACACATTTTATTATTATCATGACCATATGTGATTGAATAACTTAAAATGAAAACAACATCAATACTCAAGAAACAAACATAGACCAATAGGATCAAACATTCACAACCACATTAGGGTGTTGTCTTGAATCATATTCCATCCATGATCACATAATGTCTGATCGAATATAACTATCCGACATTTAGGACCTGCGCCTAACTTTCAAGTGAAACATCATATTATATATAGAGTTGCTTTATACATGTTGATCCAAAAAGCCTACATGCATAAAAGTACCAAGCTATGAAATAGTACTAAATAGACCATGGAATTCGAGCCCTAACAATGCTATTCCAAAAGAAGAAGGATGTAACCCTCTATCTCTGCATTGACTATTGTGGGATAAATCAAGTGATGATCAAAAACAAATATCCAATTCCAAGGATAGAAGAATTACTTGACGATCTTCAAGGTGCAAAGCTATTCTCAAAGATTGATCTTAGATCACACTATTATCAAATAAGGATCAAAGAAGAAGATATTCCAAAAACTACATTTAACACAAGGTACGGCCATTACAAATTCATTGTGATGTCTTTTGGGTTAACCAATGCACCTGCAACCTTTAGCATGTCGATGCAACACATATTTTGGCCCTATCTTGATGACTTTGTTCTATTTTCCTTGATGACAATTTGACCTACTCAAAGAAGGATGAAAGATCATGAATCGCACATCTGAGTTGTCCTTGAAACAATGAGAATACACAAGCTTTATGCCAAGAAGAAGAAATGTGCCTTCTTTAAGAGGCAGATTGAGTACCTTGGATTTATAATCTCTAATAAAGAGATTGCAGTAGACCTTGCGAAGGTTAAAGATGTACAAGAATGGGCACTCCCAATGACAGTTAAGGAAGTTTGGGCTTGACAGGATGATATTAGATTTTTTTCAAGAATGCCTTGATTGATGCACCCTTGACTGATTTACTCAAGAGGTGAGTTGCTATTGTGTGGACTCCCACCAAACCATCTAGCTTTGAGAAGATTAAACATAGCTTGATCATAACTCCTATATTGAAACTAACTGGCTTGAACCAAGAATTTGAAGTCGTCACTAATGCAAGGAGTTGTGTACTCATGCAAGAAGGCCATCCAATAGCCTATTCTTCTAGGAAGCTAAAGATTCATAAGAAGAATTGTGCTACCCATGATCTGGAGCTACTTGATGTAATTCATGCTCTCAAAAATTATGGAGACACTATCTACTTGGCAGCAAGTTTGCTTTGGTCACCAATCATAAGAGTCTCAAATGGATCTTCACTCAGTTAGATTTAAACATGATGCAACGACAATGGATAGAAATCTTGCAAGAGTATGAATTTGAGATCAAGTATAGGCTAGGTAAGGAGAATATTGTTATAAATTCCCTAAGCCACAAAGCATTTCTCAATGCCCTTATCTTAGAAGAACCCTCAAAGGCAAGATCTCTAATAGCAATGGTATCAATGCCTAGTAATCCAATCATAGAAATGGCTAAGGAGGAAATAACAAGTAAGTATCCAAGCTATCAACAAATGATAAAAGAAGTTATCCAAGGAGATAAACCTTACATTCAAGTTCAAGTATTTGAACTTCTCTATGGAAGGAGGACTTGTCTACTTCAAGATGAGGTTGTGCATCCCAAGAAGTCTGGGTCTCAAGAAAAAGCCCATGATTCTCCGTTCTTAGGACATTTAGGCTATTCAAAGAATCTCAACACTATAAGAATAAGCTTTCATTGGGAAAATCTCAAAGGAGATGTACTTAAATATGTCATTGAATGCCTAGTTGCCAATGGGTAAAGGCTGAGCACATTAAGATGCCAAGAAAGCTCCAACCCCTTGATATCCCACAAATGAAGTGGAAATTTATTAGCATGGATTTTGTAGTTGGGTTCCTAGTGATTGTGGATATGCTAACTAAGGTTTCTCACCTTAGGCCAGTTGAAGCTAACTATAAGGCTTTAGATATTGCAAGGATCTTTGTGAAAGAGATCTTTAGACTGCATGGATTGCCTAAAAGGATCATCAACGATTGTGATTTTCTTTTCACTTTTCATTTTTGGAAGAATTAGTTTGAGGCCATTGGTACCCAACTTTGTTTTAGCACCACCTATCATCCACAAATTGATGGGAAAACTAAACAAGTCATCAAAGATATACTTAGAGCCTGCTGCTGCACGGAACCTAAGTGGTGGATACAATACCTACCTTTGGTGGAGTTTTCTTACAATGCATCCTATCATCAGAGCATCTAGATGATCCCATTCCAAGCTTTGTATAGCCAAGAATACCTAACCCCACTAAATTTTTCTGATCCTATCCTAAAAGTAGAAGCTTTTAAGAAGATGTTAGAAGAAATGGATGAACAAGTTAAGGCTATCATGCAAGATATCTAGGCCACCAAGGATCGACAGAAAGCATATGCTAATCTAGGAAGACAAGAATGGATCTTCAAGGAAGGGGACATGGTTTTTATTCGTGTCCATCCTAAGAAGAGCTCTTTATCCTTGGGGAAATTCAAGAAGCAAAGCCCTTGTGGGCCACACAAGATTCTCAAGTGTCAAGGACTCAATGCTTATAAGCTACAACTTCCTAAACACTTGAATGTTCACAATGTATTTCATGTTAGCCTTCTAAAAGTTTATGTGCCCAATCCTGATCATGTTCTTGATAATCAACAAGTTATAATGTCGGGTCAAGGAGTCCTTGAGCTTCAACCTGATAGAATAACTAATGTTAGGGAATGCTTTCTTAGAAGCAAAACCCTTAGAGAATATCTCATCCAATGGAAGGACTACCCTAAAGAGAATGCCAATTGGATGGATGAATATGCTCTATGTAAACAACATCCCCAATTTCTTTCGTAATGGGGTAGAGTCCATTGAAATCTTGAACATGTTTTGAAAATCTTAGAAAGATCGTCAAGAGATGTAATAAGCCCTACACTTGTAATAAGAACTACCTTACAATGTCTATTCTACCTTGTCCTTATAATCTCAAACTTTCAAATGTTTGTGTATAGTCAGAGTAGCATAACGACATGAGGAGTCCTATTCCATAAATCTTGCAACCCAACTTACTCCCTAAATTTGACATGAAGACAACTCAATTCCTCTAAGGGAAAAATGATGTAACAGCATGAAAAAGACATATAACTGTGTGTGAAGTGGGGATCAAATAATCTCATATGAAGAGGGATTAGGGAAAATAATAACAAAGGATTATAACATTTTGAAAAAAAAGAGGGAATCAAATAAACTAGTTGATGAGTTGGTAAGCTTGTTGATGTCAGAACATTGCCAACCTCCTCTCGCCAATTGAATTAATCAATATCATCAATTGAATTAATCAATGTCACCCTCGTTTAAAATGAACTCAAAATTGAGGAAGAATTTGGCCACAAGGATGAGCTTGGAAATTATCGAGGAATAACCTCCTCTCATCGAGCATGCGATGAATAAGGCCTTAGACTAAGGCTATAGAGCATTAGCCAAAGGCTTAGGCTAATGTCCTTCTTTTCATCTCCAATGCTGCTGCAAAGAGAGAGAGAGAGAGAGAGAGAGAGAGAGAGAGAGAGAGAGAGAGAGAGAGAGAGAGAGAGAGAGAGAGAGAGAGAGAGAGAGAGAGAGAGAGAGAGAGAGAGAGAGAGAGAGAGAAGAAAAAAAAAAGAGGATATGGGAGGAGGAGAGAAGAAAGGAGGAAGAGATATATGAAAAGAATAAAGAGAAAGAGAGTAAAAGAAAAAGGTAGGGGAGAAGAAGAATAGAAGAAGAGATAAAGGTAGAAGGAGAAGGAAAGAAGAGAGAGTGAAAGAAGGAGAGAGAGAGAGAAGAAGAAGAGCAAGAGGGGGTCTTCATCAACAACTCACAAGGACATACTACTTTGGCTTACGAAAACTTCATCCTATTACCTCTACCATTCATGGATCAGTCCTTCTTCTCTCCACAAGATTCCATCTCATAAGGAATCCCCCTAGCTGCTTGAGGCTTCTAATCAAGACCATCAAAGTGTTTGAAGCTAGTGTACATGGACTCCCTACTCGCGATGGCCTTAAAGAGATGATATTCTAGAATAAGGAGTGTAGGAGCTACAAATGCAATCACGAACATGGATAATACACCATCGCACATAATTCCATCCCAAGTTCTTTCAAAATTAAATTTATTCAATATAAATATTAGTAACATAAGTAAAAGAATTTTTAATAATTGGTGAAGAATTTATAGTTTAACAATTAGGTGAAAAATAAAAAATTCACTAAGTAGGAACCATTGATTTAGATTTTTTTAAAAAGGTAGAATACTTTGCACGACATCATAATGCATTGAATAATTGTATATAAATAAATCAATCAATTTTGACTCAAGAAGGATCATTATAGAAATCCACAACAATTAAAAATCAAGTAATATCATAGATATTTTTTTTGGTAATTATGAATAATGTAAACCTAGAGAAATATTTCGTGTGCATTTATATATCATGTAAACAATGAGAAATATTTTTTTTACATTCATAGGTTATGCAAATATAGTGAAAAAAATTTCTTGGTATTTATAAGAGGTATAAATTGATTTAAGAAAACTAAAGTATGACATTAAGTTCGTCGAATTGAAATACCTTCTTTAATAGAGAAAATTCATATGTTATTAATTAAGTTAAAATGATTAAAATTACAAATGTAGCTATTAGAAAATTATGGAATGCTATAAGTAGCTATTAGAATCTAGGATATTAGTATCACTTCACTTTGCCAACATGACAAAGTGAAAATAGGAACCCTAGGATTATGAAGAAACCAAATATAATCTTCCTTCAAGTTAATAGAAGCCTAAAAATTTTCCTCGAAAATACCAACTCCCAACACAAAAGATCGGTATAGAAAGTTAGTTTAAGACTTGTAATAAGGTCCATCAATCAACCTTAGATTATGAATAGGGATAAAAAATAAGTTAGAAAAAGTAATAATAACTAAGGGGAGATCCAATGAAGGAAGACAAATTAGAAGGAAACTTGGAGAACCCAAAGGAAACTAAGAGAAATCCAAAAAGGGGCAGGGGGAATGAGACCAAGTTGGAAAGAATTGCCGCTAAGTTAAAATCCTTACTCTAATTACCTCTCTATTTTATATAGAATTATTACTTGAGAAAGCAATGTTTGTGTTTGCAAAAGAAGCATATAGGTTTACTTGATGCACTTAGGAAGTTGATTGGATTAATCAAAATCCTAAATTATATCAAACTTACCGCAAGGTAAAAAGAAAGTGTGCTATGAATCCCTTTTCCAAGGGGGATTGGTTTTTGATACCTCAAAGAGTTTAGACTAACCCTAATGGCGAGAGGTCGCTCTCTGTAGAGTGATCCTTGGGTAGGAGGAGTTGAGGGCACTAGGGGGGCTGTGGCCACTAAACTCTTAGACTCCTAAGATTCGTCCAAAACCCCTACATGACTCAAGATGGACTTATTGAGTGCCCCGATACTCGTTAGGGGCAGAAAACTTGGAAAAATAGAGGCTTTTGGCCGATCTTCTATATGGGTGAAATGTGAACACTTGTATAAGATTCTTTATTAAATAAAGAATTTTTTTCCAAATGATTATTTTTCATTGTTTGTATGTTGTGATTTAAATTTTGTAAATAAACATTGTGATTAAAGAGACTAATTAAGGAAGACGATTTTATGTGCACAACATAAATGTGATAGGATAATTAGATAACTAAAACAAACCCTAAGGAAAGTAGAAGGGTGAGATCCCTAATGGATTTGTCCTACGGATGGGTGGTCTCAATGAGCCGAGAGTTTTCCTTAAGATACTAGATTGAGGAAGTCACTACCTGTTTAGTGTAGATCCCAATCAAATGTTATTTTAGGGGAATAGAGTCAAGACTATACCCTATGGATAGAGAGGTTAATGCATATTGCTTTCCCTTGTTTCTCACTCACAACAATGAACCAAGTGCGTCATTGATATGTTTCAGTTTGAGTTGACTTACAAACACAGTGGCTCAAAGGCTGATGCTAGTCAATCAAAATGGGGGACTTTAGTTTACTTAGAACTTGAAATTCAGGTTGATTCTTGTGGAAATGACCAAGACCTTCTGTTGTGTGAAGTGAACTCGAGAGAGTCTAGGCAAAAAAACTTATGTTATTTGAAAGAGAACAAAGCGGCTTTCCTAGAAAATTATCTCGATGGATCATTAAATCGTGCCATTGAGATTGTCTCGGAGCGGGCACACCACACTACCTTTTTCCACAAGTTGCTAGGGCATAATGTAGACAAGTTCCAAGCCCCATAAGTAACTTCCCTGCAATAGTACATTCTTTGCAGCTTCTTTGCAGTCAAAGACTGCCGTGGAAAATCCCTAACCACCATAGTATACTTTCTCAATAGCTCCATTTTCATTGAAAATCATGTTTATCTTATCCACAATATATTTCTATTGGATGAAATCTGTGAATTTAGCCATAAAAGATGTCTGAAAAGTAAAAATTTGGTTATAACTCATATAAAAAAGTACCCCTTATCATGAAGTATGGCTTTAAGGTAAAATTTTAAGGTATTTTATTGCCAAAAGCTACCTAGATTGCAATGTAAAGAGGGATAGTAAATCAAAAACTTTTGAACTTCCATATATATATATATATATATATCATAAAGTGTGTATTTTGCATGCTTATTAACATGAGATG